>NW_027185379.1:105000-425000 GCF_022577435.1 Embiotoca jacksoni | reverse complement strand
TTTATCGATTTTTGTTGTTGTTGTTGTCGTCAATTTTGAAGATATAGTCGAGCAAAATGAAACAGTAGGGATGTTATGGGGTGTGGACTTTTAATTAGAATTGAGATAAGCAGTATTTACATAATGTTTGAGTATCCACCCCAAAACATTCATCACATTAATTAATTAAAAACACATTTAAACAGACCTAAAGTGTCAGATTTCAGAAATTATGGACCTTTAAGTTCAATCGGTAGTTGAAGATGCAGCTTCAGTCTATTATGAACCGGGGCTCTTCAGGAGTTTCAAGACCACAGATGACAAAAAAAAAACAGTGAAGTCGATGCGTTACGTTTTCTAGTGATTAAAAACTCAGATTGATCAAATCAAATATTTATATATGTACAAAAAAAAAGAAGCACATTTAACTGACACAGTTTTGCACACAAACTGCAGAGTACAGATGTATACACACTCTCTCCTCCGAGACAGATGGGGACACCCTCCCTCCCCCTCCCTCCCCCTCCCTCCCCCTCCTGCTAGCATGACTGGGGTCAAAGAGCCTATTGTCGTACGGAGGGCCTTGCCTCCACCTATTGTCTGTGACAGTTGGAAACCCTGAGCTCATACAAACCTCTGCACATTGAACAGCTCCTCCTCCTCCTCCTCCTCCTCCTGCTGCTCTCTCCTTTCTCCCCTTTATTTCCCTCTCTCTTTTGCTCATTCCCTCCCCCCCTTCATCCTCCTCTTCCTCCTCCTCCACCTCCTCTTTATGTGCTGACTGGGCTCATGAGTATGTCTCACACACTGACCAGTGCAGACAGACACACAGGAGTAAATATTCAAATAAAAAAATAAAACTCTACTTTGTGTTGTTTGTGCTGGAGTTGAACCTGCAGCTCCGACTGAGGCTGCAGTCATTCGGTCTGATGATTCGATTAGACCACATGATTTATTCATGATTATTGTGGGTAAACAGGGTTGTTATAGCAAACAATCGGACATAATAATCGTCAGTTAAAAAAAGGTTTCCTTGTAAACAACGTCGAGCTCACGGTGTTCTGGTGATTGCTGACCTGCATGACAAAAATCATGCATATTTATGAACCAACAAATCCGAAGACTTAGCTGACGTCATTATCCTTACTGATTATTGCCCAATCCTACTTCCACAATCTGACGTATTCTCAGTGGTAAAAGTCACTGCAAAAACTTCAAATCTAAACACTGAAACGGTGCGCTCGGAAACCAACTCGATGACAAACTCAGCAGATTAGCTGTCGGAAGACTTCTTGGTGGAAATGTCTTTTCCACATCTTAGCCAGACCTGGAAGTGGATCAAGAGCAACACCGCACAACGTATTTAACAGCTCCAACCGGGAGTCCAGCTGTGTCTGAGCCGTGTGTCCCGTCAGGCTGCAGGCCTCAGCGGAGCCTGGGACCGGCGGTAGCTCCTTCACCCGGGGAGACGCACCTCAGCCGGGCACAACGGAGACAGGAAGAGCCTTCGCAATGACGCTGCAGTTTGAGCGGCAGCAGGGCGCCATGATGCTTTGAGTGGCAGGTGGAATCTCTTTAACTCTCCGTCTCACTCGTGCACATGCGCAAAATGCTGAATTGTCACTTCAGTGCTGCAATACTGGAAGTCTGCACATCCCCCTCCTCCTCATCCTCGCCCTCACATAAGGAAAGGAAAAGTCTTCTTTTCACACTACAGACAGCAAAACAGCAATTTATGTTCCATATTTTAGATCGGCCCTTTTTGGTAAACCATCCGTGGACGTTTCAGACCTGAGTGACATGGCTGCAAGCCAACATTTGCTGCCAGTAAGATTTAGAACAACAAAAACAAACAAATATAAAATTAAAAAAACAAAAAACAAAACAACAACACAGATTTAGTTTTGTTCCACAAACCGGTGATGTAGGAATTCCTCATTTATTGAAACTGCGGATACGAGCAGCTGATTAATGTGAAGAAATGCCAATTAAACACCAATTAAAAGAAAGATCCTTTGGTGCAGTGAAGTGGAGGCTTTGGTTTGTCAAACGAGGATGAAATAAAAGCAGTTTCACATTTTGTTCAGGTTTGTCACGTGAGCTTACCCGGCAGATAGCCGGTAGTCCGTCTGTGTGCATCTAATATTAAAAGGATGAAGCTTACAGATGTGAATCCAAGTGAATCCCATTCATCACAACAGCTCTCAGACTGGGGGGAAACATAAAGCCACTAAATTATGTATAATAAAACATCTCAGACAAGGATTTTACGATAAATAATTATTTAATAGCCTGAGTTTTTTTTAAGAAAAATAAATAAAAAGATGATTTTAATTCCCAAAACACCTTTTTCTACCAGCATGACAATTTTCTTTCGCTTTTCTGTTGGTTAAATGGAATTTTCTGGAGATAATAAAAGCATCTTTGTCCGATCATTGCTGCTCATGGTAACCACACAATTAATGTCTTGTTTATTCCAAATAAACTGGAGCAACAACAACAACAACAAAAAACACATCACTATCTGCTTTCCAGATGATTTCTCTCCCAGAATAAACCCATGAAACACCAAGAACCGAACAGAAAAGCTTCCGTTAACTGTGTGGATCAACTATGATGTTCAGTCATAGTTTCTCAGCTCGTCACTATCCAAGAACTTTACGTTTCTTTATTGTTGGTTCTGCTCGTGCTGATGCTTCGGCCCGAGCTCGCAGTGTGAGGTACCGACACCAAATGAGATTCAGGTTTTCTTATGTCCACAATCATCTCAGCAAGTAAACACACACAAACACAGATCCGCAGCGGTGATCAATGGTGATCATCCCAAGGGCGAGTGCGCGCTGGTGAGCGTGTGCGCGCTGGGCAGCGATAGAGGCGGTGAAAGTGTTTGAGAGGGTTTATGACGGTCGTATTTCAGAGAGACTGCACTATCGCACCACTTCCCAAGGACACGCACACACTTTCACTCTGACTTACACGCGCACTCTTTCTCTCTCACACATACAGAGGTTGAAACACTTACAGACAAGTCAGGAAAAAAATAAAAAAGGGAATGAGAATCTTGCACAAACACGCGCACACGCACGCTTCAGTGCAGCATTGATCCGGCCATATTCCTGCTGTTCTATTTACGGTTGGCCTCACTGGGACCCTCAACACTCCCTTATTAAAAGTCTAAACGCAAAGGCAACAAATGGAGAGACAGAAAGCACTGACGTGAAGAAAAAACAATATCGATCACCAACGTCTGCATTCCTAATGAGCGGTTATGCCGTTTTGAATTCGACCACATATAGAGGTGGGAATGAAAGACCAGAAAGAGGGGGAAGGGGGGGGGAAGGAGAAGAGGACAAGAAATGTGCAGTTCCAGTAAAAAGAAATGGTCCATTGCAGGTGGGTGTATCCCGACACCCGGGCTCAGCCTTCCAAGCGGCAGATGCGGTGCACAGATTGATTAACCATGCCTGTCTGCAGGGCTGACTGATGCGACCGGAGAGCTGCAGCGGTGGGGAGCGACCGGGTGCCGGAGCGGGGCTGTCAGGGCGGCACGACGTGACTGCACTCTATCTGACAATCACACTACATGCTACACTACACCTGTCCTGTCAGATCTGGGTGGCACTGGGTCACGTGTAAAGGTTTCAGGTATCCTGTCCATGAAATCAGATTTACAACCGAAACTCTCAGAAACTGGAAGCGAAACCCTTTCAGAGAGACTGCACACAAATCGCGGTCAGTCATTTGCGACATTAAAATGAATTCTTCTGGAATAACTCAAACTGAAAAACTATGACTGCTGCGTCAAAATAATGATTCGTCTTTAAACTTTAGCTCAAGATTCTTCTCTGCTGATAGTTAATATAAAACAGGGAAAGCACATGACATCGCTAAGCAGTGCAGAACACAATAAAAGGAACACCTGCGCAATTAAGTGCAACGTATCAAAGAGGTGATGATTACTTTTATAAACTGTCAAGGTAACACAGTCCACACAACAACAGATAGAAACTCAAATCTCCAGCCTGAGAAAAGTTGGAGCAATAAGCAAATATAATATGGTAATTAATTAGGTCAGCGTATTTACAGTTTATCATTGTTGGCCTGTTAGTTTTTCTTCCTTCAGCTCCCTGGGCATGGAGGGTTGTCGGTTTGAGTCTGCCTCTGAGCTGGTTGACAGAGCTGTATGTCAGTGTGGTATTAACGCTGCTCAGTTTGAGCGGTCTCCTTCTGCATGAGTTCATGTTCATTCTGCCAGAGTTCAGAGTTCAGCTCCCACCGGAGCCGCTCAACACAGAAACACACTCAGAAAGGCACTTTAGACGGAAGCAACAAGCTCCCACTACTTTTAATTTGACCTTCTCTGCTCCAAACTGTGCGTCTGTTTGAAAGAAAAGGAATTCATCAACTGAAGGTCGACCTTCATCATTTCTAAAATGTAGCCGAAAATCCAATATGGGATATAAAAATGACCCGGTGACCTACAGCAAACAAAGATATGTCGAAGATTTTCCTATTAAAAACACTTTTAATTAAGTGGTATCACATTTGCATAAACTCCACAGACTGCATCTCATATCAAATTGCTTTATAAAATAAAATCAATACACTTCTTGCGTTACATTTTAAATACAACAATACTGCATATTTCTTTGAACCCTGATGATCTTTTTATTTTCTGTAAGCTGCTGTCGTCCTTTTCAAACACGTCTGATTACAAATCAACTGTCAAACCTCCTTTTAAGAAGACGCTGTTGTATAAATGTAGATTAAAACCTGCTGTCTGAACTAAATGAAAAGCTTTCAGCGTCGTGGTGGAGCCTGTGACGAGCTGACGGAGGTGCAGTCTGACTGCTGGGATATGATGGTCTGTCTGTCTGTCAGCCTGCGTGGCACCGACCGGTACAGCGGCAGTACGCAGCCTGCCCGCCGCGTGACGTCACACGCACGCAAACAAATACAACATAAAAAACACAAGGTAATGGATCCACCCGGGATTTTTATTTTAAAAGAAAAGCTCATTCAGGAAATCCGGTTTGTCATCTGCACCAGTAAATTCACTATAAATATCAAGTTTCTATTCATATTATTAAAGTTCTGAACGATACCTACAAGAATGGATATGATCATGATGTAAATGTGTGTTTTTAACAAATGGGTGGTTCATCTGCAGTTACTGGATAGTATAAAAAATACTGAAAAATAAAGTATAAATAAAGTAAGAGACGAAGAAAGGGGTTTCAATTTGGGCAAAGCTGTGATTAGCTGTGACACACGAGCTCCGACAGACTGCCGACACTTTAACTGGCATCAGTTTTCTGCAATAATTTGACAAATTCAGACGGAAGCGGAGTCGGAATCTAATTTAGTGGAAATCATCTCGTTATAACTAGTAAACAGATGATTTTTATAATGAATAAGTCGCTTAATGAAGAGGGGAAATGGCTAACAAACAGGAAATTCATTACAGTTGCATGTGTGTGTGTGTGTGTGTGTGTGTGTGTGTGTGTGTGTGTGTGTGTGTGTGTGTTTGTGTGTGTGTGTGATATGTAATATTGCAGCGTCCTATCTCTCAGTCTGAGAGCTTAGAGCTGCATAAGAGGCTTTGAGTGTTGAAATCAGTGATGTTGATAAAGGCTGGATGCAGCGTGTGTGTGTGTGTGTGTGTGTGTGTGTGTGTGAGTCAGGTGTTATGTTAGTTCATGTAGCCTTTCACGACAGATGTGTGCTGGTTTTGTTTGCGTGTGTGTGTGTGTGTGTGTGTGTGTGTGTGTGTGTGTGTGTGTGTGTGTGTGCGTGTGCGTGTGTGTGCGTGTGTGTGTGTGTGTGTGTGTGCGTGTGTGCGTGTGTGTGTGTGCGTGTGTGTGCGTGTGTGTAGGCACATGAGATATTTAATACTGAAAACCGCAATCATGGTGCGGATTAAAGACAGAACTCTAAAATGGTGGCACGCTGTGATAGAGGACAGACAGAGGAGACAGAGAGAGTGAGACAGAGAGAGTGAGACAGAGAGAGTGAGACAGGGAGAGTGAGACAGGGAGAGTGAGACAGGGAGAGTGAGACAGGGAGAGTGAGACAGACTGTACAGAAACTAAGAAGAAAAGGAGCAGCAGAGGGGAGATCGAGGTAGAGTTTGAGAGACGCTGTGCAAACAGACAGAAATACAGAATTTGTAATGCTTAAATAATTTGTTATGTTTTTCATACATGATGTGGCCAAAAGTAGGTGGACGACAGAGTTATACAGTGTTGACACTTTTGGCCGTAGAGTGACTAATGAATAACCACCGGAGTATCGGGCTCTGCTCACTTCACACGTGACTCAGTGGAGCTGCAGCGTTTTCTCAGCTGCTAATGAGAAACTAACCGGCTCCGTCTTCTCTGCAGTTGTGCAAACGCGAGTCAGATTAGAACATGTGGTCGCCGTCCTTTGGGGGCGTCTCATTAACAATCAGACTCGGTTTGGATCAGGCTCAACCGAAGTGAGTTATATGTGGTAATGAAGTCACGGCTGCAGAAATGCGTCGTGCTCTGGGTGGCGTTTACAGCAGATACTGATACTACGGTCCACACAGATAACCAACGCAGAGAGCAAACAATACAATATTCTGGAGAGTTTACGTCATGTTTCTGCTTCAAATCTGGGTTGTTTTAATTTTTATTTTTTATTTTCTGTATTTGGCTTGATTAAATTTGATTTTACAGAGTAAAGCAAGTGAAGCTCGTAAAGACAAATGATCTCACGATGAACACTTTTACTGGATGTTTTGGTAGCTTGTCACACAATGAGGTCAGATTTTGGCAGTGAAGAAAACAAATTTGGTTTCAGTTGCTTTTAGTTAAAAAACCCAGCACATTAATGGTTTAAGCTTTATTTTTTTTCATGGAAAAATAAATCAAAATGAGTTGAAAGAAATTTCCAGATGTTTGCAGGGCAAATTATCTTTTGTAAATTTAAGTTTCAACTGTATTTGAAACACAGATCAGTTTAACAGTTTTCGTAAAACCGAAATCACCTGAAACCTTCTCTTGAATGAGGATAGTTGCTGCTTTATACTTTCTTTAGAAGAGATTATGTTCAGATTTTTAACCAAGCACTAGTGCTTTTGTTGAAGAGGACTCGAACCTGCTTTTTCAGGCATTCAGAGTTTCCACAAGCAAACACATAAATGGCTCCATGTCATTGGTGAGGAATCTTTCAGAAAGGTTTTGAAGTTTGTCTTTATGGTTTTGTCTCCGTGTTTGACCAGAGGTCAATATCTCAGCGGCGAGGAGAAGAGGAGGTGGGAGGCAGGTCGATTCTAATTATAAAACAGGTGAATATTTGATGTGAAGCTGCAGCGGCTGTATTTGTTGTCGATACAAACTGATCAACCGACGGATGTAGCCGCAGCCGCCGATGGAGCGGCTGCTGCACCAATCCAGATGAACTCATTGTGGAAATATGAATTTTGACTCGTATTTTATTTGATTCTGCTGTTTACCTTTTGAGGAATTATTATTCTCGAAACTATTTACGGCAACAAAATCAGATTAAATAATACTCACGGCCTATTTAAAGCAAAATCAAAGAAAACTTAAGGCTAATTTCATCACTAAATAAATTCTTAAGAGCACAAGAGCAGCGGATATGTTTGAATCCTAACTGAAGTACAGCAGGAAAAAAACAACCTTCGAAAAACCCACGAAACAAAATCAAACACAGCGGTTCATATTTATGACTATTAGAGACCTTAGCCTCAAATATTTAAACAGAAAAGACGCCCTGTAGGTACTAACAACATAATAATGTTCACGATTCATTTATGAAAGTGGAGTAAAGGTTCAGATGACTCCGATCACGAGTAATTAATAATGTTATAGATAATTAGCCAATGAATCAGTAGGTCAGTGGTCCTTCTGAGAAGAAGGCAAATAACAGTATTTTCTAAAATGTTAAATAATTCATATCATTAGAAATAAACAGCTATGGAGATAATACACTACTTCATTCGTCTGCACTGACATGGCTTCATGTTTCATTTGGGTTATTTCTCTCTCTCTCTCTCTCTCTCACAAACACACAAACAAACAAGTCGAGAATTCTTGATGTCCTTATATGTGGAAAGGGGTTCTTGTTTATTTAGTTTTTTTTTCCCTTTAATTGTATATCGCTGATTGCCGTTTTGCAGACGCAGCGTTAAATATGAAATGCTGTTGTGTTCACGTGTTTTTAGTGAGCGCAGGAGAGAGAGAGACAGAAACAAATAGAGCGAGAGCGAGACAGTGAGAAGCTATATTTGGAAGCGGCACTGCCTTGTACTGTACGGGTGTGTAATAAATCTGTTGTGCCATAATAGTGAATGGTGGGTCGCATAGTGCTGTGGGTGTGTGTGTGTGTGTGTGTGTGTGTGTGTGTGTGTGTGTGTGTGTGTGTGTGTGTGTGTGTGTGTGTGTGTGTGTGTGTGTGTGTGTGTGTGTGTGTGTGTGTGTGTGGGTGTGTGTGAGGATGAATGGTGGCCTGTCTCAACCCCCAGTACCGCTGCTCCTTGCTAATTGGTTGTCGGCTTAAGTGCTGCTGCTGCACTATTTTCCAGATGGGATGAAGGGAGAGACGGAGGGGAAGAGGAAGGAGGGAGAGGAAGCACAGGGGGGGAGGGGGGGAGGGGGAGACGGAGGGAGAAGTGACTGATGGGCGAGATGGAGCCGGATCGAAGGATGCGTGGATAAAAAGGAAGAGAAGGAAATGGTGGAAAGGGGGAATGATGGGTGTGATGTACGAGTGGAGGAATGTAGGCTGAGGAAAGGGGAACACGGTGAGACAAGGTGAGACAAGGTGAGACAAGGTGAGACAAGGTGAGACAAGGTCACGTGTTTGAAAACTGTTTCCTGTCCAGATTCACACATCTTCTAATCGTAAATCTCTTGCTTGTGGCATTTGTTGAGTCTACAAGGAATCCATATCCCTCTGCGTTCTGTTCATGTAAACCCCCTTCAGGTCTTTGAAATGCTCATATTAACCTCACAGTTGTTTTTATCCTATTATGTTGATTTTTATTGTCTCTGCCGCTCATCGGATTTTCTATTTTTAGCCTCGTATTGTTTTTCTTTTGTGTCTCCACGCAGCGTCCTCTCCCGTCACATTCAATTTGCTGCTTCAAATTTCATATTCCCCCCGAAGGGGAAATTATGGCGTTGATTTAAACAAAACATTTTTTAGGAATTTGCTGTAAAACCCGAATTCAGTTGGATTTCTTTTTTTTATTTTAACTTTATCTTTCAGTACTTCTAATCTGCAAGATCCAGGTTGAGATGTATCCTTGTACTCTGTGTGCTGCCAAAGGCCGAGAGAGTTTTTCGATAAAGAACGGCTGTAAGAGCCAGAGGTGCTTCGTCTTAGTTCAAATTGATGATCTCATTTTGGAAGGAAAATCACATTTGTTTGTGTCTGAGCTGAAATATGTTATTTTGTTGTTGTTGGATCACATCTTGTTTTGGCTCGATGCAGCTTTCACTCTGTGGGACTCTCGACAAGTTCTCAACATCCCTTAACTGTGTTATCGTAATTTATTTTGGGGTTTTTGCGAGACAAGCATAAGTTCCACCAGACTTAAATCAACCAAACATATAGACAGATTTCAATTTGAAAATAAAGGTTACAAATGTAAAAATTTTAGTTTAAAGTTTAAATTTCTCTCTAATTATTATGTTTTTTCCCACGTCAATGAAATTAAATTCCCAAAACTCCAATGACGTCCAGCAGGATTTAAATGTGGGATGTATGTCGGGGGGGAAAAGGGAGGAAAGGAGGGCAGCTAATGTCTTCTGAGGAATGAGACGCTTTGGCCAAGACACAGCAGTTACTCTCAACTCTGTTCATTAGACTGGCCCTCACACACACACACACACACACACACACACACACAGACACACACACACACACACACACACACACACACACACACACACAGACATACACACACACACACACAGACACACAGACACACACACACACACACACACACACACACACACACACAGACACACACACACACACAGACACACACACACACACACACACACACACACACACACACACACACACACACACACACACACACACACACACGGGCCCTTGCAGCAGGTGGGCCTTTTGATTTGTCACCCAGGAAGAACCGTGTCTCATTTGCATACAGATGCCCCCTTCAGAGCCGAGGAAGGGTGCACATGCATGCACACACACACACACACACACACACACACACACACACACACACACACACACACACACACACACACACGTCCACACGCACACAGCTCCTTCTGTCCTCCCCTCCAGACTGAGGCCCATACAACCCTCTCTTTCTTGTTTTATTTTTCTTTCACTTGTCTCCCTTCCTCCCTTCTTTCTCTTCAGTTCTTCTTGGCTTTGCCCCAGAAGATTAGAAGCCATGTTGGTGTGTGTACAATAAATATATATATATATATATATATACATATATATATATATATATATTTATATATCTGTGTGTGTGTGTGTGTGTGTGTGTGTGTGTGTGTGTATAAATACTTTTGTAGATTTATACATCCTCTGTCCAAGTGTGCAAACCTTCTTTGGATTTATGTGCTCGTGTAAGTTAACTCTATATGTTGGCAGTTCGGTTGGTGCTTATATTTAGTTTCAGAGCAGTAACAAGTATCTGTGGTCCATGCACGTGTGTGTGTGTGTGTGTGTGTGTGTGTGTGTGTGTGTACTTCTTGGAGCCTCTTGCACCTTGCATCTGTTCTAGCTGGCAGAGCTTTCAGGAGCCTCGTGTGCCGATGTCAAACAACGGCGGCTTGTTTGCCGACCCTAACACTAAAATGATACACACACTTTCACACAGTTTTAACACACACACACACACACACACACACACACACACACACACACACACACACACACACACACACACACACACACACACACACACACACACACACTGCACAACAACGAGACTGAGAGCTGAATTTCAAACTAAATAAATACTTGGAGGCCACAGTTGGAGTTTAAAGTGGAGGGAAAAAGAGGCTGAATGCAGCTGGGCGGAACTGAGGAGAGAATGATGTGAAATAAAGCTTTATAGGAAAATTATTCACGGTGTTGATGACTTTTATTTCCAGAACACATCATCCTGAAATTCGTGTTCGAGACGACCAAAAGCCATTTCTGTTTTAATTTCCTTTTAAAGTAAAAACCGTAGCACCAGAGCTAAAAGTTTGCAAATTAATTTTGTAGTGGCAAAATGTGAACATGTAAGTAAAGCTTACAATCAGTGTTTTTCTTTTCTATTTATCTGATCTTTATTTAACCAGAATAGTCTCTTGATATTCCAGAGAATCCGGGCCAAAAATGAACAGCAACACAAACCAATATAAACATGAAGTAATGAAAAAAAAAGAAAGCGATTGGCTCACGGGCAGCGATTACATCAGTGACTCTGCAGGCACTGTGACAACACTGGGAAGTTGCTGGGAGTTTAACTGGAGGTGGGAGTGTTTAGTGCCACTGCTGATGCCTTGTTTTAGTGCAAACAAGTACTGTAATTTTACCTCTGCAGGGCTTTTTACTTCTTACAGGAGCCCTGGAGGATGTGAGAATTGTTTTTAGAGAGAAAAGTGTGCATCATTACAATAGATTTGGGTCACAGGAATATGTTTCACCGTACTCCGCGACCTGCCACTGGGTAACAGCTCGGCTAAACTGGATGCTTATGAGGGCACTTAAATCTCGACAGTGTTGCTTCACGTTGGTTTGAGGTTACACAAAGTGGAGTCGAACCACAGAAAGGCTCGTGCATCTTATATTTCGGAGGCTTTTCATCATCATGCAAAACCATCGCTGTCAATGTATTTAATGTTTTTTTTTTTTTCAAATATCCACTTGTGAGAAACTAAAACATAAATAAAGTTTCATTGGTTGTGTTCAGGCATCTCTAAACACTTGGCTGAGGTTAAAGAAAGATTGTGGTCTTGGCTAAGTAAAATGGGACGCTTTGGATTTTTCAGCGTTTAACCAAAACCGTCGTCGTCCCCCAACCTTACCCCAAGTATTCGTAGCCCGACCATTATTCATTCCTCTCTACGACTCGTACGGTTTAAAAGGACGTCACAAGGACGCCCTCGGTGTCAAAACAGATTGCAAAGCACACATATGAAAGGATTTCACGGCAGAAAGGGTTTTCAGCCCTCTGATAGGTGTTTAATGTGAAGCGTGCGCATGACGCAATCCAATCTGTGCCTTCCACAGATCGAACAGACGAGTCAAACCTTCAACCCGCAGCAGGACAGTACGAGCAGGCCGACTACAGACGTACAGACGTACAGACGTACAGACGTACAGACGTACAGACGCAGCAGATCGCAGCCTTCCTCCTTCTCACTGCTGCAGTCACATGTCACGTCAGGGCAGCATTAAGAGTTTAGACAAATACAATTTCAACCCTGATCCTGTAATCCTGATCTCTGGTGGGCTGTGTGTGTGTGTGTGTGTGTGTGTGTGTGTGTGTGTGTGTGTGTGTGTGTGTGTGTGTGTGTGTTTTGAAAACCCGGTCAAGGCCCCATGTGTCCCCAAGGACTCAAAAAGTCAGACAACACAAAGGGTCACACACACATACCCAGAGGAACGAAGCGCCCTTTAAAAACCCATAAACTGATTTCAAGGCATTGATACAAGATTGTGTTTGTCAAGGTCGTCAAGGTCGTCGTATATCAACCAGCAGCCGGTCTTCTGTTCCTGACCTGTGGTCAACACAGGTGTGTGTGTGTGTGTTTACATTAGGACAAATCAATCCAATCATCCATCATCCATTATCCATCATCCTCCATCCATCCATCCATCCATCCATCATCCATCCATCCCAGGTTATGGCGTCTTACCGGGGTAGAAGTCTTTGGATTTGGACAGTTTGATGGTGGCTCCAGTCTCTTTCTGCAGCTGGACGATGGTCTGACCTCCCTTCCCGATGATTGACCCCGCAGCATAGCTGGGAATCAAAACCTTCAGGAAGTACTCGCCTTCCTCTGCAGCAGGAAACAGGAAACGGGAAGTTAGACAGAGCTACTGCAGTTCATGTTGTTTTTAATGCAAAGAAAAGAAAATCACAAAAAGCCACAGTGTGCATTGCTAGTCTTTTTAAACCTTTGCCCTCATGCGTGCCTTTTGGTTGTATTGTTTTTCTTTGATTTGTAGCAATTCGACAAAAGCGTGTTTGAGCTTGCAAAACGCAGAAAAAAAAAAATCCTTTCAGCCCAGAGATCATCTTGTTTGAACGAGTGTAAACTGTGAAGTGGAAGGAAAGTGTTTGTCAGTAATCACAGGCTGACAGAACAGATGCGAGACGATGCTGCATCACTACGCCAAAGCATAATGATTCGTCTTTCTATTCGTCTTCCCCCCTCAACCGACCATCCGAGGCTTCCCGAAGCTGCGTAAATCCACCCAATCATATCAAATGATGACTGTTATCCATGACAACTAATTATTTCCATAATCTGATGATTCCCTGCCAGCGTTATCTCTCCTCTTTCTCTGCACATCCATTTACACGAGACTCTAAACACTCTCTCCAGATTGGTCTGATCTAATTTCAGCGTTAGGCCCGAGGAATCTGGTCCTCGTCACCGTCTTGGCTCGAAGGGGGGAGAGCGAAGGAATATGCTGCACGTCGGTTTTGGTATTAAAACTAATCAGATTCAAACGATGCTCGTGAATGCATAACACCACAATTCCTGCCATGACACGCACACACAAACACACACATGCATGCACTGATTAACATGTGCAGATATGCTCACATAAATAAACACAAAGCAGGCGAGCTCAGGCCCAGATATCAAATCATTTCTGCTTTTTATCCAGCTAACATGGAGCTGCACCTGTATTGAGGAACACTGTAAACTCTGGCTATGAAAAGAAGATGTCTTTTCTTTCATGTGGCCTTTGTGTTGCTGTTTTCAGCTCTGGCGTCAGCTAACTGCAGTCAGATTTGTCATGAGAAAATACATTTGGTATAATCAGCCTGAAGGTGGAAAAGAAGGAGGCCTCGCAACAGAAAAACAGTCATTCCTTCTTTAAGAGGAGTTCAACCTCTGCAGCCAAATCAAATGTGAAATTCAGGAGTTTTCACTGTTTTTACTTTGTTGTTGCCTTCTTTGTGATAAATTATGTCGTGCTTTGGTTTTACTGCCTCACCTGAGAAATCATTGAGGAATGTCAACTGTCGTAGTCTAACCCAAAATAAGTACACGAAGATACGATTCAAATTTGAATCTCCAACCAAAACAAAAAAACCTTATGCTGTTTGTCGAAAAGGCTGTTTTGAATGTTTATCCCTCTTTCTCTTCTCTAACAGCTGCATCAGGTTATCAAGTACCGAAGACCACGTGCCAACAATGACAGTGTTTTGTTGTAACATTAAAAAAGTAGAAAGTATCAAACATGAAACTTTTCAAACTTGTTTAAATGTACTTATAAAAAGTGGTAGACTGACAGGTAACTCTGGAGAGGTCATCCTGCTTCATTAGAGGGACAAAATCAAATGCTGAATCTTATGAGGGTATTTTTTTGTTTTAATGGTAATTTAGGGCTCTTAAAGAAAGAATCTTTCATGATCATCATTGGTCAAGAGTGAAACGTGACCTCACATTTTCCAACATGAATTCTGGAGTTTTACAGACTATCCAGGTTTATATGCACAGGCTGTAATCGGTGCAGTTTAATGAAGCGAAGCAAATGTATGAAAACAAAACGCACTTTAAAAAAAATAAATAAATAAAAAACTCCAGCAGCTCTCCGTTGTCAGAGAAATGTCATATTTGCATGTGAATTGAAAACAGCATCGGTTACAGGTGTCGTGAAGGACTTAACCGGGTCGGACATTTTCAAGTTCATCTCTTGTTTTTTTTTTTTTTTTTGTCATTTTCATGACTCTCCTAAAGATGGAAAGCAAACAACTACAGTGTTTGTTAAAAAAAATGACCACTAAAGCAAAAAAGGTGAATGAACCAGCCTGCTCGAACTTTGAAAATGCAATGAGAGGGAGAGAAAGCCCCTCTTCCTCCTCTGGGATAGATGGGCCTTTGTTTCCGTGGCAACAATATCAACATGTTGTGGGTCAACTGAAGAGAAGCACCACCTCATACTTGGCTCCTCGTTCCTTCTTGTTTAAAGGAACATGAAAGTTGTTCTGTTTCTTTTCTGGAAATGGTGCTGAAGTTGCCAAACTGCGGATTTTTAATTACCACAAGAAGAGTTATAAAACAAACGCAGCAAACTGTTTTATCTTTCTATATAATTTTATTTTATTGTGCTGGGGTTCATTTAGCAAAATTCTCATGCTCTTCAGTTTTGAAGGTTTTACACGGTCATATCTAATTGTCACATGTCAACAATGTTGTCAAATAAAACAGATATTCAGGGTAAATCTATCCAAACTGCACAGAAACTGCTTTAGGTCTTTACAAATGCATGAGCAGCAACAAACTTCTGCTTACTGCAATTGTATAGGGGTTAAAACCATAAATCTATAAACCATAAATCCTTATAATTTTCTAACTTTTGCTTGTTTTATTACTCTATTTCTAAACAGCTATTTTGAGTGTCTGTCATTGCTTAATTGTCAATTTTCATTTCATTTTATAATTTTTTTTATTCATACAGATTTGAATTAAAGAGTTATTGATAACTAAAATAACTCAATATATAGATAATTTATAGATAAATTCATAATCTCATCAGTATTCATGTCAGCAATAATTTTCAGAAAATATAAATTATTTTCTAATGTAATTCTACCATGGAAGTCTTCAATATGCACTTTATGATGCCATGAATCCTCCACATATAGTTTCTAGCATGATTTAGAGGCGTAATGTCTCTTTAAAATGCTGCTGATTTAACATGTCTGAGGCTCCCTCCCGCACAGCATTCTTCATATTTGATAATCCAGGACACGTAACCTCGGGGGAGGTGGGGGGGGGGGGCAGATTAAAATAGGATTACTGTTAGGGGGCACACTTTCTCACAAGGGTGCGGCACCTTGTAACTCTGCTTGCTTTTGTTACCCAGGTGAACGAGTGAAGACACCGAGGTGCACAAGTGCATACGCAAAATAAAAAAGAATATCCTGCCTGGATTGAGTGGCACAGCTGGGACAACCAAACGGAAGATTTATGATCCCATATAGTTACACCGAGTCTTATTAAATGCCTCTGAGTGGCTACAACTCCTGTCAAATCCCTGTAGCACAGTACAACAGTGGAGCGGAGGTGTTTGTGACAACTCACTATAAATTAATGTAATTAGTAAAAGAACCTTTATACCCCACAAGGGTGATTTCAGTTGCCGATCTGGTCTCTGCTCGGTTTGATAATTATGATCATGTAGCAAAAGGATTCTGGGAGTTTGCTGAAGTCTTAAATGTCTGCACACCTAAAAGAATCATAAAGAAGCTGTCCCGCATAAACAGGATTCATTCTGGAATAATTCCACATTCAGGTCACGACGGATGGAAAGACTCGCAGCTAAAATGGCTGATCGGTTCGGGCTGGATTTAGTGTCGAGTCAATTTTTAAAAAGGTACTAAATTTATCCAATTATATTGAACGACGGACTTTTCCAGGAACTTTGTGTCATTAGGTGCCAAGTCGGAAATATTTCAGAAAGATTCCCAGTCGTAATTATGATCTGCATGTTGACACAACATCGTTTACAACTCAGAACCTGATAATTACTGAATATTACCCAAATTCATAATAACTGCAGCAGTGACCCAATTGTAGACTACGTTAAACTCCAAACTACACTGTAAAAACAGCAGAATTAATAAGTAAATTGCGGATGATGACTCTAAAAACACGTGCATATAATTGCTTTGTTAAGTGTAATTTGCAGTGGCTTCGCATTGTTATAGTTTTATTGACGTGGAAGAGCCAACATAATTAATAATTTACTGTTTCTAACTAAACATTAAATAACTGTGTTACGTGCACTAACTGCAAAAAGCATCTAGCACACACTACACATGTTGGATGGTGAATATTTCTTTTCCAGAGCAGGGTGTAGTTTCTTCATAACAATCCTATCTTAAGAAAACTTCTCATTCCCACCAAACCCTCGTCCTGTGCTCCAAACCGTGGACGTGTTTTTTTTGCTAAAGGGATTGAAGTGTTGCTGGGTGGGCTTTGTTCTCATCTCCGAGTGTTCGGCCAAGTCAAAGCACGAGCACACAGACAGGAAACCTGACACTCCCCTGCCCTTCCTTCAGCTCTGCTAGTGATGAAATACAAAACGCAGGGAGCTCAAACCTGGACGGAGAGGAGAGCAGAAAGCGACCTAACCTCACCATTTCATTTGACCGACAGCGTTTCGCCTTCTTTGTTTGAAGCTTCTGTTCATGTGAATTCTCTGGTAAACTTCAGCAAAGTGAGGAGTTGTTCGTGAGTTTAATTCTGGCTTTGTGAAATTAACGGATCTCCCCTGCGGACTTCTTACCAACTGGAGCCCAATAAAAAAATAATATATATATATATATATCTATACATGATGTGCTGTTCCTCTTTACGCTGCACCACTGTCCCTTCATCTTTCAATCTGCTTGCTACTCTCTTCATATCTCTTCTACACTTACACTGAAATGTCAGTTCTGGAGACATTTCTCAGAAGCAGAGCTGCTTCAGAACTAAATGATCTGATCACTGATCAAACCTGAGTTTAAAGTGGCAAACATCTTGCTCTAATCAAACTTCCAAAACGTGAATAAATCTTTCCTCATTCACAACCACTGGAGATGCTACATGTAGCTCGCCTAGTTTAGACGGCTGTGGGTAAATCCTAACAGGAGCGTTACTCACAGTGTTGCTGTTTGTGATGTGTCTCTCCCAGTTCCCTGATCAGAACAACTCGGTCTCCTCATCTTCGTTTTCAGTATCGTAACTTTCTCTTTCTGTTTATATTTTAGTAACAACAGTCTTATCTTGGGAACCTCAGGCAAGCTGACTATCAGTAATTAGCTGCAAATAGCAACAACAATGATGTAACGCTTATTGTGCCAATTCACTTCTTGCTATCTCTGATTTTATCGCTGCTCACAGCAGCACTTTGTCTTTGAGCATGAGAAACTGTCACATGGTCGTGTCCTAAAACTGTCTTGTCTTTTGTTCTCTCCTTACCTTTCTTACCTTTCTGGTCTGTCTCGCCTCCTCTTTTCTTTTATCTCCCTTCTCTCTCTCTCTCTCTCCTCTCCTCTCCTCTCCTCTCCCTCTTCCTCTCCTCTCCTCTCCTCTCCTCTCCTCTCCTCTCCTCTCCTCTCCCTCTTCCTCTTCCTCTTCCTCTCCGCAGTGACCCACTTTGAATTTCAAGCCTTGGACTGACCTGCTTTAGATAGAGGCTAGCTAATTATAGTCAGCCCATATTAATAAGGTAGGGGAATTGGTAAATACGAAACACACACACACACACACACACACACACACACACACACACACACACACACACACACACACACACACATATGCATGCAGACACAAATACAAAAGCGTGACTGCATCACAAGGCAAATGCAAGGACACACGGAGAAACACCTCCTCCGCAAACAGATCGTTTCCGACGTCTCACAAACAAGCCTACACACCTTGGCAGCGTGACTCATCATCTATATAAGAGGATGCAATGTGTGACTCATGTTCATCACTTGTATCTGTTGCATGGTAGCACTTGTACACGTTACCATGGCGAGCATTTCTTTTTAATTTAAAATTCATCCCCATCGAGTTAACCTCCCGTTGTTGAACTCATCAGTAACACTAGACAGAGCTGCCGAGCTGCAGCGTTGAGTTTGTTAACAGGGTTACGTAACGCAGATTGGATTACATTTTGGAAACAGGTTTTCAGCAGGTTTGACAACTGCCATGACTAAATTTTCATAAATATGAACTTCCAGATCCAAAAAAAAAAGCTTGCAAACTGGGCTGTGCTATCTGCCTCTTCCTCCCACACCGAGCCACGCCGAACGGCACCGTTTACAACGGTTCATCAACATTCCTCAAATTTGATCAGATGCATCTGGGTTTTAAAATAAACCTCCAGAAAATCTTAAAAGTGATGCATCTTTCTTTTTATTTTTGAAGCTCTTAGTGTGTGACATTAAAAGTCCTCTTGTACATCTAAGACACATAAGTGGACTCTAAACTCTGCTCTGTAATTAATGTGATGCTTTGACTCGGTATGAAACCCTTTGGTACAAACTTTTTTCCTAAAAAGACTTCATTAAATATTTTTGATAATTTTTGCTATAATTCTTTGGCAAAAACTAAATGCAAAACTTAAACGCATGATAACCAGGAATCAAAACAAATCCCACTAAGTTTTTAATAGTTTTGTGATTCACCGTTATTCACTCCAACATCTCAGCCAATTAAAAAAGTGCCGGTAAAAGTGGTGTTTGAGCGAAATGTCTCAGGGTGACCTTAAAGATTTTAAGGAAAAGTTACACTTTTAGAAAAAAAGTTTAGTTTTCTAGACATCCAGGAAATGACACTAATGGAGTCGCTGACGCTGGTAGATGAATTTTTACAATACCACAGAGGTCAGCCCAAAAACATGCCCGTCAAACCACGAAGTCACTCGCTGAGGCTCATGGCGTCTTAATCTGTCATAAAATAACTGCCAATGTGTTGATGTCTCGTCATTATGCGAGACTTATTGTTCTCCGTTACTATTTCCTGCAGTTTTCGATACGAAGCATCATCAGAGATCCAGAATCTCTTTCATGCTGACAACATAATGAGCATGTAAACTTTCAGTCCAAATAAGAACAAGAGAAACAGCATAATTAAAGCTCTGGTGATCGTTACTGATCAGGTCGGACTGTTTTATCTGACGGAGAGTGTGGAGGGGTGGGGGGGGGTTGTGGGGTTCCTATAAGGAAACACTTTCGGATCTAATAATGATCTCAGTATCCGGCTGCAGGCTATCGCACAAGCCATTCATAAGTTCAAGCAACACTTTGTTTGTGTCCACTAATTAGAAGTTAGTGTCTACTTACAGTCAACTTCTGTACTTATGAACCCGTACACCGCATACGTCCACAAAATATGTCTGTGAGTAGATCATATTAATAATACTGGCCCAGTTAATGTTGGTCAGGCTTCACTTTCAGGTTCACATGATCCAAAATGAAGAGCTTCCTTTCAACCTACATGAAACGTCCTACTTTCAAACCTGCGATAAGCTGCTCACAGCTACTTCTGCTGCAGAACTGAAGACCTCCAGTATGACAAAGACAACATTATGTCATCAAAGATGTGGACGTAATGATTCACAGGAACGTGTACGCTTACACACGTTTCACCAAAGCACCGGTTCTCATTCATGTGTCCGGCGAGTTAAATCTGCCTGTAAACAGAAACTAATAATGTAACTTAAAGTTTTGCATCAGAATGTATTTTTGTGTACTTTCACCGCCTTAGTCGTCCCAGATGATGCCAAGTACCAAGTGTCCACAACACGCACCACAAACACACACAAACACACACAAACACACACAAATGCACCACAAACAAACACACACAAACACACAGTTAAAAAATAAAGACATTAAGAAATTGTGTGTGTGTGTGTGTGTGTGTTCGGTGTGTGTGTGTGTGTGTGTGTGTATTCTGTGTGTGTGTGTGTGTGTGTGTGTGTGTGTGTGTGTGTGTGTGTGTGTGTGTGTGTGTGTGTGTGTGTGTTCGGTGTGTGTGTGTGTGTGTTCTGTGTGTGTGTGTGTGTGTGTGTGTGTGTGTGTTCGGTGTGTGTGTGTGTGTTCTGTGTGTGTGTGTGTGTTCGGTGTGTGTGTGTGTGTGTTCGGTGTGTGTGTGTGTGTTCTGTGTGTGTGCAGCTGAGTAACAACAGGGTTCCCAACTGGCTGTTTTTTACTCATCTGAGCATCACACACTCGGACGAATCCCTGCCGCTCCAACACATGCAGGAAGTGCACACATTTCGTTTCTCGTGCCAAAAAGATTTGACAAGAAAAATATTATTTTGTGTTTGATGTGATGAAAACGAGGCACTAAGAGACTAACGGTTCAGACTGCAGGCCGATCGGACTTGTTTCTCAAATCAGATCTTTAGGACTGACTGATAACTCTGTTAGGTCGGATCGGGTTCGGCGCGTCCGCACGTCAGCAACCTTTCTGAACGGGTCGCCGTGGTAACGACTCGCAAGCAGCCGCGGACAATTTATTACGGCTTCTGTCCGTGAACTGTTGCTGTCGTTTTCCTGCGTAGTGTCAAAATCTACACTTTGTGGTCGCGCTCTGCCGGCGGTAGCATATAAAAACTGCGGGTTCATCTTTAACCCTCGGTGGGTCAGGAGAGGAGGACGTGAAGACGTGCAGCTTGTTTACGATAAATAATAAATCCTTCTCCACCACAACAAAACCAGATGAGTAAACAGTCCAATCTGTTGCTAAGAGCCCTTCCGACCCGCCAGGCCCAGAATAGGCTCCCATTGCCGGGGGATTGGGGGCTCAAATCCTGGGATCTGGTGTCCATGTCTTAAAGAGGCGGGGCGGCAGGGAGGGGCGAAGATCTTATGTTCTGCTGCGTTTCCTCACACTTAACTCCGACTAACAAATGTGAACTCACCACTCAAGTTTTTAAAGAGTTAAAAGTGCGTCAGTTATACGTGCGCTCACTTCATTGTTGGAACATTAGATTCTGGGAGCATTTGGCCGTGATAAGATTTAGCAATTCTGTCTTCTGGAGCCTGAAAAAATGTATTCATGAAACATTAGTGACATTATTGCCTTGTTCTCAACTCCCCTAAAGTGCAACTATCACATTAACAACTGGTATCTGACGTCACTAAACAAAATCTCACTTTTCAGTAGAGTTTTCTCAAATCACAACCAATAATAAAATAATGGCCGTATGTATTTATTGCAGTCTTCCATTGTAAGATTGTTCTCAATTTATTTTTGTTTTTGTTTGTATTATCAGCTAACAGGAGCAGAGCAAAGTTTAAAAACAAAGAGGCCTTATTAAAATAATGTACTTTTCAAACATGAACAGTTTTTATCAGTTAACACCTGTATCACAACATTTCTAGTTTCACTGTTTAAAAATGGCCTTAATGCTTTTTTAAAGATTTTTTTTTTATCCACTCTGACTAGATTAAATATTCAGGGATACCTCGGAAGTCATAACAATAATGACCAGCGACAAATATTACAATCTAAAAATATATGGCTCAAATGTAAATATGAAGGGGAAGTGGAGGAGGTGGTGGGGGGGGGGGGCTTAAGAGTGTAGCTGTGTGAACCCAGATATGGCTCAACGAAGGGGGGCTCTGGTACGGAGCCTCCGGGCTCTGGGGACTTGGAAAATATTCATTTACCCTGAGCAGGGAGAGTTAAGGGGGGCAGGCTTTGTCTAATGCACCCCTTTCAGTCCTCTTCTCTTTTGTTGGAAGGTAGCATTCACACACACACACACACACACACACACACACACACACACACACACACACACACACACACGCGAAGCTCTCCAGCAGCGAGGCTCTGACCAGCTGTCTTCGCTCTGAAAGATGGCCGTCGTCACTCAAACACCAGGAGACTCACAGAGGAAGTCTCTCTATCTTTATCGCTCTCTGTGCCTCTCCACCATGTGAATCGCTGTCCCAGTTTCATTCATTGAATTTAGATTTTGACATTTCAGTGTGCAGGAATAGCACCGATTTATTAATGATTTGATTTACAAGCTGCCATCTGCAGCCCTTAAAATCCACGTGACCTCTCGAAAAAAAAATCTAATATTCAGAGAAGAAACAAACAAAAAAGACTTTTATAAAGTCTAATCCATAGATACAGATGAAGTCCAATTACCTCCTCAGAGTGACTCACTCACGGGAGATATTAAATTCATAAATGCCACATTTCAACAGTTTTTCACCAAAATGAATCGACTGTAATTTACCAACATTGTGATTTGTTCTTTTGCCAGCAGAGAAGACGTGTTTGTTTTTTTTACATGGAGAACATCTCGGTTTTAAAATGAGGCCTAACTCTTTATAAAGATGAATAGGAAGTGTCTCCTTCACTTAAAATGATCCGCAACATAAAGCAGAATAAATCTCTTCCTTCTAAAACATAATCGCTCGAAAATAAATCCGACAGACTGCGTCACAACAGAAAAACAACACACGTGAATTCCTCCACCTATTTATCACAAACCTAACAAAGTAATCTTTTGAAGAACAACATCCTGCTGCGGAGATTCGGTTTGAATGGAGGTTTACGGAGAGCCAATCAAACGCCTCGGTACCGAAACACTCGCCGTCGTCAGCGTGTCGGCTTAGAAATGGAAGCAGACACGGTGGCTATGCTAACAGAAATAAATGATGCAGCCGCCCTTCTGGCTGTGTGTGAAAATCGGTGTGTATTGTTCATGGACCGAGGCTATTCCAGAGGAGGGGGCGGGGGGGGGGGGGGGGGGGGGGGGGTGCTGCTGGCCGTCCTCCCTGCATCGGCCCTTTCATTGCTACCTCATCCATATTTATCGCCATCCCGCTCTCCTCACCTATGAGCGACCGGCGAGCTTTGACCGACGTCTCGATCCACCAATCACACGCGTTCCTTTGTGGAAATATTACCGCCTCTCAGCGCCTTCACCCCACCCTGTACAATGGCTTCTTCTTTTTTTTTCTTTTTCTTTTTTTTTACTTTGACGCAGTGGCTTGAAAAAAAATTAAAAAAAAAAAAAAAAAAAAAGGCGAAGAGGAGCGAGTGGAGGAAGAGAAGGAGCGCTGCAGCTACTGGTGGCAGCTTCCTGCCGATGGCGGCTGCAAGTCGATTGACAGCCACAGAAACAGTTGCTGAGAGAGCGTCGTCAATGGCAGCCGGCGATCGACGAAGAGGAGGTGAAAGGGTGGCGGGGGGGGACGAGGGCGAAGGAGTACAGTGGGAGGAGGAGGGTGTCGTCGTGATGGTCTGAAGTGGAGCACGATTAGTATAAAAAGGAGAGGAAGATGGTAAAGAATGAAACAGGGAGGGAGGGGAGGGGGAGGGGAGGGGGAGAGGCGATGAACGCTATCGGGCTCGATAGCGAACAAAACAGGCGTGTCGCAGGAGGACGCTGCGTTTCTGCGCCGGAGCTACAGGCTGAAGAGGCTGAAGGAAGAACGGCAACTCACCAAAATGTGCAATTTGAAATATGAACTTTCACATTTATGTCATCTGCTCACACGTTGCAGTTTAAGATATATTTTTAGGACTGAATCCCCTCCGGATCATATCTGTACTCAAAGCTCAAACGTGGGGCTTCTTCCTCCTCCTCAACCGGACGGCCGATCAATGTGTGGAAGCCCCCCCCACCACCCCCCACCCCCCAAAGAAAACACTCAGATCAATATCATCAAAGGCCTCGTCTCATTCAGCCGAAGCTCAGTTCACAGCGTGAGTGTTAAGTGTGTGTGTGTGTGCAACACATCACATCGACCCCCCCCCCCTCCCGCCCACACACACACACACACACACACACACACACACACACACACTCCCCTCCCCCCTCCCCCCCCTCCCCCCTCTTTCATCTCTCTAATTAAACTCCAGCTTTGCTTTTTGGACATAAAGTCAGACATAAAACCCAAAGACAGCTAAACAACACGCTCGTCATCATCTAGTACCCTCGTGTCACTTGGCAAGGGCATTTCAATCCCCCCCCCCCTCCCCTTCCCTCCCTCCTCCCCCCCCCTCCTCCAACGCCGGCTTGCCAGTCCATCCATTTACTAAATGAATGTATTATATCTTACAGGCAGGAGAGAAGATGAAGAGAAAGAGCACGAGAAAAGGACAAAGATGAAAAGAGAAAGAGAAGATGAAAAGAAGACCGAAGAGGAAACAAAGAAAACAGAAGAGAAGAGAAGAGAAGAGAAGAGAAGAGAAGAGAAGAGAAGAGAAGAGAAGAGAAGAGAAGAGAAGAGAAGAGAAGAGAAGAGAAGAGAAGAGAAGAGAAAGTGATGAAAGGACTGAAAAATGGCTGTTAGCTCAAGTCAGCAAACTTTTGCGGACTGTTAAACCTGTAGGCGCTCCACTCTCATGTTCGTTTCCTGACCACCTACATAAAAATCGAAACAAGAAAAAAAACCATCCAATTTATTTTGTTTGTGCTTACATAAGACTTCCTAATGGCTTATACAAGCACTTTTTCCCCCTGAAAGCTGCGTTTGTTTTGAACGGACTGAATCATTTCTATTAGGCTGAAAGGCTGCTGGTGGGTATTGGAGTATATACTGCTTATATACAGTCCTCGAAACAAATCAGCCTGGTTAGCGGACAGTTTTATCCTCCTGTGGTCTGGAGACGGTATTTAATTTAGAGGACTAAAACCTATGAAAGAAATAAAGTGCTAAAATTCAAACATATTATTAGAATTACATCATTTTGCAAAGCGTGAGCTGCATTAAAAAGTTTTGATATTCTGGCTCAAGTGCCCTTCACTTAAGAAGACCAACAACTATAACATTAAATGTAAATGTCTGTATTAACATTATTACCTTTGTTTGTAGTAACTTTAAACTGTGATTAAAAGTGATTTAATGACATCTTTAAGGTAATTTCATGGGTTATTTTAAACATCAGTCAGAAGCTTTGAACTGCATTTCCTAAAATGCCTCTTCTCAGATTAATAGTATTCATACTTTTTTTAATTTAATGAAAAATATGATAGTTTGTGAGAAAAAAAAAACCCACATTTTTAAGTAGGTTTTACTCTGAATAATTATAGAAACCTGAATGACAGCAGAACCATAAATTATTAATTAGTTTTAGACATTTTACTCATTTGGTCCATTTTGATCAAGTGTGACTTTTGAAAGTTATTTAAATAATAAGTTTACACGTGAAATGAAATAAAATATTAACCATGACCTCATTAAACATCTCTGATCAAATGTGTGATAGGTGATGAGAGGGAAATCTAAACTCCTTTAATACGGGGACGAAGCCTGCTGGGTGAGGGCCAGGGGCGGAGATAAGAATGGGTTTCTGGGGGGGGGGGGGGGGGGGGCTACTCATTGATCTTTCCGTCTTTAAGACTTTCAGCTTTTTATGAGACACGGCGGTGATTTATGACCTGTGGGGCTGTAGTGGTCCCATGTTGTCCAGTATCAACTGTCTGACAGCTGACCAGATCTTTCTTCCTAATGACGCTTGCCATTTTCTTTACACACACACACACACACACACACACACACACACACACACACACACACACACACACACACACACACACACTTGGAGACCCCTGGACACAAACCCTTCAGAAGCTCGGTGGAAAAAACAAACAAACCAAGGTCCATCATTTCTTGTCATGTTCAAATGAAACGCTGCTCTCACTTGTCATTCACGCAGCGTATGTGACTGACATGAAAGGAAAACACTTGGTCTCTGCATTATGGTTTACATCTGGATATATTTCTAAGCTGCAGCTGTTGGCTATAAAAAAAAAAAATAATAATAATAAAATAAAAGACTGAAAAAAGATTTTCTTTGTTGTGATAAATATAAAATGTTTTGATTCAAACGCTTTCTTCTTCTTCTTTTTTTTTTGGAGCTCTAAACATGAAGTTTCACTGTTAAAAGGAAAATTATTACAACTGCAGTCATGTAACTTTTACTCAACAGCAGCTGTTTGGTGCATTCAGTAGCTGTCATATACAACACAATGAACAATACAATACAACAATGCATCAACAGTCAGAAACCCAAATGTTTTGATGATATGGCTAGCATGAGGTCAAAGGTCATCAGGACTCATCTGTGCAGTAATGTTGTGTATCATGACAAAAGAAATACTGAATTTGTATAAAAAGCATGACAATGGATGTTATGGAATTGATAACATACAATATAAACAATATCATCATGCATTATCCTGAACTATGAGTAGAATATGAGGGCGTTAAATGTCACTTTATATCCTATTTAAATGTCAGGCCCTGCAGCAGTCAGACCACCTCTTTTAAAAGACTCTTAAAATTTAGATTTCGCTCTGCAGACTTTGGCGTTCAAGAACACAGCAAGTATTGTCTTGTCACTGCTGAATCAGTCCTGCATTGAAGAATGTTACAGTTAAGATAAAAAAAATAAATTAAAAAAACAGGTAAAAGATCAAAATCAAAGTCCGTCTTACCATGAGTCTCAGTTTCTTGGTGAGGGAATACAATGCCTTCAGTTTCAAATAGGGGCTGCAGGAAGGCCACTACAGAGAGAGGAAGCACAGGGTAGGGAGTGTGTGGTGTAAGCTAATCATACAGAGAAACAACCATTAATATGATCTCTTAGCAGCACTTTTGACTTCTAACTTTAAAACTGCAGCCTGAGTGCACCTTCAAAAAAATATCCATTTAAAAACATTTTCTTGGGCAGAAAATGCGGCTTGTTTGGTTAAAGTCAGCCACGACGTGGTGAATGTCTTCTTCTGCATCAACAGTTACAGCATCAGAGTAAAACAGATATTTAGGATAATCCCAACACTGTTATCCAAAGAATTCAAGCTGTGAATATCGGTCATATCAGAGATTATCAAGACCAAATTCAATCATATAATTATAATCATAAAAACAGAATAGTTAACGGTCAGTGCAAAACTTTCACAAAAGACCCACAACCACGCTGATCCCTTTTTGTGACTTCTCTTTAAAGATTGTAGTAAAGTGTGTGTGTGTGTGTGTGTGTGTGTGTGTGTGTGTGTGTGTGTGTGTGTGTGTGTGTGTGCGCGTGTGGTACTTTGTTTATTTTTAACAAATATTTTTGGATCTTCAGCGTGATGCTGCTGGCTGAGGAAGCGTTGACCTGGCAGCCTCGGTAAAAGTCCGGTCGGCTGTGCTCATCATCATCATCATCATCATCATCATCATCGTTCCAACCTTTTCATTTGTCTAAATGGACAAGCTTCCTGACTGTTATGCAGGCAGGAGGACGGTCCCCCGAGGGGGAGCTTTGGCTTTTTACATTCGGTGAGGAGGAGCCTTTAGAGCTTTGAGTGCTGCATCGATCTGCAGTTAAACACCGCTCGCTAACCTGCGGCTCAGCCGTCCTCAGCCCGACTCTCTCTGCGTGTGCTACTTCTCAGGACGTCTTTTTGTTTTTTATGTTTCCTAGCGGGACCCAAAGCATCTGTAAAAAACTAAAAAAAAAAATAAAAAAAATGTCCGTCCTGTTCTTTTTTTGTTGGTGTCCTACCAGAGGCAGGTCATTCAAAAATCGACGAATGAGCACAGATTGATCCTCGGGACTCTGCACAGCTCACACTCAAATAAAATCTTCTGTTCTTTTGTTATTGTGGCACTTGTCATTGTGCTTTTAAAGGAGCAGACCACCGTTTCATGATAATCACTGTTTCAGAGTCTTTACGAGCCTGCCGGGAACAAAGTATAAAATGTTTTGACGTGAAAATAGTTCAATTTGGACAAATTCAGTCTTACATACATGACACAGCTACATGCAACTTCAAGAAAAGAATATCAGGCTATAAATATCAATCTAATCCGAACATTAAAAAATGCATGTAGCATTAAATGTAGTAACAGTCTTAATTATTACTACATATTCACTTTGACAGTCAGATTTAAGACTTTTCACTAAAATGACGGGTCTTATAAATTTGATGGATTGTAATTAGGACATTTCTAAAGGGCATGTTGTACACTGAAAATGGTACACGGCATATTGGAATATTTCCTAAATCTTGACTCTTTGCTGAGGTCGTCTTGCACCTCTGTGTCGTGTCAGTAACACGTTTAATGCTGTATTGTATGTCCACATGTCCATGATGGGGTGCATGGCCAGAATAGGCTACTGATGGTTGTAATGCTGGGTGATGGGAATGCTTGGCGCATGATAGCATGTAAACAAAAACCAAATATGGTGATTACCATGGTGACATATTCATATTTCATCCAGCCAGAGAATAATGAAGAAACATCATCGGACAGTTTAGGGGAAATAACTCTTCCTCCAAGCTGCAGAATAGTCAAATCAGGACAGCAATGCATGATGACAATATACTGCAATAACACAGCCGCTGTCGCACTCGGAGGCGCTCTGGATCCCCCTTGTTCTTTCTGGCTCGCCACAGGCCTGCTGTTAATACGAGTCCGCTTGTTTATCCGCTTGTGTAATTGTACACAAAGCGGTGATGGTGGCTGATGTGTGAGATTATCACAAGGTCATCCGTCGACGGGATGAGACCCTGCGACCACGCACTAGCCTGATCTGGCTTCCACTTGTTTACATCCCTTTTTTGGCTCCAGCATGGCCGCTGTGGCTGCGCGTAAATCTTAAGACGCAATAAAAACACCCAATTCCGCGGATTTAAAGAGGCTAAATCACTGAGGATGTGCACGAGGGGGTCCGACGGCTTCCCTCCAAATCCCCCCAGTCCCCCTCATTGTTTCCTTCCCATCGAAAGCGGCGACCCGTGATTATTCTAACGCGGATGAAAAATGACTGTCGCTCATGACGAAGCTGATAAAAACGTCCTCTCGAAATTTCCCTTTGAAACGGAGACCTTGAACTTTGTGCTTATACCGTGCCGCTACATCACGAATCGGATCAACCTGCTCTCCTTTCTCTCTGCCTGCTTCAGGACGAAACAACGTTCACCGAAACCACAACAGCTTCCCGCATCACCATCGCTGCTCTTACCTCCCGTGTTTGTGCGTTTGGTGCTGCTGGCCTCCGTTGGGGTCTCCAGGGGTCTTTTACGGGAGTCCGGGGGATCGGACTCCATGTGTGGTTGTTGATTATGATGGTGAGGATTTGAGAAAATGCCGTTTTGCTGTACTGCTCCGCCGGCCATCATTTTCGAGCTTGCTCTTGGATGCTTAGGCTGCGTTTGCGTTTAAATCCCTTTTCCGTTTTTTACGCAGCGTAGCCGTGCAGATGAGTCCTTGGAGAAGGCAAAAGCGATTTAGGAATTGGAAAATACGCCTGTTTCTTACGGACGGAGTAGATTAGCGCGTTTCTCCGTGGTGCGCCGTGCGTGGAGAGAGAGATGCTGCGCAGGGACAGAAAGAAAGAAACGCTGGAGCGGCGGATGATCGGCTCAAAGACGGAGACAATCCGAAACCTCTGCAGATGGAGGATCTTCCAGGTTACTAAAAAGGTAGAGACGGGTCGTCAATCTTCCATCAACCTTCAGATAAACGGGCTAGGATACGTGTATCATTCCGCTGCAACCAGTACTCATGTCAGGCAGCACAGGATGGTGGCGCTCCTCTTCAACGGCCAGCGAAACGGAACAATAAATAAAACAAAACAAAAACACAACCCAACGACAGAGACTAAACCAACCAAGGAAAGAAGAAAGAAAAGAAAAGTCGGCGAAGCAATAATAATAATAATAATAATAATAATAATAATAATACAAAAAAAAAATCCGATGCGTTATTGATAGGCTGTTAAAATGTCTTTCTTCTGTCCTGTCCTGGCTCCAAACGTGAAGACACCCAGCGGTGACGGGTGGGTGAGGAGGGTCCGGAGACGCGGAGCTGGAGGAAGACACAGAGAAAGAGACGTTTTGTGCTGCTCGTTGTCTCGGTGAAGATGCTGCAGTCCTGCGTTCAGAGCATCCCTTCTCTGACTGGCTGCTCCACGAAGCACAGGGGAGCGGCTGACGTCACAGGGCCACGCGATGCCTTTAGGGTTTCCCGCAAATTCGGATTTCTGAGCTTTTAACATAAAAAGTGCGACTTTTCCTCATGTTATACTACTTTTTTTTTTTTTTTACAAAAATGAAACCAAAATTGCTTCCTTGAGAAATGCGTTTTCTATTTTCAGCTCCGTTATCATCAAGGGCCACTGCGGAAAAGAAGTTAAAAGCAGATGGCTGTTTGGAGTGAGATTAGCAACACGTCATTGCTTCGGCGGTCTTTCACCATCTCATGGCCCGAGAGAGATATCGTTGCAAACGTAAGCTGTGCTGTACAAAAGAAGTCAAATGACTGCGCAGCAAACAAAGAACCAATGCTGATGCGCCTCACATACTCAACCCGGTAACCTACATAGGCTACGGCGCTAAAGTCGGCTTATTTCCGAAGACACTTGAATGCATCACGAGAGAGGGCGAAAAAAAATGAGAGTGCGAGCGAGACGCCTCCATCGGGATGCGATTGGCCGAGGCTGCATTTCCCCAGCAAAACGAAAAGGACACTGATATAGTCGCCCGGTGGAGTCACATGACGGAGAGGAGAGGATGCGGCGGCGGGGTTTTACTCCGTTAAAGCAGCGGCAAATGCAATTAGGACAGAACTGGAGCCTGAAGGTCCCGCTGCGGCTGGATGAAGGTCTGGTGCGCTACCTGCCAGAAGGCCGAGAGATCCTCCAACACGTGGAAATCTGCAGGACAACTCACCCACAGTTTTCTGACTTCAATTCAAATAGCCGACCAGAAATCAGCAAGTGGAATAAAACTGGTGAAAGTTTGGAGGATGTTTTTCATGACAAAAGAAGACGAGGCATAAATCAGTAGGATATTTCAAGATCTATTTCTTTTTAATATTTGTCCTTATTTGCCTCACTGTAAGACCTACATCCTTCTCAGATTTGAGCGTCCAAAGTAGCCTACCTGACCAACCTCGATGATCCTCAGGCCCAGACTGAAAGCCTGCTCAGCATCGATTTGCACCAAAGAAAAAAAAAAAAAAAAAAAAAAATCCCCAAATTTGAAATGATTGGTAGTTTTGCATGGCCGTAATGCAAATGTAACAATGAAAACAGCCATACAACATGGGAATGGTGTGACCTGAGCACCCGGCCTGTCTCACCTGTCCCCTCAGCTGCTGTATGACCCACCTGTGTGTGCTGTGCCTGACATCTCTGCGTCGCTCTGCCTGGGTCTGAAGAGGAATCCTCCAGCACTGAGCTGTCTGAGAGAGCTATACCCGCCTCAGTATTTCTCTCTCTCTCTCTCTCTCGCTCGCTCTCTCTCTCTCACACACAAGCAGGCACACACACACACACACACACACACACACACACACACACACACACACACAGACTTACACATTTGGCATATTCTCACACACACACCCAGAAAGACACACGAATACCTTCGACTCACTCTCCCCTTTCTCTGTCCAGTCCTCTACAGATGCTGTACGCCCTCAATGCCTCCTGTAGATTGCAGTCAAGGTGACATTGCCGTGTCTGTGCGTGCACACACACACACACACACACACACGCACACGCACACGCACACGCACAGCCAGACAGGGTAGCTACCTCACACTATTTCACACCGCCATGAGAAACACACTGGTGAGCACAAAAAAAAAAAATCTCCTGCTCTGGAAATACGTGGCAAATCCAAGGCAGATGGATCCTGAGCTGCAGTCTGAAACCGATTCTGCAGCACAAATAGCAGGCGCTGCTCAGAGGTACAAAAAGGCCGAGATGCCGGCACCTCATTGCACGAGCTGCGCCGTGCAGTCTGTGAGTGGAGCACAATTTCAGCTGGACACACTCATTTATAGATTTGGAGCACGAGGCAGAATCTGTTGGAAGCTGAACAGTGAAGGTCCCTGATGGCCAGATCGTCCACGCTGTTGCTGCAGCATATGGAAAAAGTGAAGTAACCCCATAAGCAGTAAAGCACACCAACCTAGCAGCATTCTTGAGTTTTTATTAGGTTGGGGCTGAGCAGATGTTGGTGAGATGGTTTTTCAGAGATTTGGTTCAGCAAACGCCTGTTCTGCTTTGGACACTGACCCCCAAACACTTCAAGCAAGCTTTCAGAGTTCCTACAAACTACCCAACCCACCACATGTAATGTGGAAGAAGCAAGGTAGCAGCAATAACTGGGTTTTTCCCACTATGTCATAGAATCTAAATGCAAAAGCATCCGTTTAGCCAACAGCAAGTGTTATTAAGAGTTTCACATAAATTTTCTTCTCATGGAAACGGGGGACATTTTCCACTGATGGATTTTTCATTTTGGAACCAAACTCTGGAATTCCCTGTGAGGTGTCTAAAGATGTTTGGTAGTGACTCAAAAATAAAAAGGAAAGAGCCGCGATACCGGCCAGTTTCAGTGTCAAATCTAAAAACCTCTCATATGATATAAGAATCCTTACCAAAAAAAATGAGCAATGAGGTAAGCATTTAAATATAAATTGAACAAAATTTCCCCTCGGGGATTAATAAAGTAACTACCTAACCTAACCTAAATATTTTTTTAATCGAATTATCAGGAAGTAAAAAATATATATATTTTTTTTTTAAAAAAGCCTCTATTGCTGAAATTCATCCTCTGAAATTCAAATAAAGATTCATCAGCTGCCTTTTCTCTGAGAACAGATCCTCCTAAGCAGGTGTGACCTGCCCACACCTGTTTTCCACGCAGAGTTTGGTGAAGTACGGATGGTATTGTGGCTGTTAGATAAAAGCCGACTGCAGCTAAATGGATATTCCGGATGTAAAAATCAAAGATGGCGGACCATTGGCGCCACCTCCTGGACGCCTGGTGGAAGAGCAGCGACATCATCATTATTATTATTATTATCATCTTTTGGATTTCTGCGTGGTGCAAATAGCTTTTTCTCATTTATGTACTTTTTGGCCCTCATCATTCATACAGGGGTTAATAAGACAGTGATTGGTGTAATTTCCTTACTATTAGTCTGTTTTAACGCATACTCAACGTTTGCAAATAAATAACTGCAGTGCAATAACGTTTTCTAGGATGGTTTCCATGAGGTCTTTCATCATTACCAATATAAAATATGGGGCGCTGCCGGGCTAATTAGACGAGGAGAAACGTCTAAAGATCTGTTGAAGTACCGACTTTATTATCAAAAACAAATGTCCTATTAAACAATAAAAATTAAAAATAAAAACTTGGCTCCATGATTTGGTAAGAATGAAATTCAATAATACCTACCTCGCTCTAAAATATCCAGTACAAGCAAACTAAAGAAGTTTCGTCGGGCTGAAGAGGATCTTGTCCACTAACGATGTAAGTGAAGGACTTCTCCCTGAAGCCCGGTCCGTCCCTTCCCACTTCCACTTATACATAACTGTCCTCCTCATTCAATTTTATCACGAAAAATCAATAGAGAAGTCAATGCAGAGAAGGAGGCTGAAGCACTCTGTGAGATTGAAAGGAGACAAATGTGACGGTTCCTCTTTGTTTTCGTAGCTGCTGGCGTCACTCGGGCCATCGGGCCGTCATCCTGAAGATGGACGACTCAAACAAACAACCCGACTGCAACACAGAAAAGTGGGTCTGTTTTGGGGGGTTTTATAAAAGACTTAATTGCGACGCCAAATCAGTGCACTCTTTAGAAACTTGTGTACCAAAGCAGCGTGCCAGCTATCTTAAGATTCCCTGATTCTTTTTTTTCACTCCAGAAGAGGAAGAGGTAAAACCACGATTACAATCTTCGTCATTCAATACCTCAAGAGGAGAAAGGATTCAGCGTGGGATGAGGTCACAACATCGTAAGGTTGTCAAATTATAATAAAATGTCATGAATTCATTAAGCGCTTCATTCATTTATAAATGATGTATTCACCATCCCTCGTATACGGTACAAATAATACCGGGCTTCTGGACCCGGCCAGGTTTTTAACGCTCCATCTCTGAGATCCGTGTTGTGGCTGTAATACCATGAAGATGAAGGTACTCAAAATGTACATCTGAAAATGAAACGGAGATGATGCACAAAACAGCGAAACACCGGGAGGATGAACAGCGGCTGAAATGTGTAGCTGCGTGCGTTATGGTAATTTTGGACAGATGGTGGCGGGTCGGCTGGGTGAACACGTCATTCCACCACGTCTGGAGGAGCTTTATGAGCTTTCACATAAATCCACACCAACGTGTGTGAGCTGCGTTTAAAACACTGCTGTGTGTGTGTGTGTGTGTGTGTGTGTGTGTGTGTGTGTGTGTGTGTGTGTGTGTGTGTGTGTGTGTGTGTGTGTTGGAGGTGTTTTCCACTCTCTGCCAGACGCGGTCGTTCTTGAGAGTCTTTAGACTCTGGAGACAGATTTACACCGCGCCCTTTGACCTCTTAACTGTTCATGTTTTTGTTTTTTATGATCACTCATTTTAAACCAGTTTGGATGATTGGCAGCCGGTTGTTGAAAACATAATCGTAGCGTTTCCGTTTGTGTGAGTGTGGATGAGGCGCAGCGAGGGAGAGTTGGTAAAAAAAAAAATAAATAGGAAGAGGGAAGAATAAATTATGGCCTGCGTCTAATTCATGAGGTTTTAAACCCCAAATATGAATTTCTTTCTCCTGGTGACACCCTGATGTGACCGTGCAGTGAACTGTCACAACCAGGCATTTCAGTTGTTTCACTTGATTAATTATGGGAAGCCAAGAGGCAGGTGAAACAGCCATTATTATAAACTGAAAAGAATATATATTTCCATATTAAAACGAGGCCTGATCCGTGTCCCCTCCTGAGAGCGGCTGATGGAGCGTTTGGCCAGCTGCCATTTCAGCCATTGTTCTGCTGCAGCAGACTGATGTTTATGAACCGACACATCTGGTCAAGAGTGCTTCTGTGCTTCTGATATCATTTCTTTTGTTCGGTGAAACTCAAGTTGGGCATGATGCATGAGCTATCGGGGGAGGAGGGGGGGTGGGGGGGAGGGGGGGATCTCATATTGATGGAAGCCTTATAGTTGCTTCCCAAATCTCAGCAAACCCACAGCTGCGCGCTATCTTGAAAATCCATCAGGGAAACAAGACAGAAACAGGTTCATGAAGCAAAAAGGTTTCAGAAGGAGGTGTTTGAGAAAGAGACTGACGCATGGAGATGAGAACGGCCACCTAAAATGAATAAAGAGCTGGAGAAATCTCCGACATTATTAACAGGCGTCAGTCCAGTCGACTGTTTCCTATGATTCATTATTTTTTCTTTAAGATTCTGATGAAGACTACAGTTTACAAGAGCAGCTCCTAAAGTTGATGCATTAAGACACCGAGCGACAGCAGCACAGTTAGAAAAATACCAACAATATATATTTACATCTGTAATTTCTACTTGAATTATTGTCATTCCAATATTAAACTATTATATGCATCATCAGCTCAACAACGACACAACCTGCCTCAAGTGCTTCTACTCCTGCTTTAAATGTATAATTCTCTGCATGTGGACTTTCAAATTGATCTTATAGTAAGTAGCCATAACCATCTGCACACACTGGGGGGCGCTCTTGTCCAAGTTTCAGTGCGTCGTTTCTTGAAACCGCACAGCTGACCATAACATGAAAGAGGTCAATATGCAAGAATTAACTATAAAATTAAATCAATTCATTAATTCAGTTTTCCTTAAAAAATCCTAACAAATAAAGTTTGTGATTGTTTATTCAACTTTCTTAAGAAGAGATTAACTTTAAGCGTAGGTTGAGCTTGTTTTAGTAACGGGCCACGCAGGCTTGTCAATCATACATTTAAGAGTTTAAAAAAGCAGCATTTTATTTAATCTTGTTATTAAAAATGCTCCATAAAATCTACTGCTTTTAAACCATATAAATGTTTTCTCTGATATAATTCCTTCAGAGTTTAAAACATGACTTGTATTCATCATCATTTCAGTGAACGTGTTATTTAGGAGGTAACTTTTTAACAGCTAAAATTTAAACAACAATCGGAGAAAATCAACAGTGTCGTTCAGCTCGTTTACTTTTATTGTCAACATTCACATTTTCCATGTGATCCCATTACTGGCTCGTCTTCCTCAGTATTCATTAAAGAGAAGGGGGAACATGTTCCTCAATATTTTTGTGTGATCTGACAGTAATTAAATTACAATCCCCAGTCTGTTGTAATCGTAGTCCTGTGGTGTCCTTGTATAAAAGTTGCCTGTAATACAGTAATACAGCTTGTCAGTCATCTTGGGAGGGAAGGCAAACATGACAGTCACGTAGATGATATTCTTTTACGGCAGTTTGTTTGTTCAGCATCAGTCCGGTCTGAATACCGTGAGAAAGTTGCTTCTTATCGGTTGTACGCGGAAACAAACACAAAACTCATTTGTCCTATATGGAGCCTGAAGGCCACATCACCATCGAGAGTACATTTTAAAGTCATGATCGGATGGACGTGTGGCGTATTAATCTACCTCAAGTGTAAAGTATATTTACAGAGAAGTAAGCTCTACTTGAATGAATATTTGTGTTTTACATATGTGGCTGTAATTTAGCTTCAACTGGGGGCAAATTTGTTAACTGTAATCACTTAAACCCACAATATAAATTCTTAGAGTTCAAACTGAAGAAACTGTAAGTGTTTGAAGGCTGAACTGAATATGAGCAAGACAAACGTGCTGCTCCGAATATGACCAGAAAGAGTCTTCACATTAGAAACAGGAGACGGTAAAGCGTCTTCGGTCCAAACAATACAATTACATGAACTGCTGAAAATAAGTCTGGTTATTGGTTTAGTGGCGAGATCATTTTGAACTGAAAATAAACCAAAGCACAATAACTGGTCAGCAAATATCCAGAAATAGGAGGAGAAAAGGGAAATGTTTGTAAACAGCGAGCGGGATGAGAGTTTCTCTTGTCTCATTTACAGATGATGGAGAATGTTTGTTTCCTCGGGCCGATGCTGTTTACGTTGGACGTCCTCCTCCGTGCCGGCCGGTTTACACTGTTCCAGTCTGAAAGGCTGCCCGGCTGAACCCTCCGCTCCCACAACACAGACCCCCCCCCCCCCCCCGCCCCCCCCGCCCACCACCCCAAAACAGAAGTTCCCTACATCTGAGATCCAGACCACTTGCAACTTGAAGAGCTCTCAGAAAGCTCAGACCTCTGCCAAGGCAGTCTGCACGTCTGTGATATGCACATCTGCAAACATCTGGATAGATTTCTATAACTATACTAGGATGAAGACAGAATACACCTGTGCATGGCTGAAGCCTTAAACCACATCCCAGAGTGCCCCGCAAAGAGCTCGCTTCATTTTTCCAGCATTTTTTAAATCTACTAAAACACTTACTTTATTTCCTGACCTGACCTGACCTCAACCTCAGAAACCAGTTTCAACTTCATGTCCAGTCGAAGAACACGCCAACGATACTCCTCATTTCAAGCCTAAATTCAGTTATAATTGTAATCATGTTTTGCAGATAAAGTCCCAGCGGTCCAATCAGCACTCAAACTCCAATTTCAACCGCAGTCCAACTCACCTGCAACCTCTTTCGCCTTTTCTGATTTGTCTTAATACCCGTCTTTATCGGTCATAACTCTCCAGACTCTAATTATTGTTCAGTCTTAAGGGCGTGGTCTTAAATCTGAGCCCCGCCGTCCCAAAATTCACAGAGCCTACACTGACACATCCGGACTTAAACTCCACCATGGGGACTATCTGTTAACAGGAAGTACTTTGGCCTTATACGCTTCAGGGCTCATTTACTTATTTCCTCTTTTAATCCAGCCAATCAGAAGAAGATTCACATGCCAGAGCGGACCACCAGCTCAGCGGAATTTCGGGAAACATCTGCAGGGGTTCGTGAGGATGTTGGACACGTTTTAAGTAAAACCAAGATAATCGAAGCCGCTGGGTCACAGCGGGACACTTTAAAATGACAGATCTTGAAAAAGGACAAATTTGGGGAATTTCCACTAAAGCCCGACTATTTTTTTCTGCTTTATTAAATTTGTTGTTTATGTGTTATGACATCACTATTCTGAGTATCAAAATTGGATGTGGAAAAAAAAAAAAGCCATTAAAATCACTTCTCCTGTGTGTGATCGGTTCCATGTACAGAAGCGATACTAAAGCCAGCGTCTTTGTTTTAAACATCATCGATAGCATCAACCGGGAAAAAGCAAAACCAACCAACAAAAAAAACACATTGCAATTTTCACAGTTTAACAAATCGTGTCGACTAAGCTCAGATAAAAACTCAAAAAACTATCATTTGAATATAAACCTGCTTTTTCTATAGTTGACATTCTCCTCCACTTCTGCTGTGTGTTAACTATTTCAAAATCTTTAGCAAACTTCACACTGAAAACTGTAAAGATTTGGAGAAAGCAGTGAAGCAGGCCTCCTTGGGTTGTTTCTGGTCATTAGAGGAATCTCTCCATTTTCAGCCTTCACTCCAACATGGAAATGTTCCAACACAAGTTTCCTCCAGATACGAGGACACCTGAGCTGCATCCTGCTCAGCACCACCCAAAACATTGGGATTGGTTTGAAGATGTACAAGTCAGATACAACAGATACATGGTCGATTCTCCACACAGCAGCTGACCTGAGTCATTTACACAACGGAGATATGAAGGACGAGTGAAGCTCTTCACGGGAACCAACCAGCTTTGACTGACCTGCAGAACATCGGTCCGATGCTTCAGGACGACTTCAGGTGAGTTTGGTAGAAGATGGGTCTGTTTGTAGGGACGTCTGGAGCTTCAGGACGCGAAGACCACCACTGATGAACAAGGAAGACGAACTCCGGGCGTCCCACAGGTGAGCAGCGCGCGAGATCTCGGTGTGAATACGCATTCGTGAAGTGGGCGGGGCTTATGCTCGTGGTCCATTTAAAGTCGTAGCTACCTACATTTCCGGAATTCTTTGTGGTCGTGGATAGATGAAATGTTTAAAATATACAATATGCTCACCCCGGTTTTAAGAAATCGTTTGTTTCCACCTTTGTTATGTCACGTGACAAGAGCCTATTTAGTATTAATGACCTTCATAAAGAAAGACGTTTTACTGACTTTACAGAACCCTCCTCTAGATTTCTTCAGCTTTCTTCAGATTAAACATTTTATTCAATCCAAATATCTTCATTTTTCCTAATCACCCTCCTGGAGTTTCTATTGATGCTTTGCTTGCTCTGGGTTTTACACAACATTTCATCGCCATGATCTATAACTCCTTTAATTCTGACCAGGTGACTCATCTGAAACAGATCTGAGCCAGAAATAGGTGAACCAATATCTGACGATCGCTGGGTTCGTATCCTCAACTCCAAATTTACCAATGTATGAGTGACAGCTGCAATAGACAGTCACTTGCCGACTACACCCATATGTCCTGGTCCTGTCCAAATTTAAAATGCTTTTGTTGCCAAACTCTTATAGACGCCTTACATATTTTAAGTGGAATCACGCCCTCCTTCTTTTACACAATAGTTGGCTAAAGGAGAGCCTGAACCACATTAAACTCGAAAAGATTCGATTCTCACTGAGAGACTGCAGCGACTCCTTCGACGTGATCTGGAGGCCCTTCATGGACGATCTGACCAAAGCTGCCATTCAGCCTGCCGACTAACGGACGCAAACTTTTGTGTGCGTGTTTTGTCTTGTTTTTTTTTGTTTTATCTTGCAGTTTGTCTCTTCAGTGGCAGTTTGTCACAGTTGAATAACCTCCAAACCACAGACAAGACTTTGTTGTTAAAATCAATGAAAAGATTTGAGAAAGGAAAAATAAACAAGTCAGATATGAACAACCTAAATTTTGTACCATCATTTCAAAATAAATTCCTTTACTAAATTTTGGTTCTCTTAAATGTTTTCCGCCCTTCATTTGTTGTTAAGTTTTTAAATGTGCATAATAGTTGTGAACCACCTTACAAAGAAGGAACTTGTAGTGAAATGCAGAGCAGCATTGTTTCCTCCAGTTAATGGCTCCTTAAACTCTGACATTTTATTGTTAGGCGTCTGGGACTTGTATTATAACATTTAACACGGTAGTCAGGCCAATTTCTTGACAAACACTTTCTTTAAAAGTAAATTATTCTCATTTTCACATTTAACACAGGAAGAGTGTTAGTATTGTGCAGACTCATGTGATGTTAAAATATGTTTTGTAGGTCACAGGGTCATGAGATAATGACATGCCATGAGTAGCTACATCCTGAAACAAAGAATTCATTCTTACTCCATTAGACCAGGTTTGGTTTTCACCCTCCGCTTCCTCACCAGAGATTGAAGAGAAACATCCGTCCAATATGAAGCATTTGCAGAGAAAACCTTTGTGAAAGTGGTTCAGAATATTTTTGTTCACAGGTAGTCATTTTCATTCAAGACACTAACAAACACTATTAAGACATTTGCATTGTCTCCTCACTATGTAAGTCATTCATTAAGAAATTAATGATAATCTCATACCATAGTCACACATAATACTCATATTTGATTGGCTATCATGTGTTCACAAAAATAATCACGTCAGGCTACCTCAAACATTTTTCATTCAAAAGTTGAACCACAGTTTTACATTGTTGAACACAGATTAAAGGTTAAACCACCATTCAGTGCAGAAACGGAGTAAAAGGCAGGAAGAACACATTCACTGTCAACTTAGTTATTAATCAGACCGAAACAGAATCAGGGTCTGAAACATTGATCATGACGAAGCAAAATAATATCGATATACCAGAGGATGTACCAGTATAGACAAAAAAAAAAAAAATCCCCTTCACTTCATGTTGGTTTTAAAAATCCATTAAGTCTTTGCAACGAAGCAATTATAAAACAAAATCAACTACAAGTTTTACTTTTTTAGTTCATTCCTTGTCTGTCAGTTTCAATCAGACTTTTTTTTTGGAATAAAATATGAATAAAATATTTTCCACTTCATAAAAAAAACAAAAAACTTCTGTGTACAGTTTATACTTTCTATTTCTGGGCTGTGATTTCTCTCTCTCTCTCTCTTAGGTTCATTGTTAAAGTGGCAATGAGGCGGGGAGGGTGGTGGTGGTGGACGGTGGTGGTGGTGGTGGTGGTGGGGGAGACGATGACTGAGGTTGAATGCCAGACGTGACTCAGACTTCAGAACATTACGATTTCATGTAGCGAAAGAATAAACAACCATTGTTTCATTTCCCATCCCCTCTGTTCTTATCGAATGATAACAGGTCACACACAATAACCTGCAAAGACACGTAAGCATGCATATTGGTATAAGTTTCCACCGATAGAGTTGGACAATCTCTTACTAATGGCAGTATTTCAAACAAACAATGAGACTTTTTTGTCTAAGGTCTTTGTCCAACCTTCCTTGGACCTTTTCATTAGTCATGCATCCCGGCACGACTTGAATGGTTGCGGTTACTCGCCATCCCCGAACCTTAAAACCAAACCGACCTACCTCTCTCTTAGGTCATCTTCAAACTCTTGGTCCTTACACACGAAGGTCTTACAACGTACCGCCCACTGGGGATCTTTAAGGTTGTATCTCAGCGGTCAATGCTGGGAGGGAAAACTGTAAATCACTGAAGCAATTTCCCCTTTATGTGACCACCGTCTGTATATAGCTGCCATCAGCGGGAATATATCGAAGCTTCTGAGTTTTCTGTTGCAGCAGCCTCCCTTTAAGTATAGCTCTGCCGTTTGTGCAGATAAAGGTCGGCTCTATTGTTTCTTTTGTTTGGCTGCTTTTTCTTCAACTGGTGATGTTTGTTCTTTGGTCCTTGATGTTGCTGCTGAACTGTATCAAAGGCAAAAGAAAAATCAAATGCATCCTACGTATCTAAAAAATATCAGCTGTGGGTGACACACTGTATGTCCGGGTTACTAACTACATGATAACTAAATGGTCACATACACAATGGTCACAATATTATTTTCAAGGAAATACAAGCATTTACTGTGGATAATGGAAAGTTTAGCGATCACACAAATGTTTGTTTTTTCTAACCATCTTGAATCCTCCCCACTTTGATGAAAAAGGCAGTAGCTAATCCACGTCTGCTGAAGGGTCTTGCCCTCACTCTGTCGGTGAACCATCGGAGGGCGCCAGCTGTTTCCTGCTCTCTGTTTTGGTTCCTTTGTGAGCGCCGGTTCCTCCTCAGCATTCATCGTAACTGTGTTGGGCTGCTGAGACTTAAGAAATCATTAGAGTGGGAGAAGAATAGGCTGACTAAGAAAATGTTTGCTCATCATAAATGCCTGAGAGGGTAATTATATAGCTCAAGTATCTGCTTTAAGCTCTGGGTCAGTGTGTTAGCTAAATGTTTCAAAAGCTAGATAAATGCAAAATAAACACACAGACATGAATGTTAATGGATTTAATGCGCTCGCCTGTAGATTCCCACAGACATGCGAACGTCTTGACCTTAAAGCTGAAGAGCACAACCAGGTCTTAGAGCACATGAATTATGGACAGTCATGTATAATACTCTCTTTGACCTCATTGGCTTACTGAGTTCGTATCCTTAATAACCTGAGGGCTCTGTGTGATTCACTCACCTTGAATTTTGTATTCCAAATGAGCAGTAGCTCTGGATATGATGGATATTTGAATAATGTGGTGCAGGTTAATGGGAAGCTCCTGAACGCTTTTGAAGTGCCTGATGTGCACAATTCAATTTAAATTCAATTCATTTTGAATAAAGCGCAAAACCACAACATAAGTCATCTCGGGGCAAAATTAGACGGGGAAACCCCAAAAAGTAAGAAAATCCTCATATGAGCGACAGCTGGGAGGAAAAACTCCCTTTTAACAGGAAAAAAAACAAACCTGTTAAGACAGCGCCAGGCTCAGAGTTGGGCGGCCTCGACCCTCACGGTCGAGGGGAGAGCAGGGCAAGAAAAGAACAGCATAGATACCACAAACGATCAACATTGGCTGGTGGGCCGAGCAACCGCAAATGAGAGACGTGCAGCTCCACAGATACCTGCAGAAAAAAAGATTTTGGTCATTAAAGTCATCGCTGAAGAGATGCTAATACAGGTGAAGTATGATCTGTTGCTCAGGCAGGTCCGCCTCACCTGATTAAAGAATTTCTTGTGGTTTCCCATCCGTTTCGTATGCTTCCTCCATTATTATAATAACCTTCATCATTATCGACTCTTTCTGATTTACATTTTTATTCACATTTCACAAAATTAAAAAAATAGGACAACGTTAATGTTACCTTCCTTCTTATTTACATACACACAACATTGTATGGCTATCAAAATGAAAGTATTAATCATCCAGTAATCCTGATGCAGTTATACAACAGCTAATGTGGTTGCAGCCCAACAAATCAAGCTTCCCAGCGCAAGAGTTTTCCAGATGTACAGCTGTTCTGTCATCTGAAATATCAAAACTATTAACACATTTTAATTGTGAAATCCAGAGGGACAATCGCAAAATGGATAAGTCATAATCCATGAAGGGATGCAACTCGTAACAGTTTAATAATAATAGCATCTGTCGTCGTCTTCGTTTAAAAAACATAACTGTGATCTTCCTTCTTGTGATTTCACACGCGCTGAGATTCACGTTCTTTTATATCTAAAAGACTTAAACCCACGAGGACCATGAGCACGTCTTCCAACATGTGATAACATTTAAGAATGGAAACGCTTGTCAGTCAAAAATTAGGACTTTTGTTTTGGACTCATGATACCCGGTTTGCATCCAAAAGCGACGTGAGCCTTTTCTCCTCTTTTTTTTTTTACTGTGCTGTGTATTTGTGTGAGTTTCTCAGCGGCTGGTGACCTGCTTCCTCTGCCAGGATGGAAATACAACTGAATGAGCTTCTAATTAGATTATAACATGCGTCTTAAAAAATGGATTCTGGGTCACATTGGTCACAGCTGTAGGAGGAATAAACAGCTCGCTAAGTGCTTGGAGTCAGTGTAAGATTGAAATAGTGGTCTTGATTTTGATCGAGGTGCAGAAAATTAATAGGTATGTTTTCTTGGTGTCTTTTTCAAAGTCAAAATACAGCTGATGAACTGTAATTATTGGCTTGTCTATGCCTTTAATGCCGTACGGTTGTAACACACCTGCCTTCCTTTTCGACATGTTCATGGTGTCTTTGGTTCTGCGACATTGTCTGGGACTCACTCTGACGTTTCTTTAAACAGTTGCTCGCAATACTGTGTGAATGAGGTTGCTAGACAATTTTTTTTTTTAACCCTTTACGACTCGCATTTTAGTGTCTTTCAACTCACTGTTTTGGTTTTACTGTTTTGTTTTGGTTCACTTTCACTGCTCATCGTCAGCCTCATTTTTAGCAAAACCAGACGTCCGTTTTCGATGAAGAAGCTCTGACAGACTCGAACCAACTGTCCAGTTGCATGGTGTAAATACGCAAAGCTGTGTCAACTTTAAAGGTACTGTGTTTATGTTGTTTCTGCTGCCCCCATGTGCACAAACCGTCTCAGGAACTGACTGTGAGAAAAGAAAACAGTTTCTGTAAATCCCATTTAGTCACCATTAGCTTCATAGATCACACGGATCCGAAATTAATCTAAATACTGAATTGGAAATAAAAACAGCACAACCATCCTTTATGTCCGGGGGGGTAGTTCTGTGTCCCTAACTGATAATAAATCCCTCTCATAATCAGGTGAGCTGTTGATAATGACAGTGTAGCCTCTGGTGAGCCTCTATATATAGACCTACAGCAGAGGTGACCAGTGGAGCGTGGAGGGTAAAAGACAATGTTCCCTCAGAGACAGAGACAGAGTTGTGTCCTTTCTCTGCTGTTAAGATCATAAAGGCATGTGTGAGGGCTCCGTCCCTGCAGTGACGTTTACCTTTACATACGTTCATTCCTGTAAATACGTCCTCTTCTCGCTCCCTTCTTCACATGGACACACACTGTACTGTTGTACAAACTGTCCTCTCATAAATAAACGGTTCCCTCTGATGTACCGGGTCGTAACGGAAAGGACACGCTACACAATGCCGAGGATACATGCACAAGCACACTGTAATAATGCAGATGGATAGACACATGCAGGGATGGTACAGTATGTCCTCGATGTCGTTCATTAGCTGCTCAGCTCTGGCCATCTAGAACGGGACCAGGTGAAGAGTGACTTTGAATTAGCAGCATAACTGCTTTCTCTGCTGGTCAGTGCAGTGATCTGTTGAGGAACAGTACTTGCAGTGTTATGCAGATTTCTTGGTCCAAAGGATGTGATTTGTGGCAGGGTTTTTTTTATTTTTTTTTTATCCTCTATACGTTTATGGACGCGATCCTCGTCTTCACTTCTCAAGTCTGTCGGCCTGCAAAACAGCAGAAGTGTTTTGTGGTCTGTGGCCCTACTGATATAGAGTTGGTTCTGTTTAAGCATAAAAAAAAAATAGGTCGCACGACATGTTGTCTAACCCTTCAAAAGCCAAAAGTGTGTATGAGTGTCTTGAATGGGCCCGAGGGAAGTGAAAAGTCGGCCATCGGTGGGCTGTCGGGTGATGATAAGGGCATCCATGTCCCGGTGGTTATCTCCGGGGTTTAAGTGTGAGGCAAGATCAACAAACACAAATGAGTGTTAAAGTTAATTTTAACACTTTGTCACATGCGTCTAGAACACTAGAGTGTTATTATAACATATTTGGATTACAGATAGTGGTGCAGCTTTTTGCAGCTTGTAGGTAACAAACAAATAAACAAACATCGGTCGATTTAAAATTCGTATGCATAATTTATTTCTCACTTACACTTTATGGAGCCTGGCACCTTTTCTCTCACACCGACATACAGATGCACAACAAAAACCAGTGGTACATAGAGCAGCGCTTAAGGCAACACTAACAAGCTGAAAGTGTTCAGAAACTTGAATTTACATCATTGCACTGAATTTAGTCATGCGTTCATGCCGAGACTACGACGACGACAACAACAACAACAACAACAACAACAAAATCGTTGCTGTCGGAATCAGACAATCTCCAAAACATTTCCCATATTTCTAATCTAACAGTTGGCAGGTTGCAACTACAGCGTGGACGTCTACCGCCACCAAACCACCGCGATAGACTGGAATTATATGAAATGTAATACTGCACACGAGAAAATTCATTATGTCGTTGCTACATTTCTGAGCATGCAGCGGGGCATCATATAATGTAAACAGATGCAGTGATGAAATGTCATATCCACTGACCCAACATACGACTGCACAGAAAAGCAAACTCAAAAAAAGCTTTTAAATAAGCCTGACAGTAAATTTCTTTAAAGTTAAAGACGCCTCTACTCTAAGATTGTGTCCAGTCTGCTTGTTTTTTTCTAAGTAACATTTACTGTCTAGTTCATATGATCTGTTCTCGAAGCCGTCATTATGTTGTGAATGCAAAAAAAAAAGATGTTTAGTTCATTTGTGTTGGATTCATTTTATAAACAAGCTTCCAACTTGGACAAAGAAAGATCACTGAGGTCAAAGTAACGTAAAATTATGATAAATCTCTGCAGCATATGAACATTTCTTGTGTTGTTTTTTTTTTACTGGGTGTTTACAGCCTTCACTTGACATTATGAGTAAGAAAGGCATCAAAATATGGCAAAATATGGCAGCTAATGTGTTGGCGGATTAAAATTGTTAGTTATATTTACATGTTAAAAAATCAGCGTCATGTACAAAAGGCGAGACATGCTTGCTATAACATTTTAATTGATTTAAAAACAATCAATTTTGCAACGATCATTTAAATTCAGCTCCAACCTCCTGGTCGGTGGGACCACTGGAGATGGTTTTAAGTTTACATCCTGAAAGTTATTTCTCCTAGCTTTCAACCATACAGAGAAATATTTCTTCATTTGTCTCCCTAATATGACAAACAATATTAGCAGCCAGCAGTGTCACTTTCGTCACGGAGGAATGTTCAAATTTTGCCAATTTAGGGAAACCAAATGTTAGATTTGGAGACTGTTGTGCAACGTCACACATGTGAAGACAAGAAAAATGAAAATGAGAAAGAAAAAAAACACAACACATTGCATATTATTTAGGAAGTTGGAAGGCTTGTGTCTGTAATAGGAATGTAAACGTTATTAGGTCAACTGTGGGTCGTCTTTAGTCCGGCCGTGTAGTTTGGATTGATAAGAGATTCAGATATTGTTTACTGCAACAGTGTCTCGGTAGGTTGTCAGAAATTTAAAGCAATGAAAAATTTAGTTTTTATACCGCCAGCACATATGTAGTATTTACACTATTACTGGCAAATGCATGCTCTTACATTTAAAAAAATTAATAATTTTTGACACTCGATTTCTGCTCATAATTTTGAGGAAATTAATTATTTTCAAACTTTCAGACTTAGCTGAATGCGATAAAAGGCGTTCAGGATTTTCTCTGATATCTCTGATAAAAAAACACAAAAAAGACATGTCTCACATTATTAAAGAAAGACACGTCTACTTTGAGCCTTCTTTCTATTACAGTTTACTAGCTGAGGTACTTCATAAGGCTTTATTGTTTCCTTCAAACACAAATGTAATAATAAAGACTTCTCAAATGTTTCACACCAGTAATCCTCAATCTTTTTAACTCATTTACCAAATTGTGGCATCTGCCGTTAGGACAGTTGGGTGTCCATGCAGGCTGAATGCAAAGCCGTGTTCTCTCAGACCACTAACAACACTCAGTCATACGAAGGCTGGTCTTTCCTCTGAAGGGTTTTTCTGTCATGATAAATGACTCCTGGCACAGCGGGAAGCTCTTTAAATATCCAAGTTGTGTTTTTAAGATCCTTAATAATCACACCAGCGACAGCGATATTGAAATGAGGTGAGAAATTCACCAATTTCCCACCTAAGCAATCATTTGTCGACACCGGGGAGGAAAACCTCGCTTTTAAAAGGAACAAACCTCCAACAGACATGAAGGATAACAGCATGTTAACCTGCTAACATTAGCATGCAGTGCAGTTGTGCAGAGGCTGAAAAAAAACACAGCTTGAAGGACTGAAAGAACAGAACCGGTAAACGAAAACAAAACACATAAAGACATTTTATAAACTATGTAAAAAAAAAAAAAAGAAGTTAACTTGGTTGCAAGATGTTTTGCCCAACTGGTGCTTTTGTTATAGCAAACTGGCTTTCTGGCTTTTCCACTGATTTTTCACCTAAAAATGTTGTGCTCTGCTGTGTAATCATTTCAACCTGGGTCTGTTACCGCGGCCAAAGACTGTTTGTTTTGTTTACTTTATTAATCTTATTCACATTCTGGCTTGTTAATGTGCCATTTAAGTGGAAGGTTTTTGCCTCCACAGCCACCGATCGAATCTGATCTCAGCTGTCAGGCCGGAAGAAATCAGACCGTGGAAGTGTTCGGAGCTCCCCTCTTTCTCCGAGCCGAACGGTTCGGACCGGTTACTGCGTGAGTTGAAGTCACTTCCTAACGGTGAGGATGGTCATCTGGAGACACTCCTCCTTCAGAGCTACCAGCTCAGTCTTGTAGCTGCTCGTCTTGCCTCCGTCAGCATACACGCAAGGCTGCTTCTTTGCTGACAGCGGCGTTTCCATGGTTACTGAACCAGCATTGAGTATGTCAGCATGCGACGGCGAGGAAGAGGAGCCCCTGTGACAGGCCGCCGACAGCAAGGCCGAGAGGGCTCGGCCGACGTCGTGCCGAGCCCCCTCGTTCACGAAACAGTACAAAATGGGGTCCGCTACGCAGTTCAGGCTGGTGAGCGCCAACGATACGTGGTACGCCGCAAACAAGGTCTCCTCCGAGCCGCAGTCACACGGCTTCCTTAGAAACATGACGCTCCGCACCAGGAGGAGGATGTGGTACGGTCCGAAGCACAGCAGAACGATGAGAATCAGACTCAAAGCTAACCGCTGAATTTTGGCTTTCTCCTGACTCTCCGTTGAAACGTTGCAACGCACCGCGGCGAGGATCCCTTGGTAGGCGACCAGCATGGCCGTCCACGGAGCCAGGAAGCCGAGAAAGGTCCTGTAGAGGTTCATCCCCGCTACCCAGTCCTGCATGGGATACTTCTCAAAGCAGAAGGTGTGGTTGAACCGATCCTGGAAGAGCTCATCGTGAAAGAGAGGAGCGGAGTTCGCTATGATCTCAATGATCCAGACCATGGCGCTGACCAGGACGGCTGCAGGAAGTTCAGGGGAGGAGAGGAAAGAAGAAGAGGAAGAAACAGTGGATACTGTGGTGACTGATATTCCTCTAGCTTGTATGAATACTGCCGGTTTAAGTAACCGTTCACGTATTCAAACAGTTAAACACCATCTGCTTTGGACCGACGTTATCCGGACAATGTAAACTTGATGAAAGCTGGTTTCATGTTGTATTTCTAGTTCGTTGCCTATTTCATAAATGTCTTATTATTTATTTTCAACCTTCCATGGAAGTGATCTTTTCTCTACTCAAGCTGAATTTCCTGTTATGTTACAAACGGCAGATTTAGAGTTGCACATCCTCTCCGGTTTCCGCACCGGCACAGTTTGGGGAAGTAATCATCAAATGCAAAATCATAACGCTGTAAACACACGATGGAGGCAGATTTGAAAGTCCTCTTTATCAAATGGTTTTTTTTTAAATTTTAATTCTAAATTGCTGCATCGGCGTTGTCACAGATCCAATTACACCAAGTTTGTTTTTAGAACATAAGTCACACATACCTGTTTTGATTCGTCGAACCTTCGCAAAGCGCAGCGGGTACGCCACAGCCAGGTACCTGTCCAGTGATATACAGCATAGGAAGGCAATGCTGACATAGATATTAGTATAGAAGATAAAGCCAAACAGCTTGCAGCTCTCCTGACCGTGAATCCAATCATCGTGCTGCAGGAAGTAGTCGATCCACAGAGGAAGCGTGGTGATGTAGAGGAGGTCGGCCACCGACAGGTTGATCAGGTAGATGCCGAGCTCGTTGCGCTGACGTACCTGCAGGGATGCGATAAAGGGAGGGAGAGGACGGAGAGGACAGATTAAGAGGGCGAAGGAGCGAACGGCGGGAGTGAAAAACGGGGGAGGGGATGAAGATTAAAAGTTGAAAGGAAAAAAAAGAAAAAGATGAAGAGGCGTGTCATGTGTAGCTCAGTAGTCAATGAAATGATAATAACTTCAATATTAGGGGATTCGAGGGGAGGAGGAGGGAGGAGGGAGGAAGAGGGGGGATGTATCACTCAATGCAAACTTTTACAACATAAGGGAAAATCAAATGCAAATAAGGTGCGTGTTTGCGTCAGGAAATCCTGTAGTTTCCTGAAAGTCAAAAGATAGAAAACAAATGAAAAGACTTTGACAGGCTGGTTCGGTTCGCTCGGTTTATTACGCCGTTCTCCTTTAGTGTCTGACGCAGACGAACACATCCCGTGTTTTAAAACACAGAGAATTGCTTTTGGTAAATCACAGTACACTACATCTCTGCAACTGAAGGGTGAATAACCACAACAAGGGCTTTGAAATGAGAGAAGTGGACAGATATATTGGAGGAACAGCTTCCATTCAGCTTTTTCTAACTTGATTTGCCAGCATTTGGACTGAAACCAAGCTAATATGAGACAGCTCTGAAGCTCAAAAAGTATTGATATTACAAAGTAAATATTGAGGCAGAAGCGCCCTGATAAATAAACAGCACACCGAGTACGTTCATGTATTGGATTCAGTTCATGTTCAATCTGTAATGAAGCAATACAACTAATGCTACGACTAACTACGATGACCGTAAATGCACTTGTGGTGTCGCCCTGATGCCGGCATGGAAGACAAACAATAATCCAACGTTGAAAAATGGCTTCTAATGATGCTGCTTCTTGATAAATAGGAGTTAGTGAACTCGCATGAATTGAAAAGTCAATAACAATCTGCTGCCAAAGCAAACTGATCGTCTGTGGGAAACACGAGAAATGTTCAATGCTGTATGGGAAAATATCCCAAAGGCTCTGCTGACGGTATCTAGCAGGCAGCGCTGCACGTGTTACTTGGATGATAATGTAAACGACAGGCATCACTCACCACCAGTTAAACTCAGCGGGATGCTTATTGTAGCCGCTTGTTGTTTTAAGAGACGTACAGCTGGTCCACTTATGAATTTAAATCAGTGTTCATTCTTCTCACTACATCTAAAACCATTTGTATCCCGTCTTCAATCTGGATTCAGGTTTTATCATTTTGACATTCAAAGTGCTGATATAACACTGATGTAATGGCAGATACCTGTAATGTGTGTGTGTGTGTGTGTGTGTGTGTGTGTGTGTGTGTGTGTGTCAGCCTTACCTGCATGTAGGCAGCCCACAGGGCCATGCAGTTGGTGGGCAGCCCCAGAACGATGACTATGATGTAGAGCGTGGGTTGGAAGAACTGGTCCACCTTACTGTCCACATCACAGAAGGAGATGTTGCACATTGTCCTGTGTGATACTCTCTGGGTGTGTGTTTTGCGTGTGCAGGTGTGTGATGTGCGTTCAGCTACTCTCAGCTCTGTGTTTTTCCCCTTTGTAGTTTCTTTAAATTCCAGCTCCGGCAGTTTGACAGTGACATGCCGACCCGGCGGTCCCGCTCAGCTCCCACGCAGCCGTCCAACATGGAGCGATGGCAGACAACACGGCTGCTATTTCCGGGGCATTTCATGGTTCCTGTTTCTTATGACTGTCCTTCTCACCCAGAGGTCTGGGCATGTCATAGTCCTCCCGGGTGCTTCAAAGCCAGCCCCGGTGTCCCTCCGTATGGAGTTAAAGAGGAGAGGACAGGAGGCGGCGATGAAATGTGGTGAAATGAAAGCTGCCTTATCGACACCGTGCCAGGGCTCCTTCGCTTGGACAGGACCTCATCAATCTTTTAGAGATAAGAGGTCTGCCAGGTCCACAGTGAGAGGGAGGAGGCTGAACATCAGTGTGTGTGTGCGGTTGTGTCTCAAGGTCCCGATGACACACAAAACTCCTCAGGGATGCTCGCTTTAAAACACTGGAATGACTTTACAGAGCTTCAGCAGTCTGGAGCTGACCGACCAGGACCTCCACGTACTCTGAACTCCTCAATCTGCAAGACAGACACAGACAGACGCCAGTACATTAACACACTTTTAGATTAAACATCTGATCCCCGCCAAAAAAAGTTATGTTGTTTGCTTCAATTTAAGAATTTGTTGCAGATATGTGTAGTTAAATAACATTAAATAAAACAGTTACGTTAATAAGATGAAGGTGTTAGGTTCAAACACCAAAATCTTTGATAGAAGAAAATAAAACAAAAAAGAAAAGCAGAAACAAAAAAATAGATAAAGGGCAGATCTGGTGATTTTTAATAAAAAAAAGTCTTTAAAACCATTGAGCTGAGTTTCAGCTTGTTTTTAAATCTGAATTATTCGAACCCATTTCAACCAACGGGACGTTCTGTAGCATCGTAGATGTCTTTTGCATCATTTTATTTTAGATTTTGTGGACAGTTTTGGTATTTTTGGTTCGAACAGTGTTTATCTACTCAGCGTGTTTGTAATGACTGTAGTTGAAATGTTACATCATGCTCTAATTTACATTCAGAGTCCCTCTCCTTACATCATAATCATAAAGAGCTCATTTCCTGTATCTATTTGCAGCTTTCTACATTTAACGTTTACAAAGGTTTTAATTCACTACACTCGTTTGTTGTTGCTCAGACCGGCACTTTTTAGGCATCGAGTTTGAAGTGTTTGAAGTGGATTGGGATCTTTCTTGATCTAACTGGAACGAACAAACACCTACAGACTTGAATTTTGAATTTAGAAAAACAACAACAACAATGCATGATAGATGTGCTGTAAAATGGAGAAAGAGGCCCAGAAAATGCAGCAAGTACAGTGAGACAGCAGGACTTCATCTGGGGGACATTCGTACGGAGACTCTGTTATAACACAACATGCTGACTCAACATACAGGCACTATTAGACCTTGCATAGTGTGCAAACTGAAAATCCAGGACATATGATAAGCATTATGTAAGTCTTATTATAAACATGACCTGAATATACATGTAGAATAGGAGGGGAGAGCAGACCGGAAGGTCAGTTTCTGTTTCACTTCTTCCAGCCTGAGCGCCGCTTCTGTTTATACATGTTGGATAGCCTTGATATTTTTGCATACGGCTGATCTGAGTCCACATGTGCTATCAATCACTACACTTGAATATGTTCTCAAGCGCTGTGAACTGCCTCCCTCCAGAGTTTATGTACTTTTCAGCTGCTTTTCATACCTCTTAAATTGATAGGTTGATGGATTGAGCATGCATTCTGGCCGGCGGGACTTCCACTGGCCGAGCTGGCTAACTTCCAGTTTAGCGTTATGCTAACTTAAATGGGGATGAAATCATTTAATTGGGTCGAGGTGAGCAGAGTCGTATCACAGGGATTGTGATGCTTAAAACAAAAATGTAGATCTTCTGGGGAGCAAGATACTGTTCAATAAATTTCATTGTAATATATCTATTACATCAAATCAAAATCAAATATCAGGATGAGCAGCAATATGATACCTTCAGCACGAATTAGATTAGAAGTTGGTGCAAATAATTCACGCTCAAAGGGAAAAGGGCTTCTTTTTTTTAAATTTAGTTTATCTAATGGAAAAATGCTGTTTTGGTGACCTGATGATGGTGCCAAAGGAGAGGTCACCAAAAACATTAGAGATCATCATGTTTGATTGTTTGGTCTCGCTACCTACGACGAGGCGGGACGGCCCGACTCCAGAGAAACAGGCCGACATGCTGAGTGAGTGTTCACTTCCAGGTTAAAAGTCTAGGAGGAGGCCTCATATACGTCTGTCACCACACAACATGACAGTCTGAAGAAGGAAACGGCTTCAGGGACTGATGACGACCTTCGCTGGTGTCGAACAGTGATTTTGGACTGAGCTGACAGCTAAAGTCATATAAATAATCATGTAAGCAACACAGGAGACGGCTGAGCGAGGACTTTTTAATAGTGACCTTATCCACAAAAAAAAAACTTCATTGAGGAAAAATTTATTCTGATAAACTGAGACACAAATGGGCCACAATTTAGCAATAATCTGCAAATGTAAGGGCATTCATCAGTAGGCCAAAGGCTCAGTCCTCATCGTGTTACCTCATGAAATGGAATTTAAGTTGAAGTCAGTGACCAGATGTACGAAGTTATTTTATTCCTTTAGTTTCTTTCTAAACTTTCAAAGTAGAAGAATTTACCACGTAAAAGAAAACACTTCAGACTAAAATCCCAGCGTGGATAAAAAAACATCTCCCTTTTCGCCCTGCAGTCATAAGCACCTGTCAATCAAAGAGCTGAGATCACATGACCGCAGAGACGCACTTCACCTGATCATTCGACCGCCAGCCAACTTCATCACTTTGTAAATTCTGCTCGAGCGCTGGGTGTCGCTCTGGCTTTGAGCTCAGATCGTTAAAACGTTCTGACTAAATACAAAATTAAGTTAACGTGAGATAAAAATCCGATCAGACTGATGTAGTACTACACCGCCCGGCAGTGAAACAGTCGTGATGCTCAATCACAGTCGCAATGTCGTTATCCACCTGCTGCACACGCAGACTGCAGACTGCAGTGACTGGGACAGACTCACGCAGCTTCGTCCTCTTGGACTGAAGGAAATTCACAAAACTGTTTTCATTTAATGTCAAATCTTCAGTTTATTGAAATATTGACTTCTTTTTTTTTATTCAGGAAGCTTCTCTTATTTCCTTTTCCGTCTTGTTTTTTTTCCATCAGTGAATTAAACAGCTTACTTGCAGAAACGGTCTGTATTGAAAAATGTGAAAATGTATCATATTACACAAAGTACAGAGATTTCATGTGACTGAAGGTTTGAGGCAGTTCACAGCTGGAAAGAGGCTCAAAAGGTTTATTAGTCTTTGGGAATTAGAAACGTGTGTATGTGTGTGTGTGTGTGTGTGTTTGTGTGTGTGTGTGTGTGTGTGTGTGTGTGTGTGTGTGTGTGTGTGTGTGTACAATGTAGGCCTCTATCAACCAGGTCTCTGCTGTCGAGTTCAGCACAGCAGTGTCTGATCTGCTGCCAGAGGAGATTAGGTCAAGGCATGCTGGCAGTGACACACACACACACACACACACACACACACACACACACACACACACACACACACACATTGACTTACATTCATTTCTCGGAGACTTACTTGCCTAACCCTACAACCCTGAACCTAACCCGACACGAGAATCAAACCGAGTCATATCCTTAAAATTCATGTCATGGGGACTTGTTGTTTGTTTCATAGGAGGAAGTCAAGTCCCCATAATGAGACTGGAGAAACAGATTTCTGTCACGTCCATGTACATGCAGATACACACACACACACACACACACACACACACACACACACACACACACACACACACACACACAAAACGCCTCTCCTTGTCCCGGACACATGATGTACTGTGTGTTTGTCTCGTTCAGGTTTGTTTAAAACGTATCATTTGACTCCTCGTGTTTCTTCCCCTATGTGACTTCTGTTTTACTATAAATTGTAATTGTTCTGATAGATTCAAAGTTTTAGGTGTACGGTAGATGTAAAAAAAAACTGTGTGTGTGTGTGTGTGTGTGTGTATCTGTGTTTTGGCAGCAACTGCGTGGCGGTCGGCCAAACATTCACTGTTGACAGTCAAACATTGGAAGAGGGGAGATGGTAATGCTGCACTTAGCAAACATGTCAACACGCCTCCTGTACTTCACAAAACAACTCGGCCACTTCCAGGACACACACACACACACACACACACACACACACACACACACACACAGAGAGAGATGGCCTCATTCAATTTTCAGACCTCTGGTGAAACTGATGAAAGACACAACAATGATGATCTTCAGCAGGTATTACAGCCAGTTTCCTGCCTGCGAGGTCTGTTTCGATTTATGGACACGTACTGTAGACGCCGAGGTCACGGGGAAGTTTAAAGGAACGATACGCTCATTAAAAAGCAGCACATCTGTTTTCCTGTACAAAACCTGTCATAGTTAAACACCCTGAACTGTCCAGTTTAGAGGATGTTTGATATTTTAAGCCACGTTATCGCGGTCAGCGATATTTCAGGGTCGACCCCGTGATCGTCACACTTTCATTTTCTTCGCCTGAAACGGAAACATTTCATTTGCAGTACTTTGGGGTCTGTTTAAAAAGTACACTCTCTGATTATAAATAAATCAGGCACAAGTCTGAACTAACTTGTTCAGTGGAGTGTTGAAAACCCGATTAGAGAAATCAGCCAACAAATCTGACACCAGTCGATGCGACTTCAGGAGGCATGTCGGACGTGTCCGAGATGTTTGAACTGATGTGACGAAACTCTTTAACTGGACTCTTTTTCTTTAACTCTCTCCTTGAAATCTCGTTTGAACTTGAACTGCAGGACAGCTGATGTCAGCAGGTTGTTGGATCCTCGTTGTCCCGCCCACGTTCCCACGTTCCTCACCTCAACCTCCCAACATTTATATTTTCATCAGCCCACGTTTCATGCAGGTTCGCACAAATACCAAAAACTGTGTCTCTGTCTTGTATCTGCTTTTCAATTCAGTTTATTTCCCCTCTCGTTGAAAGTATTTATTTTTTAATGAGCGTCTCCATCGTTAAAGAGGAGCATCATACTTGTAGCACTCCACTATTTATGCAATTGGTGACACGTAATTGTCCACAAACAATTAGATAGTTGTTTTTTTTATTTTGGTGTTTTGTAATTTGTTTTAGATCAATTAGCTTTAATTCACACGAAATGAAAGTGCTGTAAAACTGTTTTAGGAACGAATCAGATATCAATTCATGGTGGTTTTGCAAGTGAACAATTCACACCAAGTTGATCAGTTTTTAAGAAAATCCACTTTCTGAATTAAATGAAGGCAGAGGCCACTGACGCTCACCCTGACCCAACAAGTGAAGCATATTGTACACCAGAGACCCAGACGCTGCAATGTTCCCACCACAGCTGGGATGCAGTTTTCTGTCTGTTGTCGCGACAACTTCCTTTTCAAGCATTATAGAGAAACATAAGAGCGCTGTCCGTTTTCTGGGGTAAAATACTACATGCAACAAACCTTCTGTGTCGGTGCCATTTTTGTCCTGTTAAAAAAAAGCATCGCAGCTCCAGTTCAGTGACATAATCACCAACATGTTGGAGCAGACAGAGGTGTGTAAATGTAGGGAAGTCGTACAGCAATGAGCTGTTTTTATTATTGGATGTAATTTTGATGCATACATCTGACTTTATTCATCTTTTTTGTTTTTGTTATTGTACTTCACCTTCACTCACTTTAATGCAAACATTCACTCATCTGCCCGCTGCACCGCAACTCATCTAAATCTTCAAACCAACACAACTTCCTTTGTGATAATTATTTCCACAACAGCCACCGAACGCATTTAATAAAAAACATCGAAGTACTTATTCGTTATTCTACTATTGAAATCGCATTCAGTGGGTCAACATGTCAGATCACCGGTGAGGTTCATGGTGCATTTTTTTGCTCACATTGGTCAATAAGCACACAAAGACATAACTGCAAAGATTGTGTTTTGCTGTTTGCACTTTATTGTGGACGGAGCATATTTAAAGTAACACCCTGAGTACACGGGAGGTTTTTCACTCACCGAATCAAATCAAACACAGAGCGACTTCATCTTTAAACATGTTCCACTTCTTTCTTTTTCTTTCATATCTCACTGAACGGCTACTGAACACATTCACTGCTTTTGTATTGGGCTGCATGAATGTAAAATAAAGTGTGTCAGCGCAGCAGCTGAACAGCTCCAATGTCAACAGCTGCTGCTGTTGTCTTGGCTGAACAGGCAGTGTTCATTGACAAGGAGTTAGTCCGGACTATATCTAATACATTTGCAACCGGATGCCTTCCCGATTGAGTCGGTCTGGCCAGTGACATTTGAGCAGCGTCTGTCACCAGTAACTACGGGTACTCAGAGTTTTATCTGCTGCTATTTTTACTCGGGTAAACAATCTCTATTAAATAAGGAATGATTGATGTTAAGTTTCAGCTTACAACACACTGCATCTCGTAATGCTCTGCACTGTGCCCTAATGGCCCCCACACACACTGGCAATAGTGAAGTTTGTCGAGTTTACTGTAATACAATCTCCATCACGGTCCACGTCAGGGTATTCAGTATGTCTTGTGAAGCACCTCGAATACCTCAAACGTTGTAGCACTTTGGTGTAAATAAATAAAGATGTCAGCAGAAGACACGTCATCATCTTCAAACATCCATCAACACCAATCTCATGGTGTTAAAATGCAGGAAAACCCAAAACAACTTTTAGAAATAACAATAGCACAATTTGTTTTCTTAATTTAAAAGTATTTCCAATATGTGAAACCATGTATTTCGTATGTCACGTTGTGCACTGATGGACCTGCCATAACTTCTTGAAATGGTCCCACACAACTAGTTTTGGTGAATTGGAAAGTTCCTCTTGAATTGTCTTACACTAAACCTTTTACCTTGCAGTCAAATTAACAGCAACTATTCAAGAGGAGAAAAAAAACGGAGGTGTGTGATGAAAGAGCAGCTTTGTGGATGTGATGGGTAGATCTGGTTCTCTTACCCCCGTTGTTGTATATTTTCACATGCAGTCATTTCCTCACTGGACCTCCCTGACGGCGCCATCCTTGTTTGTAATAAGATATGTACAACTTTATTGTCATTTTGGAGGCTGCCAGTCGTAATGCTGTTGAATTGTATTATGTTACACTAAGAGGTGTTCTAATATTTGTTCCATCCATTCATATAAATGGGGATCGGGGACCCTTTTCCACCCAAAGCTGCAGGACTTGCACTTCTACCAGAGATGAGATGGTCACCGCCACCCAGCCAGCATCTCAGGCTTTGATTCAGAAAATGAGAAACCATATACTCGTGATAACCAGCAGCGTCAGACACGACTCTTTGGCTACATCTCCTGTCGTCGAGGCTCTGAGTTTGAGACCGGCGTCCCGGAGGGGCCCGAACGCCATAATGAGTTGTAAACAGGCGGGAAGACAGTTCGGTGTCAGCTCCCATAAGTGTGGTGGGAAAAGCCCCAGCATCATCCCGATGAACAATAAACACTGCAGAGCAAGAGGAGGAGGAGGAGGAGGAGAGGAGGAGGAAGAGGACGTTATTTGAGAGGACTTATCAGCGCCATTACAGCTACTGCAGACACAGTGACCGGGTCGAGCTGAAATCAGTATTTACACTGAGAGGACAAATTTGAGTTTTAGACCTTCAGCGAGAGGATATTTTAGGAAATTGAGGGGAGGGCCGTTAAGACCCTGATTAATGTAATTGGTTGCGTTCTACCACAGTAGGTGGAACCAAAACCAGAAACTGTTCATTCATGTCCAGCAGCCTCCAGATGGTTGATACTGTATTGTATTTTCTTCCTGCAGGGCTTCTGGGACTCTGCACTGCCAGACAGTTGCTGTAATTCCCCTAAGTGCTGTTACTGCAAAAGAAAAAACAACTTTACGCACCAATAAACGCAAACAATGAGCTCTTGTGCTCTGGTTGAGTTATTGTTCAATTCCAGCTCAACAGGTGTTATGTTTATGACAAATCCTGCCAAACCAGCTATATGACAATTGTATGACTTGATGTAGGAGAGGTGAGATACAAAGAGAAATACAACTATTTAAATTAGGTATTAAGTTGCAAAAATCAAATGTTTTTTTTAATGTAAACTGATTGTTTTCATCCAACATAAACTCTAAAAAAAAAAATCATGCAGCCTTAAAAGTGTTGACCGAAACACGCTGAAATTTGTACATTCTTTTGCCAACATGCGCTTTATGCCAAAAAATAAAGATGAATGACTTGAATGAGGCACGTTTCCCCGTCAGGACTAAACTGCAGCCTGCAGCCTCTCTGCCCAAAAAACACCATTTCATGCATCACAGTTCCCCAAACACATCGAACTCGAGTTTGTGTGTGTTCTGTTTGCCGCCCTTCGCAGGCAGCTCGCCTGCGGCTCGATGAAGAGATACCCCCCCCCCCCCCCCCTATGATCGTCACGGCGATAGCCTATTTGGCTTGCCAGTGTAAAAACAACATCTGTGGCACGCTTCTGTGTCACATGGCAGCGGCCCAGCGGCCGTAACGTCAGCGCTCATGTTACACGGAGACGAGCGGGCGATGCAGGGCTGCAGCGACGGAGGGTTGCTGACGAAGCACTCTTACAAACACTTTACACAAATCTCAGAAATCTCCAGACAAGTTGGGCTTCTAATGAAATAACTACATCAGTAATGGAGTCTGTCCTTTCATAAAACCCCAAAAATACAAATAGAGGCTGCTTGCGTTGCGTGAGCAGCTTATTACAACCTATAGTTTCGTTTCAGTGTAATTATGAAGGGAGCGAAGGAGACGACAGGTGATGTAATTATAGAGCTGCGATGTCTGTATGAGGAGGAGGAGGAGGAGGTTGGGGTGGATGGAGTCAACAAAACACACCGGCTCCACACGGCAGACTGAAGTTTGTTTTCTGGTTTCAAACTGATCATCGATGTTAGTTTTGTCTGTGTGTGTTAATGATTGTAACCATGACAATCGAGGGCTGCAGGTCATTACCGGTTTCAAACTAAATTGCAATCAACATATAGTAAAGATTAACATAGTTTTTTAATTTAAAAAAACATAATTTTACTGGTGCAGTTTTGTCTGGGATGTTGTTGCTGCATTTGACAGGTGAAAATATTAGAAAAGAACTGAGTTACAACAAGCTTTTTTTCTACTACTACTACGACTACTGCTATCACTGCTACTACTACTACTACTGCTATCGCTGCTACTACTACTACTACTACTACTACTGCTATCACTGCTACTACTACTACTACTACTACTACTACTACTGCTACTACTACTGCTACTACTTTGGCTGCATGTACCAGTATTAAAAATCACTTTTTTAATCTTTTTAATATGCTGAAATCTAAATAAATACAAAATCAGTAAGCAGTATTTGAAGTATGTTTCCATGCTATACAATTTTAAATTGAATGTTAACTCTGAAGTACAGCTGAGGCTGATGGAAATCTGCTCTCGAGCTTTGGAGGACGTTCTGCGGTCGATTTGAACAACTTTCACCGATCGGTCGCGTTAGTTGAAAAGTTTCCAGTTCTGCTGCACGTCTTCTACTCTTATGTGACTTTGATCGTGTTTATTGACTTTGCTGTTGCACTGCTGGACTCGCTTTGTAGATGAGCAGGTTTCAGCTGTACAATCTGCGACTGCATCACGACTTCACCGTCCTCGGACATCATGATTAATACAGTAAAAAGCAAAAAGAAGCTTCAGTGAATGTTTTTTCCTTTTCTGTTTGGAGATGTTGAGGTTTTTGTTGGCTGTGGCAGAGCGTCATGGCCACAGGTCAGATAATCCCTGCTGTAATCCTTAAGAAAAAAAGTTCATGTTAATTAAATATACAGCATGCTGATTATAGTCTATGCTCCAGTTTCCATAATCTATCCATCCTCCACTACAGGACGCGCTGACAGAGTTATTATGAGCAATGTGGCTGCCAGCCGGGGTCACAGTTATTACAACAATCCATCAAAGGTCTAATCCTTTTACAGGTGAGTCACAACAGACGGTGACTTCAGATGAGATTACAGTGAAGATGATTGGGTAGATCTGGGCCAAACAAACCAGACTATATTATTAGAAAGGCTCAGTCTGCAGCAAGGTAATCAGTTTTTGTTATATCTTTAGCGTAAAATGCGCTACTACGGCATTTGACTTCAGTGTCCCGGCAGGGCAGTGAGCTGAAACCAAAACACGTGTGCCAAATTGTTAAATCTCAGCAGGAAGTTGTTGCACAGCGTGCGTCATATCGACCTGCACTGCTACCAGCAGGTCATTTTGTTGGTTTAAATCTTTACGTCTCGGTTTCTTCCCGTCTCTGCATTTTTTTTCCATTTTGATGCATCAAATGAAAATATAAAACTGTCAGAAGCATTTCATCAGATAGCAGGAATTCGGCTCCAGTGTTAAGTGGCTCTCGACGTACCCACGGTCTCATTTATGAGGCTCATTTAACAGACTTGTGTTCTCATCTTAAATCGCTGCGATTCTCTCGGTGAGGCTTGTTAATTGTTCCGAATCAGATCCAGAAAAACCCCTCATAACTGTGCGGACTTGTGAATTGGGCGTTTTCAACGAGATAAATGACACCTGCTGGTGAGGAGGCGGGCGCCTGTAATTTCCCACCGTGGACCTTTGAGTGCCGCCGTTTAAAATCAGCAGACGAAAACATTCATTTATCAGCGTCGGTATTCATATTAGAGGAACCCAAAACAATGACGAAATGTAAACACAGCTTCCGGTGACTTGACAACAGAGCAGAGCCGTGTTCTTCATTGAAAATGAAGCGGTACTGCTATGACATTTAGTTGAATATATTCCAAAAGTATTTTTAAGAAGCAAAGTGGTCTGTGCCTTAGACAGGAGGCAGACGCGGGCTCTGTACCGGCCTTTTGCGTGTTTTGCAAGTTTCATACGTATGAACTAATGTGGGTGCACATCTATAAAATATTAAAGAAGGAATTGTGATGATTCCAGCCACACCGTATGATTAATAAGTAATCGATTTAAAAGTCAAAACCAGAACGCTTCATGGTCGAGTTAGAGAAGAAATGATTACAATCCTACGTATCACCGCTTGGCTGTCGTTGATGGTAATTTAAGAAAAAACGTGAAAAGAAAATCAGTGTGTGTGTGTGTGTGTGTGTGTCAGTTCTTCCACAACAGGTCTAATTAATGTGATTCTTAACAACTACTTACGCAAAACACAACTACAACATCAGTGAAAATAATAATCACCACAGGACGCGTTAGCGTTGCGACGCGGCTCGAACACGGTATCCGTGACCACGATGGATGTCGGACAGGCTGACGGTGCAGCTGAGTGCAGCACAGATCAACAACAAGGGAGCGACCGCATGATAACAGCTTGTAGTCCATCATCAGCTGATGAGCTGAGTCATGAGACTGAAGCCACTGTCATCACGTGGCTGTCTCACCTGTGTACGTTGGTTTAGACGTATGTCTGTGACACAAACGGACGGGGAGTCTATTATTGATTTGATGTATTTTTTTATTCATACCTCTCCAACCTGCAGGCCATGTCTCTTATTAAAACGGACTAAATATTGTCAGATTAGCTGAAAGTAACACAAAAATAAACACATCTGGTATGCAGCGACGTAGAAAACAGAGAAAGCCTGTCGGCCTCATCTGGAGCATTTAAAGGTGTTGAAAGCCGAGCAATACTGTAAAAATGTTTAAAAGCTGACAGCAGATGAAATCCAACGTGGCGGAGATCACGTGAGTGAAGGAGAAGTGGGAACATGCTGTGAATGGAAGACGCAGAACTGAAGGTGAAGCAGTGAAAAAGGAAAGGGAGCTCCTCAAGATGAGATATAGTCTCAGTCAGGAAAGATGCTGGCGAACAGAAACAAGCAGATTAGCTCCAGAAAAAGACTTTTCTGTGAAACAACAGGATGCCGTTTGAATTTTTAAAAAAAAGAAGAAAAAAGTCATTCCAAACCTTTGACCTCCTTCGGTGCATACGAGAGGATAAATGAGAGAAACTAATAGTTCCTCTTAAGTTTCTACATCAGTCAGATGACTGACAAATAAATGACAAACAGTTGTGACCGAAAAGACAAAATTAACCTCAGTTACTTCCAAAGCTTTCTCTAATTCACATCCCTCATATTTTACAGCCTAAAAAAAATTCTTCCTTCCTGCTTTCTCACATGAATCGCTCTTGAGAAATATTTGAGGAATTTAGGGTGCAGTGCCAGGCTTAGTGATACACTGCAGACTACTTATCACTGTACAACACACAATGCATACTGAAAGGTTAGCCCCACTTTCATGTGCTTCACTTCCTCTTTCTATTTAAAGCTTCAGGAAACCAAAACTCAATCAAAAAAAGCCCATTTACATTTACAGCCCTTCTCGTTATCAGCAGCCTGTTTACAATAACAGCTATAAAATGAAACAAAGAGAGCCCGATGAGGATATACATCAGGGTGAACTGGAGCTTTGATCCTTTGTACAACCGTTTGGTTAATGAATTAACCAAAAATTCTCGAGCAATCCTTTCCTTTTTTTTTTTTACATTTCCTTTTCACGCTGACACTGCTATTTCTGAGTATTTGACCTCAGGATAACTTTAAATGTAGTTAGTAGTAAAGGGAAGTTCATTTTTCATGAAGTTACAAATCAGAAAAGCTTCAAATTCAACTGAAAGGTGAAACACGAATTCACACACTGGAAGCCACACACTTAAAACAATGCAAATACAGCAACGTAATGCTCACTCAGGACATGCCAGAGGATACAGTTTGGTTGTGAGTGAATTGAATGCAAATTCTGTTGTATCACAAATGCAAAACTGTGTCATGATTTGTTGTCCCACGGACAAAAGGCGAGGGAATCAAAAGGCTGTATTTTACTATCCATACGGGCTTAATGGAAGAGTGGCTTCATAGTTTTCATATAGAACTGCTGCACTAATATCCGTTTTAGATTTACACCATATCTACAAAGGAAGCTTAGGACGAGCGGATGTCAACACAAGGGGCGTTTTAGTTTCAGAGGGGTCCTGCTAAGAGCTCAATACACAACAACTATAACTACGTTTGTAAAACTGAGGAAACCAGATTTGAAGCGTTCAAAAACGTGCTCGGGGTCGTCAATACGCAGTGCCGTGCCACAGCGCCTCACTTTAATAATCAGTAATCAGGCTGCAGGTTTGATAGTAACCCTGACCAGATTGTACTTGTAAGTTTGGGACACATTTGTCCCAAATATGGGCAAGTAGGGGGCTACTTAACCTCCTGGGCAAACTCCACCTGCCCAGTAGATATGAATATAAATATGACGGCAGCAAAGGAGGAAGTCAGGTGACGTACAATAAAGATTGTCAAAGAGGCAAACACAGGACTTTCACCCAGGACACCGCTGTTCATGTCCAGTTCTTTAGGTTGAGTACGTAAGTTCATTAACGTATCACGAATCATGAATTCTTCTTCAACCTAACAGACTTTTTGGTGCCTCAACACAAATGACACACGGCTGTGTTTTCAATTGGCTGTTGGTACCAGAATATAAGTTAAATTATGTCTACAAAATACTGGAATACTAGGAAAGTTTCTCATCAGCATGTCGGGTGGAAAAGAAATGTAAAAAAATAAAAAATAAAAAATAAATAAAAAAAAAAATATATATATATATATATATATATATATCAGAAAGAAAGAGGTGAGTGAGAGAAAACAGAAAAAGTGTACAGTAAAGACAAAAGCAGTGGAGGGCCTGAGGCGGAGCCACAGAAGGGAAGTGGAAGGCTGCAGGTAGTTAATCCTGGCTGTTCATTTTATGCTTGGGTGGCCATGCAGCCGTCCGTGTTTCAGAGCCCTCGTAGGTTCGACCTCGCGCCCTGCAGGGAAAATTAATGACTTCAATAAAAGCGCCACATTTTCCCGTGACGTTTCCCGCATTGAGCTTTATTGGACAAATTTGGCTGTGATCAGATCACCGGAGCTTGTTACCGAGCGTCTGGAAAGAAATGAGGGAGGTGCTTTGTGTGCATGCGGATGATTAATATGTTACTTACTGCTGCAGCCTATATACAGGACATGATGTATCATATTAGTGCCTTTTTTGCTGAGCAACTGTGATTCAACTTGAAGATGTGATGGATTACAAGACAACTTTTGTTGTCATTTTTTCCAGGAAGTAATCTTTTTCCAATCGATTTAGATTATTTAGCACCACCTTTTGCGATTTTTCATCCATTTGTTTCATGTAGCTATGAAGTGCTGCATTAAAGCGCACAATGACAAGTATAAACTCCCCAGGTTTCATTTGAACTGGTTGTCATACATCTGGAACCAAATGCCATGTGTCATGTTCCCCAACGCGACAGCACGAAATTCAGACCACATGTTGTTTTGGTCCTCGTTGTACGTGATGCACTGCTTCCATTTCCTCATTGTTGTTTATCACTTCTAATCGCATGCACTGTTATTTTCTAATTAAAAACAGCTCGACGTTGGTTGACACCAAGGTCATCTCTGTCAATCACTTAAATTAGTGATATGTTTAATATTTGACTCAAACACCGCCTAATATTAATATCCACATTCCCATTAGTTTAAAACCATACTTTTACCTCCTGTCTGACTTGCACAATAAGTCCTAGACTGCTCACTGCACCTCAGACAAATAATATTCAAGTGGACATCTGGATGTGGAGGTGTCAGCTGTTTTAATGACAGGCTGCAGAAAACCTCAACTCATTCCTCGGGGCAGCCGGCTGCGAGTGTGTCGGAGGATCACGCACATACGAAGGTCTGAATTTCTGTAGAAATGTTTGAGAGAAGAAGCCAAGATTAACAGCTAAAACAAATATATGTACTTGATATTTCGACAAGCATCACTCATTTCGCTAATTACATAATTTTATTGAAACATTCAGCCCTGTTTGAACTGTTATGTGGGCCCTATAAATGTAAAGAGGAGAAACAGGACGTTTTGTTAACATGTAAATGCATCAAATTTGAATTTAAATGGAAAGGAAATACAAAAGGTGATGTGATGCTGTAAAATACAGAGGAGAGTGTTTTCATTTCTTTAACACTTTAAAGCAATTCATTTATGAGTACAAACAAAAGTTTATTTGTAAGTGAATATTAGAGGCTCTGGGACTTCTATCTTTGCGAGGACCAAAGTTTGAGAAGAATGAGTGAAGGTCACGACTTGATTCTGACGTTCAGGTTAGAATTCATAATAGTTGAGTGTCCGATTGGAGTTTGTGGGAATCTATGTCAACGAGGGTCTACAAAATGTGTGTGTGTGTGTGTGTGTGTGTGTGTGTGTGTGTGTGTGTGTGTGTGTGTGTGTGTGTGTGTGTGTCCAAGCGTGCATTTGCAAGCATTTGCCAGGATGTGGCTGTTTCCTGTGGCACTTCCTGTTTTGTCTGTACTCATCTGATTGGTCCGTTCTATTCTGGTTGATGGTGTCGAGTGACACGTGGGCAACAGCGGGTCAAAGTATTCAAAATTATTCTCCTCTTTGATCTCCAGCTCAAATGGGTTACGAACTGTTGACGTGTAAACAATCTGCTGGCTGATACACATGTTTGTATACAAATAATCATATTTGACATTATTCCTTAAGACACCTCCATAAAGTTCAGATTTCATTTTCCGTGTGATGAAGATGAAGCTGACGGGGCCCAAAGAAATCACAATTTCCCTCCCGGGCGGTGGAGTGTGAAGCAGCTCTTTGGCAGACTTCAGGGGCCCAGGGATGTCTTTTATGGAGAGCAGAGGCTTCACCATTGGTACCCTGCCATAGACACAATGCAACCATGCATCATGATTTGTGTATGGTAGGCTCATGAATAGAGATGTTAACCAGCTCCAGTGATTCCTTTAAGCCTTCGGCTACGGCATCCTGTGCTGTGCTTCCAAGGTCAGCTTGTCTTGGTGCCTTCTTCACGGGAGAGAAGCAACGTGACTAAATTATACTCTTCCACGGACGGCGGTGGACCGACGACGATCGCGACTCTGACATTAAGCCTTCTGGGATCCCTTTTTTTTTTTTTTTTTTTCGTGAGGCGTGGTTCACATCAGCAGAAGCTCCGTGTAAATATCCAACCGAAGTCTAAGTAGCTCTATCTCTCATCTCTTGTGTTCTTTTAATGGACTTCAGGTTTAACTCCGGAGTCCAATTTGATTTGTTGTCCATGTCTGAATGATGTATTCCTTATAGATAAGAGGAGCAATACAACTGTGGAAGTTATTTGTTAACTGTCATTAGTTATAGTTTGTGTAGCCTGAGATCTGAACATACTTTTTCTTGCCACTGCACATGTTAAATTCAGAATATTCAGTATGATGCAAGTTATTTGCAACATGTTGATGGTAGATAGTCACAGGAAGGCCACTATAATAATAGATATGATATAATAGAAATATAAACAGCTTCTGTGCAGTGCATTTCAGCATGATGTAGTACCTGATATATATTTTTTAATTTCATTAAAACAAACGTGCTCCTCAATAAGCAGCAAAACATAAAAGTGACGCGGTCACAAATCTGCCAGCTGCCACTGTGAAAAACAACAACAACAAAAATGAGAAAAAGAAACGTGAATTCAGAACATTGATTATGTTTTGGAGAGCAGCGGCGACGTGTTGCCATACAGGAGGAATAACAACCGAGAGGAGAGCGATTACACCTTTCACCACCTCTCTGTTTACTGTTAACAAAACCATCTGGGCGGCCCTTTGTCCCTCGTAGCCCTCGTAGACAGGCAGCCCACATCATATATGCATATTTACATCATAATTATGCATCAATCATTGTATTTCCATCTCAGGTTTCCTTTCTGTCTGTATTTCTTTATACATACTGGCTACAATCTCATTTTCTCTTCAGTATCATTTAAGTTTCATCTGATAATCTTCAATATTGTATTATTAAAAGGAGCCGACAGCTCCAGACCCAATGAAAGACTGTAAGGAGAGAGACACAACGTCTATTCTTTCCTTTAACTCACATTTCGGATTTTTATGACATCATAACTGTTTCAGTTTTCTTTCCGATTTCCCATCACACATCCTTAACCACTCCCTCAACAAGCTTTCCATTCATAATTCGGATTTAATCACCTACGTTGTAGTAGTTAAATAGCAGATCCAGTCCGTATTCAGACAGACAAAGTCATTTGTTTTTATATGTTAAAAGAAACTGAAACAGAGAATACTGAGAATGAAAAGATCTGATCCATCAGGCCGCTCTGAGTACAATCCTCCAACAACCTGAACCAACCACATCAGAGACAAATCAACAGCAAACTTCAAGGCCCACTAGCACTGAACTCAACGCCGAGTGGCAGATTATCTGGACACGGTGAGCAAGCAAAAACAGATAAAAGAGGGAACAAGAAGAAAATTATTGACCTTTGGCAAGTAAAGAAAGGTGTGTGGGGAGAGATAAGAGAAGTGGAAGGAGATAAAGAAATAATAAGAGATGGGAAAGGGGTGAAGCGAAATGGACACAGAAAGAGAGGGAGAGAGATAGCTTCTTAGAGGCAAAAAGATAATGTGAAAGGTAAAAAGAAACAATGGAGGAGAAAATCATTGACATTTGGTAAAACGGAGAGAGAGGGGGATAGGAAAATGAAATAGAGAAGAAGTGGATGGAGAGATGGAGCTTTAATGGGGAAAAAAAAAAAGGAGGACAAACAGAGAGAGTTAGATGGTTATCGACCATCTGAAACTGCTCTAATGCTGGCCACAGGTGCTGCTGCCTCACACTGGAGACGGGTGTGGGTGGGGGGGGGGGGGGGGGGGGCATAAGCTTGAACAGGGCTAACACTGTGTATAGACAGACAGGAGTGACCTCATCACACCCTGGGTGCATTTAGACGCGACGTCAGACACACACACCTCTTATGTTGTGTATGTATGTGTGTGGGGGGGAGGGGGGGCAGGTGGGGGTTAGGTGGGGGGGGGCAAAGCAGCGACCTTCTCGTGATGTTGCTCTACTGCAGAAGTCGAATCTGGTTCAGCGTTTGTTTGTTGTCTTCCACATGACTCTGGTGTTGTCGTGCCCGTCCCCTCGGCACCGGGACCCCTGCTGGGTTGACAGACCAACTCCATTCAAATCAACGAGGTGGCCTCATTTTTGTTCATGCACGGTTGCCGTCTGGATGAAAGTGGCCTGAGACGGTCTAAATGTCTCCACTTAACCCTTTAAGTTTCACGCCGAAACGCAAGAGCTGAAAGTAACGTGGTTTTTTTGGTTTTTTTTCTTTCAGGAAAACAAATAATTGTCCCGTCGCCGTGACGACCAACAAAGTATAGGTTAGTAGGCGGTGGTGTTTTTGATGCAAATGGGCTCCTGACTCAAACTCCACGATTAAACCCACCAGCACAAAAACGACGGCGCTCGGAGAACCTGCGTTTAAACACGCGGCTTCGCTCGCCGTGTTCGCGAGTAGGCGGACGTGCGTCCGGGAAAATCATCCAGCGAGGTGAGCAGCGAGCGACCGCTTCTCACCCCTGAATCGACGTGTCCGTCCGTCACGTGCAGCTACTGCAGACCGACTAATGTTTTATGGTTTCGAAATTGCTTCCTTTTCATCCAATGAAAGTTATCTCGGTGTGACGGTAACGTGTTGACCGGATTAAACAACACTTAAAGGAAGTAAACACGCTGCATCTATAAAAGGCTCTTTGTCACTAATATGTCTGTTTATGGTATTACAATACCATAAAGCAATCCGACGGCTATTTATAGCTTCTTTTTTAAGTTTATTGTTTTGGTATTCCAGCTGCACACTGTCGATACGTCAATAGGTGTGAATCTTGGACTCTTGTCTACGTTGCTCTGTGTCTGCATAAACAATCTGTGCTAACGTGTTGGCAACAGCTGACTTTGTTTTGGAGTATTTTCTGCTCCCTCACGGTCCAAACCTGCTTAACGCAGCTTCAAACTGGTTTGTGTATTTCAGCTCCTGTAACCCGACGACCGACTGTGACTGAAATCTGACGCCGCTGTCACACAAATGGACACAAAGGAAACAGGGTTCATCTCATCTCCTGTCAGTCTTGTTGTCATGCTACATTATCATTGAGTATTTAATCTATATTATAGCAGCGCCAATTATGAAGGTATTCTTTCTTATGTTGACGACACTTGCAGATAAAAAAAAACAAACAAAGGAGTTAATATTATGAATTCACTTTCTCCCAGAATGGGATTTGAAGCAAAGTCGACTAAAAACTCAACTCTGAACTCTTTTCGCAAGATTTCACATAATTAATAGAATTGGTGAGGGACACGACAACCGTGTTATCTTACAGTATAATGTGATAATGTACTGCAGTGGGTGTCGATCCTCCAGTCGAGCAAGCTGTTAGCGTCGTTCTCCAACACTGTAGCCGTTAATCACTGTGATTACTTAACCACACAGGCTCTTAAGTGCTGCTTATCAGAGCTCCTCCGGAGAGCAATTACACCATCACAGCTATCTCTTTCACATTCACCCTCCTCTGAAGCTCTTCTTTTATCTCTCAGTCCTCACCCCATCTATCATCACTTTTTTTTTTTTTTTTTTTTTTTTTTTTAAATTCCAGAATTTGTCTTTCCTATCCAATTTCATTAGATCTTGACATTTTTCACACGGTGACTAAAACTTAAAAAGTCAGGAATCACCAAAGTCTTTAGGGTTCATCCTCTTAGCACGATATCTGTACCATTTAAAAGACTTACAACTGCTGCCATTTATAAAAAATAAATAAATAAATAAATAAGCAAGTTGTTCATTAAATGTTTGGTTTGGCCCATAAATATTTAGAGCTGATGATGCAGTCAGCTGTGCTGAAAAGTAAGTCGAATACGTGTTTGTCCCCCAAACTTCACCCAAGGGTGAACGCATTCTTTTAAAGGTCACACTACGGCCTGACTTCTAGAGGAGACAATGGACAAGGAGAGAAAAGAGAGATCTCTCTGAGTGGAGGCTCAGGGAGGAGAAGGTGCTGTGTAAGTTAGTGTGTGTGTGTGTGTGTGTGTGTGTGTGTGTGTGTGTGTGTGTGTGTGTGTGTGTGTGTGTGTGTGTGTGTGTGTGAGTGATTGGTTGAACAATGGAAAAAGGAAAGTGAAGATGGCGCCTTCTTGCTAACCACAGTCATCCTCTCGCCTTCAAGGTCGGAGATGAAACTGCTGATTATCTTTCCGCTACGACCAGGAATAGTTCAATACCAGAGATGGAGGAGGAGGTGTGTGTGGGGAGGTGGGGGTGGTGGGTGGGTAATAAATAACATTTTGGGATTACCGGATTGTCTTTTATTTTCCAGTCATTGCTTTCTAATGTGTTTTTAGGTTTTGAGACAATGAAGCAAGTTTAAAGATGAAATAAAAGAACGAGAAAGACAAACTATATCCATCTTCATAGAGGGTGAAAAGTGAGCAGTGGGATGGCGGTGGGGGGGAGGAGGGGGGAAGAGAAGAAAAGGAGATTCTATTGATTTTAATATTACAACTGTTGGAGTAGAAAACAGGAATTCTGTAGGAGGAACAGAGGATTCACTGTGTCGCCTTTTAACTAAAAAGAAGTCTAAGATCTGTTGAAACATTTTCCCGCAGCTCAGTGAAGCACAACGCTCGGCCTCGCATGACCGTCTCTGCCACAGTCGTGTAAATATATACATGAAAACAAGACTTCTTCAAAGCTGATTTATTTTTATTGGAGAAATGTTCAAATCTCAAACAAATGTCAAGTGTTCTCAATATTACGAGCGGAGGAAGCATTCGGCTCGACAGCACGGAAATTAAATTGGATAGAGCAACGCAATCCATCACAGTAAACATGAATCTATAATTTGATTTGGTCAAACTCCCTCCGAGTTTTTACTGCTTTATAAATCTCTTCGTTTATTCCTAACAGTCGCGTGAAAAAAGCTTATTGATCGTAAATAATCCCTCAAATACATGAAATTCTATCAACTTTCTCACAAATGCACATTAACGGTGTCTGATGGCTCAGAGAGCATCCTGGATGTCAGACTGTGACAGCACTGGTGAAACTACAGCACACTCAGCTCAACTCTTAACATGCTTAAAACCCAGCAGCCTGGCAAAATGACATCATTTTGTTTATCATTGGTTTCTGAATAAAAAAAAACACATTAATCAGGATAGCTAAACCTTTATACGGCCACAAACAACATGTTTCAATCGATTGCGGTTTGTTTGTTTCTGGGAAATCTAAATCCTTCCTCACACAAATGGAAGATGTACAGATTTAAGATCTATTGATCGCTTTTGCAAATGGATTACGGCACATTTTCAGCTAGATGGACAATAAGTGAGCTTTCAAGATTAACTGGCACAGGAAGGCCCTTTTAAAGTTCATCAAATTAATGCAGAAGCTTTCCAGCTCGGTTCAACACAACAAAGCTTGTTTTTTTTTTCTTCATAACACCAAAAGGCTTCTGCGGGATTTCTCATGTAAAAAAAAAAAATAGTTTTCTCCCGTCGTAGAGAAGCACAGAGATGGAGAGATTCAGTGACACAGGCAGCTGATTTATTTGTGCAGTCTCATGATTTATTAATTGTCTGCAGTGAATACACCTCGAGCTGTGGCCGAGACACAACCGCCTGCTGTACTGTGATGTCAACGCTGTCAGCTCAGCCTGTTTCACATTTGCAAATGTAATTTGACTTAGTTTTTCCAACAAGTTAGAGGGAGTGAAAAAACCCAAAAGAAACAGCCTCCTGTGTGATGAGTGGAAGAGGTGTCAGATAGAAACTGGAGGAGAAGTTTCTGTAAAGCATGTAAGCTCTACAACTTATCATGTAGACACAACAAGAGCAGAGTTCACTTACTGGTGTACGTTGAATATCTGAAACACTGGAGCAAAGTGGGACTGCATGTTAGGATGTGAATATACTGACATACTGACCTAATGATGCAGGTGACAGGAAGAACTACTAACAACTAACTAACTAGATAGATAGATAGATAGATAGATAGATAGATAGATAGATAGATAGATAGATAGATAGATAGATAGATAGATGATAGATAGATAGATAGATAGATAGATAGATAGATAGATAGATAGATAGATAATAGATAGATAGATAGATAGATAGATAGATAGATAGATAATAGATAGATAGATAGATAGATAGATAGATAGATAGATAGATAGATAATAGATAGATAGATAGATGATAGATAGATAGATAGATAGATAGATAGATAGATAGATAGATAGATAGATAGATAATAGATAGATAGATAGATAGATTGATAGATAGATAGATAGATAGATAGATAGATAGATAGATAGATAATAGATAGATAGATAGATGATAGATAGATAGATAGATAATAGATAGATAGATCGATAGATCGATAGATAATAGATAGATCGATAGATAGATCGATAGATAATAGATAGATAGATAGATAATAGATAGATAGATAGATAGATAGATAGATAGATAGATAGATAGATAGATAGATAGATAGATAGATAGATAGATAGATCGATAGATAATAGATAGATAGATAGATAATAGATAGATAGATAGATAGATAGATAGATAGATAGATAGATAGATAGATAGATAGATAGATAGATAGATAATAGATAGATAGATAGATAGATAGATAGATAGATAGATAGATAATAGATAGATAGATAGATAGATAGATAGATAGATAGATAGATAGATAGATAGATAGATAGATAGATAGATAGATAGATAGATAATAGATAGATAGATAGATAGATAGATAGATAGATAGATAGATAGATAGATAGATAGATAGATAGATAGATAGATAGATAGATAGATAGATAGATAGATAGATAGATAGATAGATAGATAGATAGATAGATAGATAGATAGATAGATAGATAGATAGATAGATAGATAGATAGATAGATAGATAGATAGATAGATAGATAGATAGATAGATAGATAGATAGATAGATAGATAGATAGATAGATAGATAGATAGATAGATAGATAGATAGATGATAGATAGATAGATAGATAGATAGATAGATAGATAGATAGATAGATAGATAGATAGATAGATAATAGATAGATAGATAGATAGATAGATAGATAGATAGATAATAGATAGATAGATAGATAGATAGATAGATAGATAGATAGATAGATAGATAATAGATAGATAGATAGATGATAGATAGATAGATAGATAGATAGATAGATAGATAGATAGATAGATAGATAGATAGATAGATAGATAATAGATAGATAGATAGATAGATAGATAGATAGATAGATAGATAGATAATAGATAGATAGATAGATGATAGATAGATAGATAGATAGATAGATAGATAATAGATAGATAGATCGATAGATCGATAGATAATAGATAGATCGATAGATAGATCGATAGATAATAGATAGATAGATAGATAATAGATAGATAGATAGATAGATAGATAGATAGATAGATAGATAGATAGATAGATAGATAGATAGATCGATAGATAATAGATAGATAGATAGATAATAGATAGATAGATAGATAGATAGATAGATAGATAGATAGATAGATAGATAGATAGATAGATAGATAGATAATAGATAGATAGATGATAGATAGATAGATAGATAGATAGATAGATAGATAGATAGATAGATAGATAGATAGATAGATAGATAGATAGATAATAGATAGATAGATAGATAGATAGATAGATAGATAGATAATAGATAGATAGATAATAGATAGGTAGATAGATAGATAGATAGATAGATAATAGATAGGTAGATAGATAGATAGATAGATAGATAAATAGATAGATAGATAGATAGATAGATAGGTAGATAGATAATAGATAGATAGATAGATAGATAGATAGATAGATAGATAATAGATAGATAGATAGATAGATAGATAGATAGATAGATAGATAGATAGATAGATAATAGATAGATAGATAGATAGATAGATAGATAGATAGATAGATAGATAGATAGATAATAGATAGATAGATAGATAATAGATAGATAGATAGATAGATAGATAGATAGATAGATAGATAGATAGATAGATAGATAATAGATAGATAGATAGATAGATAGATAGATAGATAGATAGATAGATAGATAATCGATAGATAGATAGATAATAGATAGATAGATAATAGATAGATAGATCCTGGGTGTCCCAGGTCTAAAATAGGATGTGATCTATGCACCATCAATGCTTACGTGCAGCACACAGAGCTGATTTCTAGTTTTCTGCAGTTCCAGTTTCTCCTTCCACTTCAGTAAAGACAGGAGTGAAGACACCGTTCACGAACTGCGCAACGCTGTACTCACATTCACGTTCCTGGATTCTTGCTGTCACGTCCCAAAACAGCGTATCCACACAAAAAAGTCCTTCGGTGGGTTTTTGGGGGTTTTAACCACCGCGAGAAACGCAGAGTGCACGCGGCAAGGCGCAAGACGGTGTGCGCAGAGCGACTACAGCCGGCAGACTGAGACAAGGAGAGAGGGAGGGGGGAGGGAGGGGGAGGGAGAATGGGAGGGAGGGAGAGAGGGAGAGAGAGAGAGGGAGGGAGAATGAGGGAGGGGGGAGAGAGTGAGGGAGGGAGGGAGGGAGAGAGAGAGTGAGGGAGAGAGAGAGGGAGGGAGGGAGGGAGAGAGAGAGAGGGAGAGAGAGAGAGAGAATGAGGGAGAGAGAGAGGGAAAGAGAGAGAGAGAGAGGGATGGAGGGAGAGAGAGAGGGAGGGAGGGAGGGAGGGAGGGAGGGAGAGAGAGAGAGGGAGAGAGAGAGAGAGAATGAGGGAGGAGAGTGAGGGAGGGAGAGAGAATGAGGGAGGGGGGGAGAGAGGGAGGGAGGGGGGAGAGAGCCTTCTGCAGGACTTGAGGACTTTCTCTCTCTCTCTTTTTTTTCCTCAATATTAAACATAAATTACAAAGCGTTGTGTTTCTAATAGATATTAAGGAGGTTCCTATAAAATACACACTCACTGGACAGTTGTTGGAACACCTCACGAATATTAATGCTTTGAGTTATGACCTCATAGCTTCATGAAGGCTATTTAATTTACAGTCACATGTATCTCAGTGAGGACAACCAATACAGGGCAAAGTCACATCCCCTAAACCGACCACACGACAAACCAAACAACTAAACGTGAACATAATAATCTATTGAACAACATCATTAGTTTTGAGCTGAAAACTAGAAGTGCGACTGATCATTGACTATTGTGGGTTCATTAAGGATTCAGACGTATTCACGTTTTGCACACTTTTCTTTTCTGGACGTTTCACTCGTGGACTGACCGAGACTTCGACTTCAGCTCTGATGAACGATGGTTCGTCACTCTCGTCTCAGGTTACGTGCGCGCCAAATCAGGTTTTCTCCTTTTTGTTCTTATCCACATGGGTTGCTATGGAAATGAAGTTGTGCATTGGAAGCAGAAATAGTTAACATAAACAAATAAAGTGCACATTTTGTAAACTGCTCTTTTAAAGCTGTCCATTTCTATAGCTGGTATTAGATGTACTAGATATTGAACTTTACTACAGGTCTACATCTTTGGATGCAGCGCTATTTCAGGACTGTTTGTTCCAAGAAAGTGTCACCTGGGCAGCACATGAAGCTCTCTGGCATCAGTTCACTCTCTGGCTCGCTCTACATTTGTCGGGACGGGCTCCACGAGTTTTTGTTTTTTAATATCACCCCGTGTGAAAGCTGGAGGCGACTTTCTGCGTGCAGCTTCACTCTCACTGCCGTGTTGTCTGTCCAATGACTTTTAAGTGTGTCACCGTTACCTTTTACTGTTTGGTTGGACCTGCAGGAACACACTCAGGGGGTCTGGTAATAATTCTGATCCCGTAAGCTGTAAATGTGAGTTTTCTACTTGCCTCAGTGTGACATGGTTTCCTCCCAGGAACTGTTTAGTAAACTATTGTTACCTGGGGTTAGACAGGTAAGCCTCCAGGAATTATTGTAAATGAATACGGTGTCTTCAAAGGTGTGTGTGTGTGTGTGTGTGTGTGTGTGTGTGTGTGTGTGTGTGTGTGTGTAACACCTAAACAACAGTGAAGTAAAAGCCAGGCTTGCAGGAGTAAAACACCCCTGAGCAGTGAACTCATTTTGGCCCACTGAAACACCACGCAGCTGGTTTACTCCGATCGCTCAGTGATTTAGAGTTACAGCAGAGAATCTGGATCTGAAGCCCTTATTTTATTTCTGTTTATTTACATGGCTGAGTCTCCTTCTTTTCATCCTCCGATACGTCTGAAGATGCTCCAGGACCTCGTATGTTCGTGTTGCTTAAAAGACACGCTCGCTCAAAAGGGCCAAAGTACAGAAGATAAAACAGGCGACGGGAGGGTTTAAAAATGATTCTGATGATGATGATATGAATAAAAGAGCACGTTTTGGTCTAAAAAAAAAGAAGCAAAATATAAATATCAAATATAGTTTTAGCACATAAAATATCTTATAAAAAGAATTCAATCGAGACTGTGGCCTACAGAGGGCGCTGTCTCCATCAGACATTTTGTCTTTTCCAGCCACGCCATGACAACGTTACGGTTAAGTTAAGGTGAAATTATCTTAGATAGCATGAAGATAAAAAAAAAACTTCTACAGTAAGAATGACTATAAGAGGACAAATAGAAATGTGCTGTGAATTTAGGCTTCACATACAAAGTGCTGAAAGTACACAACTGATTCCTTGGTTCACACGGAGGAGCGATCCCAGTTGATCTGTTCTCCCGTATTGTGTGTTATTTAATGTGCTCCTGTCAGCACATAGTTTCTCCACATGTATCACATCACCCGGTACCAACTCTGTTGAGACAGGTGGAGTCTCCCGAACCCCGGAGTGGATCCGGGCCAGTGAGAACCACAGACAACACGAATACCACGCAGAGATGAAAGACCAAGCTCAGTCTTCATCGACGGGCTACAAACAGCATTTAATGACTTTTTCCAGAACAACCTGTTGGACTTCCTGTGAGGTGGGCGAGCCCAGAACAACACTCACGGGTCAATAAGCATCTGCAGCCGCGGACCGGGCAGGTATTTCTGTTCTAAAGTCTCCCATTTTAACCCGTTTCAAGTCCTGTAAGTAGAGTCGGTCGGCTGTACGCCCGGCTGATCGTAACTCGGTCCGGATGGAAACATCTTAACTGTCGGATGGATTACGATTAAACTTGCCGCCCGTTTGGCATTCATGAGCCTTTATTCAGGAACACGATGTGTTTGTTGTTCACCATGGTAACTACGTCAGATATGATGCTCTCATGTTGTCAGGTGCACGCCAGAGGGCCCGAGGAAGACGTCGTAGGGTGTCAAACTCGGCAGGTGAGAACTCAAAAATGCTCGGCTCTCTGTCGGGTTGTCGTGCGGCGTCCCCGACGCGGCATCGCTATCCTTCAATTATGTCGCACTACGAGGGCGCTTCGTTGTCGGGACAACGTGGGAAATTTGTTCAGCGATTACCAAAGATCAGAAATCGCTGCCAGATGATGGATTCGAAACTTCCCTTTGTCGATGTTGTGACCAAACGGGCGTTTATCAGGCACGCAAAGATGCTAAGACTAAGATGGTGACCACGGTGGAAATTATACCCGCTTGTTGGCCCGCTGACATTAGTATGAAGGCGTTTGTTGGAATCGGTGCCGCCGCTGTAACGCTGCTCTCTCTGGCGCTGCGAGGCTCAATGCTGATAGTTTACGGTGTTGTATGTTTGTGTTTGGTTTGTTTAGGCCCACACAGCTGCAGGTTACCGGAGGTCCGATCCACTCAAAGACTTTAGAGACAAACAGCTGCCTTGACTAGTGTTTCGTGCGCTTTGCAAAGAACATCCTTTGAATAATTGAGGAATCGTGCACTTTTTCCTTTTTTTTTTGTCTTTCACATACGAAATAGGACAAATTCAGAACTTTTTTCTGGATATTTGCAATTTTTGTCAGTAACCAAATATATTTGATAGACTCTGTGTTTAAGTATTAGAAACGTGATCTGTGCCCGTACTGATGCAGGTACAGTGGAAGACGCGCTCTGTTACGGTTGTATGATCCTGTTGTAACAGCAGTCGGTGGACTCCTTCTGTATATAAAAAGACTCCGGAGCAGGTTTTTTTCCCGCTCTGCAGGATGACCTGCTGTTATTCAGTAACGCCCCATACATCAACACGTTGCTCAACAGGCCGTCGGCAGCAGCTCGGACACCCTGGTGCTGTGGAGAATAGCCCGTTAAACACAATCTGCATTCTTCAGCTCGTCCCTTGGCTCTTCCACTCCCTCTTTCTTATGTTTTAACCCACTTTCTACATGTTCCCATGTTTTCTGTTTTTTTTCGCTCTGCTCCCATTTTTGGCCCCTTTTCAGCAGAATAAACGGCTTTTCATGCTAATCACGCATCACATGGACATCTGGTGATCATGAGGTCGAAGATTTAGGTTGCCGGGGGGGAATTAACACATTTTCGTGACCATTTTCCTAACATTACAACTTGTACACTGTAAATATAAGAATTAACCACAACATTTTCAAGTTTTAAATACCCCACCGACAAAACATCACATTTTTTAAGTAACTTTAAAAAGGATGTTTACCAAAAGCTTAACACATTTTTTTTTAGCCTTAATTGTTTCAGCTTAAAACTATTGAAAATGTTTGCTTGTTTGAGATGTGCACAACATTTCTGGAACGAAGCTCTGTCCTGGGAAAATTGGCTGTGATTATGGCAATGTGCTAATTTCACTTTAAGAAAACGTTCAGTGTTTTAGAGTTGACTTTTTCTTCTTTCTATCTTATTAGTTATTCTTCAGCTCCCTTCTGCTCTGTCTGAAATTGTTATGACACTGTGTTTGGAATATTAATTGATGTTTTCATTAGTCCAAACACAACATATTGGCAGACGCTGTGATGTGTTAACCAAACACAGATGATAAACTGTTTGTAAAATGCAGAAACTCAAGAGTGTGAGCTGCTAATAAATCTCTCACAATGAAGGATATAACATTTGGTACTTCCAGTTTCAAAAGATACAGCAAGAGCTAAATTAATAACAATTTCAGGCCATTGAATAGATTATCTTTGATCCCGTTATGTTGTGAATATTAAACATGGAGGTTAGTTGCTCACCAGAGCCATGAACAGAATGCTCGTTTTCTAAATGCTTAATAAACTCAATAAAAATATATTGATGGAATCCGATATCAAATCATTTGTATTATAATCTTTAGAAAATCTGTAAAATCTTTGACTTCAACATGAAGCCAGATTACTTTTCTGTCGAAGGCCAATTCCAATAAAATCTACCACAGAAAAATAAATGATCTAATTTGTTCGTGCTCCTGTTGGTTGTATATTTAACCGTATCCAATCGAAACCCTCTGCACCCAAACACAGCCGAGACAGAACCTAAAAGAAATAGAAATCTTCTTTTTTAAGTTTAAGCCTTTTGAAGGAACAACTCCAGATGTTTTGTTATCACACAAGTAAACTGTGTATAAAAAGCATCAAATGATATTAAAATCCTAATCCTCTTGATGACCTTTAAAGGAATACAGAAAGAGAAGAGCTTGTTGGTGAATTCAACATTAATCAGCCGGAGACGCCAGGCAGCTTATTTTATCTACAACTAAGTAAAAATAAGAAGAAGTAGAAGTTTCAAATATAAACAATCTGCAGTACCGTGTTGGAGGTTAAACAGTCTTCACTGTAAACAACCAACCCTGAAATGGACGACGTTGGGCACTAAGAGACTGGGAAATAAAATATCCAATATATATCTGCACACGATGTGGAAACATGTTTATCTTCTCATTTAAGTACACGTAACATCAGGCAGCAGTAAAACAGGACTGGCAGTCATTGAAAGCTCCACCGTTAATGATGCCATTCACCAACAACATAATCAATCAAGTGCGTATTTTCTTTTGGATGTTTAGTTTCCTCCACCAGTTTAGTTCACTGCTGACATCAGCGTTTTCTAAAAGAAGCATCACCTGAATGCTTCACAACTACGTTTGGATTTGTGTGCGCAGTAATGAGACGCGTCCCGTAGTGCACAGCTGTAGATGCCAGAACATTTTTAATGCAAGTCAGCATAATGTAATAGTGCGTGTGTGTGTGTGTGTGTGTGTGTGTGTGTGTGTGTGTGTGCGTGTGTGTGTGTGTTTGCAGCCTCGGGGCTGTACATTATGCGGATGAGACCCCTGACTGTCAGAATCTTCCATCCTGTTATTTTATTAAGTGTCTCTGAGAACAACTCCAGCCATTTTCTGTTCTCACGACTCGTCTCCCACCAGAAAAACACAAACCTTCAGCGCTTCTGTCTGACTCACAGCGTTTTACATAACTCCTGAAATTTCTGTCCATCGGACCAAATAGAAACCGACGAGAGACGTTTGCTGACCTTACATTTTGTTTTCAGTCAATACTTTTGGAAAAGGTTAAGTGATCTTCGAGCCAGTTGGTCTCGCCATCAGAACGCATTGTATGATGTAGCACGGCTGCATGAACCTCCTCAAACAAATAACCTTTCCATTGGTGAGCAAACTGCCAAGCAGACCATCCCTTCGTTCCTGAAAATGAATGTCTCTTCATAAAGTTTGGGAATTACAGCACTCGACGGGAGGGAGTATTATTGTGTGACTCAAGTACTTCATCATGTGCTGAAATCCCACATTCTCCACAACTGCATATATCGTCTGCTGAATCTCCATGCAGATGCTGTTTAAATGCCGCATGGAGGACGAGCTGCTCTTTCTCACCCGACTCTGTCCTCCTCTCGGGGGACACGCTGAGGTGTTGTCTTCTCAAACGGTTCCTCGTACTGGAAGTGTTTTCAGCTCGGTGCTTGAATACAGTCTGGTTTTTATCTACATAACAACAAAACGTGCAACACTGCAGACCGTAAGCGATGCCAGCAGGTAGGACACTGATGCGATTAGCTACATATATATATATATATATATATATATATATATATATATATATATATATATATATGCAAAACATTTTGCACATGCCATGTAGCTCATTTCAAATGAACCAAACAATACAGCTTTTCCCTGAACTATGACTAGCAAACCACACAGGTTGGATCTTTTAAATCAATAATTTAGATTTGACTGATTTGCATTAAATCTTCTCCACAGCAAGGCCAATGTCCTGCTCGTCTGTCTTTCAGACAACATGGAGATCGTTCATTCCTTTACTGCTAGACTGCAACCACGCTGAAACGTTATGGATTTATTACCATCCAAAGAACAGTATTGTGAAGATGTGAACTAGCCGTCACCATAGTTTGTTCTCCAGCACTCAGCCTCCGAAGGCTGAAGAGACAAAACTGAAACAATCAAAGTTAACTGACTAATTAAGTTATCTGATAGATAAATCGAGCCATTATGTTTAATGAAGCAAAGATATTCAACATTCTCTCTTTTATCTTGATGTATTTACATGAAAAATATAAAAAAAACTATTTGTATTCATTTAAGACGTATGCAAGGTCTTACCGACGAGTATTAATCTAGTATCCATAATAATCAAATACATTTCATGGTATTTTTCATTCATCTTCTGGGAAAACAAAATTGTCTAGTTTATGAATTCTGAAAAAGAATATACTCAATGTCATATCTGATGGTCTGACAGAGAATCGTGACTGGAAACAGTCCGAGGAACTTCTGCTTGCGTCCTGAAGTGAAGCCGTCAGAGAGGAAAGTAAATAACATTTGCTTGCAATTAATCACCCGCAGATGACAACGTGTATAAAAGGAAACTATTGAATGTGCTGCAGCGGCTGAGAGATCTGGTCTGTTGTGATCTTCTGCGCTCATGAATGAATCTTGATGAAAATGAATGCTGGATTCACGCAGGCAGAGAAGGACTTGGATGAACATGTGAATAAAAAACGTTTTATATATTAGTTTGGCCCAAATATTAATGTCCCCCTCAATCTGAAATTGACATTTCTTTGCTTCGAGTCTCAGGCTTATTGTCCAAAGCATGAAAAACTCAAGAAGTGTTGAAGCATCAACTTCTTTCCACTCTTCTGAAAGAAACCCACCCTTTACCTGGGTGGGATTGTCTGCTCATGCCGTCACATCTCCAAAGCGACGACGGTCCGACACCTTCAGTCCCGGTTGATCCCATCCCGTCTTTATTTCTGGCTGCTTACACACAAACAAAAAGAGAGACTCAGTCTGTAACCTCGGGCTCAACAAATGTCGTCGAGCTTTTCAAACCCCTCGTTTTGTACAAAGCTTTTCGAGAGGCTGCATCGTGTCTGAGACGAGGGCCACTGTTTGTGCTCTTCACGTCCAATACTGACATCACTTCATCTGGTTATTGATTATTAATCTGCGGACGGATTTGCTTCGCTCTCAAATCGCTGGACAGTAAAACTGACAGAAGAAGGAGGCACTCGAAAGGCTCAATGTGGATTCAACTGTCCAGGTTGGATTTCCTTCTCTTGTCGAGTGGAGAACAGTTTAAAGTGGAAAGAGGGTCAAATCTTTCCCCATAATTTAGTTACTCTTCTGCATTGTGCACAATAAATTCATGACAAACTACAATTACCGTCTAGATGCTGTTACACGTGTCATATAGTAAACTTTCACCTCCTCTCTGTCCTCTGGGTGACCCTCGTCCTAAAGCTCCATGTTTATTATGTTAACGTTTGGGGTATTGTATGTCTCGCACTCTTCCTTTCGCTGTATGGGAAGTCCTTTGTCCTTGTGATATTCATGTTGTGAGTACATCCTGCAGAGCTCATAAAAGCTACCGACACATATTTGTGTTTTATACAAATAGAGTTCATATTTACCCGGTTTACAGAAGGACATGGGGAAGTTTTTAATACAGAAGTTTATAAATGGACACTATTAAGTAAGTAAGACAATGGATGATGAAATGATTACTTTTATGGAAAATTACACAGTATTTAATGTATTAATTAATCATTTTTAAAAAGCGACATCCTAATACTGTGAAACAGGAAAAAAAAAAAAATCACTGCAGTATTAGATGTGTATTAAAGATTTATGGCAGTTCATTTTACTGAGTAGCCTATATTACAAAATGTCTTTTCTCCCACACCACGTGAGATATTAAACCTACTTCATATATCAACTTCTGGATCACCACGTTGTACAACAGGTATCATTTACCACTCACCTCTTCCTCTTCCTCTTCCTCTTCCCGCGTATTTCCCAGTCAAACAGAAGCTGCGTCCAATCAGCTGTTAAATAGGATCGTCGGGGTCTCTGGTGATGACGCATTTGTCACGTGACTGTAGGCCTATATAATATTTTCTGTGTAAAAATAGATTTGTTTGTGCATCATGTGAGAGGTTATTGTTTGGAAATTAGTAGGGAAGCGTGTTTTTATTGAATTACTTTACCTGTATTTGGAAAATGATTGACAACCCTGGAGGTTGAGAAAACCTACTTTGTTATGTATTTAATTGGCCAGTGGGAGGAGCTTAGCAGAGTTTTACCAAAAGTCCCCCTTAAAAGTACTCAGTTTGCTTTGGTAACGTGACAAAGAGCCTCGTAGCACTTGGGTAAAAACTTTATTAACAAAACAGAAGAAGGCAAAGCACAGCTCAAGCTCACTTTCATAGCACAGCAGCCTACGTTACCCCTCTGTTAATTGCTAAAAGTGCCACAAGAATAATAACATCCTCATCATTACAGTTACATATTAAAATAACACAGCCACTCGGATATACTGCATAATATATATATTTACTCTACAGACCTTTGCGACATAAACAGCATCTACAGGAGGGCAGCCTCAGTCATGCTCATTCTCTTGTACCGTAGCGCCTCCTAGTGCCTCCTCAGCGCAGTTACAGTAGTAGTACAATCAGAAACACAGCAGGTGGTGGTGGTGGTGGTGGTGGTGGTGGTGGTGGGAAGGGGGGGGGGGGGGGGGGGAAAGCCTCAGGACAAAACAGCCACTTTGTACCGTTCACAATCTCCAACAGCAATCTGTAACACTTACAAACAATATGCACCGTAACAGTTTGGAAATCAGGCTGAGGGAGGGAGAAGTGGAAGATAACAAGGCAATGGGCTCATTGTCATTATTTATAAAGGGGAATACCACCTATTTTAGGAGTTCTTATTCAATCTTAATCCAAAGAAAGGTCAGTTGATTCCTTGAAAACATGCATCACCCGTTCTGACTTTGAAATATCAAACCTTAATAAAGTTACATTCTGATGTATTATATCCCTGCACCAGTTGTTTACAAGTTTAAAGGCTTAAATCTCCAACGTTAAAGAAAGACCAGTGATTGTTCACAAGAATCGACTGCCCTCCCTTGTGTAAAATAAAATGTCTTAAATTCTTAAAGGGCAATGTTTTAACCTTGTTTTTCCAAATTATGTATACTCTTTATCGCAGCTCATTATTTTGCAAACCAAGCTGCTCTTCTAACAACATTTAGGGGTATTTGTTGTCTTTTTTTTTTTCTTTTTTTTTACAATAATTCATTGGTTTCCATAAATTTCATAATGATACAAAAATCTAATAAAAATCTCCTCGCTGTGTAATCAGTTGAATTTCAGTCCTGCTTTATTTTCTGAGTCGTACATTCCCATTGGGTTGTCATGCAGTTAATAGTCCAGACTTTTTGATTTGTTTTGAAAAGTCTGTACTAAATTCATTCATCCACCTTAAACACGATTCAAGAGTCTGCCAAATGTTTGTATACCTTATGAAAATGAATGGAAACCAATATGTGAAAGGTACCATAATATTAAAATATGTATCTAACGTTTACCCTAACTGTGTAGCACGCAATCAAAAATGGCCAAAAATACTGTATTATACATGCTTTGTTATTAGGCAGCGAAAATTTGCCAAAAGACTTTTCTTGTTTAAAATAGATGGAATTCCCGTTAAAGAGGGTTAAATAAATACAGTTTAGGCACAGTTAGTACTAATACTAAAATCACAGGATTATTGTGGTCACCAGCAGCAGCATCCAGCTCGGATGGAGTTGCAGTAGTGGATTTTTTTGTTGAGGGAAAAGTTAAGTTTCACCTCCTGCATTGTAATTCTCTCTACATTCTATTACAAACAGCGGGACACTTTCATTTATTACACGGATACTCATCATCTTATCCGGTGTGACATCTGTGGGTTGATCACGTTTTTTTTAACTTTTTTTTTTTTTATTATTATTTTTTTTTATTATTATTTCCAGTAGGCACAGAGGAGATACTGCCCCCTGGTGGCAGGAGGATAAAACGGCAAAGAGGTGACAGAGGGTCAGAGATGATGCTGGTCTCGGGCCTGTGAGGGATCAGAGATGTGGATGGAGACAGTGTTGCCTAGGCAACCACCCACTGCAGGATGCTGGTGTCTTTCCCGCCGGTTGAGATCAGGTGACTGTTATCGTGCAGGAAGGCAACGTTGGTCACGTGGCTGCTGTGGCCACCGTACTCGTGACTTGGAGCCTGTGAATTGGAGCAAAGCGGAGGCAGGACGAGTCATTGCAGAGTAATGAATCGGAATCACAAGTTGACAAGCTGCTGTACTCAGTATGTGGGGAGTCATTTGGGAAAAATGTTTAAACTTTATAATTATTAGTATTAATTAATGAGTGAAAATAACACGGAAGTACGTTTTCCATCGGCCTGTGTCCTCTTAAAATATAACTTTATCTGCAACCAGAATCACATGAATATCTCAGATTCATTTAAGGAAAAGAAACTGAATTTATTTGTTTCCCTTCTTAACACAAACGATTAAATATTTTTTGGAAGATTTCTTTTTTTTTCTTTTTTATCACCGTTTCAAACATGTTGTAACTATTTGTAACTTCTGTGGTAATGGAAACCAGTTTGTCTGAATGGACAATTAAGTTTACAGCTCCAGTTTAAATGGCTTTGGCTGAAAACTTGTAAAAAACAAAAAGATGTCTAGCAGCCTAAACGTGTTTGCGAGCACTAAATAAACACCTGGTAGAAATTGTGCACATTATAGGTCTGATAATGAGCCGACACTAAAAGTTGTGTGTTTTTTAGGTGTTTTGTTATTTCTGCTGAGCTTTCAGTGTTCATTAACAGCTAATCACGATGTGGGCGAGAGACGAGCGTCGTGGCTGCTCAGCTCTCGAGGTGTTAAAAGGTCAACGAGTAGATGAAGCAGATCAAATTTCAATAACGGTTGAGGGATGAAGTTTTGGCTTGCGTCAAGTTATAAATATGTCAATAAAAAAAATAAAAAAAGCAATGTGTGCATACAAACATGCAGACAACGGTCCTGATGTGCTGTGTGTAACTGAGAGGATGTGACTGACCCTTGGTTGGGAACAGGGGAAAGAGAACAAGTGCACTTTGCCAAAGTCATCAGCAGAGGCCAGCAGGGATCCATCATGTGACCTGCACACAGCGTTGATGTCGGTCCCATCTGCTCCATCTGGCCAAATTCCTGAAAGAGATGAATAAAGAGTGAGGAAGACAGCTGGGAGTTAGCAGAAGACAGCCAGACGTCGACGTTTACTTCACGTTCTGTTTCGGGCTGCAGAAAAATACAGGATACTGTGCAGTGGTTTGATCAGAAGTCAGTCTGGGCATTTCTCCACCAACAAAAGTTAAAAATTTAAAAAAGACAAAACTGTCTTATGAAACAGCTGTGGATGGACGACCTGTGTCAGGTTGGAAAACATTACATAATGCGTTTTCTGCTTTTTGCTCTCGCTTGTGCTGAGCAATCAGCCAACTCAACCCAACATGCACAGAATAGAAATCTATGTAAATGTGGACAGATTCAAATGTGATGAGTACATTTTGTCGACCTACCGAAGGTGTTGAAGCCCAGAGTGCAGGTGAAAGTGGCCCACTGCAGGTTGCGCAACATGTCCATGTTAGTCACGTGTTTACCATTAGATGCCTCCCCTAAAAAAGAAACACAAAAATGTAATTCTTACACTAAGAATCAAATTAAAAAGGACAATTATCCGTAAACAGAGAAGAGGGATGACTTACAGAAGAGGATCTCATAGTCTCCTGAGTTGGTGACAAGGTGTTGGCTGTCTGTGGACCAGTCCAGATGGGTAACGAAGCTGGAGTGGCCCTGGAGAAGAGCGAAGAGTGGATTTTACACACTACACTACACAAGGTCCGATTTACTGGTTATTGATCCTATTTCAGAGGGAGTATGTTGTTCAGTACTTCAAGTAAAAATAAAAAAAATGAAGTACTGAGTTTAACAATATACAATAACAACACAGAAAATCACTTCATGTAATCGTGTTCCTTCAAGTGGCGAAAAAAGCTGTTGCAGCTGCTTTAAATTTATTGTTATTCTTTATCTATTCTTTGTTTTTTAAAGCTCCACAACAACTGAGATATGTTGTAAAAGGCGGTGATTATTTTAGGAACGGGATCCTACAATCATGTACATCTTGTGATGTATATCATGTGAAGATATACTCACAGTGCATTTCCCCACGCGGCTGTACTTTCGTCCGTTCTCCGTCACAGCGTAGATGTAAACAAAGTTGTCATGAGAAGCAACCGCCAGGAAGTTTCCATCTACAGGCACAACGAGCTCAAGGTTAAAAGTGCTGTGAGCAGAGAACTGGTTAAAAGAGTCCTGAAGCAGGACGGTCTGTCTGTTTTTTATGGGTCTGGATCAACGACATGAACATGTGATTTATTTATTTTTTTTTACCTGGAGAGTACTTGACGTTAGAAATGATCTCATTGCCGTCTGTGTGCATAGAAACAAGATCCCGAGTGTCAGTGTCCAGCACCAACCATCTGCAACACACACCGGCCAGAAAATAAGGAAAATGCCCATCGCAAGTTCACAAAACCCGAGGTGACGTCTTCAAATAGCTTGTGTTGTCCAACCAAAGGTCCATTCATACCCCAAAGATACATCAGTCTCACAAGGAGTCCTAGTAGCTCAGGGCTAATTGATTTGTTGTCATCCTGTATAATAGTTTATCTGCCTGTTGTGAATGTTGTTGTTCAGTTTCTAAATCGTAACCACGGGGACAAAATGTGCGAGAAAGCTGAGAGACCAACCGTCCGGTCATGGTCCCCACAGCCAGGACACCCCCGCTGGGATGGAAACCTGCAGACCTTCCTGGATCCTGAAGCACAGGAACGAGCAGAAAGAGAAAACCAGTAGTAATATTTAGTTTACATTTGTATATATTAATTATGACTGAATTAAAAATGGGTAAATTGTAGTTCTGTGAGACTCGTCATGTTTTTCTCACCTCGATGGTCTTGCTCCAGAGGGGCTGATGGGAGTTGGTGTCCCAGAGGTGAACCTGTCTGTCCTGTGAGCAGGTAACAAACTGCTCCATGGAGGGATGGACGTCCAGACCCCACAGCTCATCCGTGTGACCCTGGAACACATCGCAGGTCATGAACATAATTATCTACACTAAAACAGATCTTCTTAGGAAGTGGATTTTGAGTGCGTAACAACCTGCACGATGGGAGTTAATGTGTTGGGGAAGGAGGCTCTGATGATGGCGTTCTTGGTGGTTCCGACGAAGAGTTCTCCTGGTTTACCTTCAGCCAGAGCTCGCACGGGGCCGAACGCATCGCCCACCTGAACACATGCACAGCAGGGGGTCAGAGAAAGCTCGAGGTTAAAGGTAAAAGGACATGTTTACGCCTACAAAACCTGAAAGTGACGATCATTGCATGATGCTGCGCATTAAACTATACTCCATAAACATATTCAAGGTTTAATGTTGCACATGACAGTTCAGCACGTTCACCTCCATCTCGGCCTGTTTTCTGTAGTCGTGGTCCCACAGCACCACCTTGCGGTCCTTCCCTCCTCCAGACACCATGGTGCCATCCTTCAGAACACAGAGAGAGAAAATGCCGCCTTCGTGGGCCCCCGACACCACCTGGCTGATGCGGTGACCACCTGTCAGATCGCCAGCGGAGGACACAAACATCTTTGATGGGTACGTCTCATTAGTGAAGCATAATTAGAACATTGGTTGTATCACCCCACGTTCCTTTATTTAGTCTTTCGGTGTTCGAAGATGAAATCTTCGCGAACAAACATTTGGAAAGAGACTCATTCATCTAGATTCTAACCTTTGGCCCAGATGTAGATGTTTCCGCCGGAGTCTCCGGTGATGGCGTCTCCGTTCTCAGCAAAAGCCACACACAACACATACTTTGGTTTCTCGTGTTTCTACAGAGAAAGAGAGTAACGGAGAATTACTGCCAGGCTGTTGTACTAGGCTGCTGCATCTAATCAAATAAGAAGTGTGTTCTTCACCACAGTTGGAGGTTAGTGTGTTTACAACAGTACCTCAAACAGGCCCTGTCTCTTTGTGAGAGTGTTGCCCTCCATGGTCCAGAAGTTGATGTGAGATTTTCCACAGGTGACAATCAGGTTGGTGTCCATGGGATGAAACACGGCAGCCAGCACAGACTCGTTGGAGCACTGCAGAGACGGGAAGCATGAAGCCAACGTTTGTTTCTATATCAAATTCAATTAGTTCTCTAACGGGAACATTTGCCTTTCCAGCCCTTTTATTCCCGCTCGTAATCCGCCCAGTTTGTTAGATGAGGTTTGTAACGAGGAGATAGTACCAGTAATGAAACAGCTGTAGAAATGAGAGGTTACCTTTACATCAGCCAGCTGCTTCTCCTTCTGCCAGTTCCAGACTGACAAGATGTGATCGTTGGCATCGTCCACAGCACAGAGGAAGCTGCCGCCGTTCTGGGGAAAAAAAAAAAAAAAAACGAAACCCAGAGGTTAGATTTACATAAAGCTAAAACATAGTCAGACATGTTTCCACAACTAGTTCTCTTTTGTAAGTCATTACCTGACTGAACTCAGCACGGTGCCACGTGGTCGATTACCACTAGAGAAACGAGAGGCTGCTTACCGACTTGGAGAAAGCCACGCAGGTGACCGCCCGGTCGAACACTCCCATCCCGATCACGTGCAGCGTGTTGAGGCTCACGGAGTCCCAGACACGGACGTGAGGAGCCAGCAGCTGAACGGACGAAATCAGACATCGGTTTTTGACACAACTAATTTGATTTGTAGAAACACAAAACAAGTATTCCTTTTACATTTTTCTTCTAGTTTTTGCTCCATTTAAAAGATGATTAAACTCCTAACTCCTCATGCAAACAATTTTATATCATATAAAGCTATGCTGAAAAAAATTAAACAAAATAAATCGCTATTGAACTAAGATGCTTTCCAGCAAGATATGTCAATATTTAGCTACGAGAAAAACAAACTGTAGGAGGATGCAAGTGTGATTTACACAGTACCTTTCCATCTTTAGAGTTCCCAGCCACTTGCCCTGTTGCTATGGTAACCATGTCAGGATGCACACTCAGGCTAAGTAGAGAGGATGAAAATCATTACTTGATTTTAATGTGTTCCAGTGCTTCTGGCTTTTTCTGAAAAGAAGTTGTAGTGTCACAGAGCGTTTCCCCGGGAATTCAAACAACTCATTCAGATTCAGACAGAATGACAGTAAACACATTAGTTTATAAAATGTAAAAACGGGGAAATTCTCAGGATCTGATATTATTATTTTTTTCAGCTGTTTTCATGGCAAGTGCTGTTTTTTTTTTTCTGGTCTCAGATTTTCATAAAGTCTTTCTGGACTCTTTAGAAAGACGTTTCTGACGCTTGGCACCATAAAATGATGGCCATCTTAAACACAGACTGTTATATACATTTTGTGGGAAAACTTAAATACAATACATATCATATCGTCTATATCACAACAATTGTGTGTGCTAAAATAGGAGCAATGTTAAAAACTACAGTAGTTAACACGGGACCTCTTTCATAGCAGCAAGAGGAGGCCTCGATATCCGGCGTGGGAGAGCCGAGCTCGATTGTTTCCCCTGTAGAGACAAGTAGCTTTCCCAGCATGCCCCTGAGAGGTTTAGTGTTTACATCCATGTGGCTCCATGCACAGAGCTCATGTAGGATGTCGACTAGTACTCATTAAGTAAACCACAAATTTCATGAATGATAAACAGAGAAGCTGTGAATGACGTGTTCGAGACAGAATCTGAGTCGCTGTAAACATTCGTCTCTCTTTTGTCTCCGTGTAGAAGCGCTGTGCAAGAAGTCATCTCAGTAGATGGACACAGAAGAACCGCATGAACTATTTGTATGTCAAGAACAAAAGATCGAGAGTCAGACCTCTGCTTAAACTAATCTCTCTTAGTCTTACACACTGTATGTTCAAAGTGTTTACAAGGAGAGTAAATGGCAGGAAACTGCATAGCCTGACTAAATATCAAATACCACTTGGAGGACAGCTCTTATCGGCCTGCTGTTTTCTCACCATTTGACATCGTCGTTGTGGCCCAGATAGTGTCTCTGCTGCTGCTCCTCCGTGTTGTACAGCACCACCACCGAGGCATTGAAGTACACGATCTCCCCGGTGGGCAGCAGGTACAGGTTGGAGCGGCAGTCGCGACCGCGGTAGCCGTACCTGGTCCACACTGAAGTTAGGGAAGACAGCTGAAGCTGGACAGGACCGGTGAGTAAGAACATTTAATCGTCTTACACATGTTCATGTATGACAGAGAAAATTCAAGTTAACGTTGCTTAAATCCTTTTGTCTACCTATGAATTCATCAGTTGGATTTTAGGAAACAACACCAATAATACATTTATTTCTCAATCCAGACTCATCAGAGAAACAGTTGGTTTCAGGTTTACTTCTTAGTTTCCTTCTGGGTTTGTGTGAAGGATACACCCACTGCAGTTTGAGCTTGTGGTCTGGCAGCGCCACCTTCTGGTCGAGGCTGTAGCTCTCCCTCTGCTGGTCGGGGATGTGCATGGTGACAGGACGACCTCGGAGGAACATCCTCACGTAGCCGTCCTCTGAAAGGAAGAGGGCGAGGACACGTCTCTGCGTTATGAGGTGTGAGATATGTCCATCTCCTTGATTGGATTTTCACTAAATCTTTTTAAAATACAAACATAGCCAGTGATTTTGCTTGTTCTTTATTTTTTTTCCTCCTGCAACAACAGATCTTCTCTTTTCCACAAAAAATATAATCTTCAGAAATCTGCACTTGTCTTAATAACATATCTTCAGAAAATATAACGGGTTCCTTCGTAATTCAAATGGAACTTCATTATTTTAAATGAGAAAGCTTATTGGTTCAAAATGACATTAATAATTAAATCTTGAAGAGCACTTCAGGCGCTGCTGAGGGCTAATTGAGTTTCATACTTTTGAGGCTGCTCATCTTCTTCACAGCAAATTAAAGTTTAAGAAGAGGTGGAGGGTAAAACATAATATGTAATGCATCCATTAGACAAACAGAGAAGCAACGTGTCGGAGAAGAAATGAGTTTTACCTGCATTGAAGGTGCATTCTTTGGATTTGCTGAAACGGAGGAAAGAAACAGTGATGAAACGTCTCCTGTGAAGATTGTTGTGCAGCATATTGAGGGTGTAACTTCCCTCCATAATGGAAAACTAGATAATGGAAGGTGCTTCGCCCCAATTAAACAATATACACAGTAAATATAATACAAGTATTTTCCAAAGCTCCTGAGACATTGTTCCATTTCATTCTTTCTGTCTAAATCCTTTATTCTTTTCTCTACAGACGGAAAACTTCAGCAATCAGTTTAAATGTTTATGGAAACACAGGATCAGGATCAGATAATTAAAGACGTGGAAAATTACTTTTATCCTCCTGAGGATGACATAATGTGCTCTGGAGGAAGGATTAAGGTCCCCAGCCATGGGGACAACACGTTCATGAGTTATGAGTTAATGCTCATATTAGCTGAACAATGCTGAGGCCTCCAGCATTTTAGCAAACTTCGAAGTCTTTTCTTAACAATACAGTTTTAATGCCGTTATTATTTCTGTTGATATCATGCTGACATTGTGTGTAAATATAATTCCACCTGACAAAAACTAACAAAAGGAGCCCACAACAAAGTTAATGCCGGCCTTGGCATACGTCTTTGTTATTGGCCAATATCCAAAAGTGAACACAAAGTTCAGATTTTCTTTGATGAACAGAGAAAATAAATAAAGGTTTTAGCTGTTTAATGTGGCTGCGTACACAGGTACTGTATTTCAACACAACAAGTGCCTCTGATCAAATCAGCAAACATAAAGTAAACAGAGAAATCCTGTCGTATCCGGTGGTGACACCATCAGTAAACCAGCTCAGACAGGGAGAGTTACAAGTCCTCTTAAGAAAATGTTGGACAACGAAATCTAAAATGACAACCAGCGAGTCGGCCACTTTGCCAAAACCATTAATAAACCTGTCAATCAACAACTGCAGCTGGCTCATCACTTCACAGCAGCTGAGCAAGAGCAAAAAGCTGTTCCTGAATCAGCTGTCTGTCAACCAATCAGAACTGCCCGCTGAGCATTTCAGTGCATGCTGACGACCCGACCCAACCTGTCAGGGTAGCGTCCACCCATCACTCTAGGTTTGAAGGGTCAGCGGTGGTTTCGATGGTAGAACGGGTCGCCCACTGACCATGAGGTTAGGTCATTGGTCCTCCCGTCCACATGCCGAACACGGTGTGTGTGTGTGTGTGTGTGTGTGTGTGTGTGAGGGGATGGAAGAAAACTGTAAGGCAGACTGTATATGTACTGTATATATCTACACCATTTAAAGAGCTGCCTCAGCTGACAGGTTGATATCACCATGGCAACAGTAAGGTTTGATAAAGAGAAAGATGAAGAGAAAGAAAGGATTTAGTACTTCTTGTTCTGCAGCAGGGCACACACACACACACACACACACACACACACACACACACACACACACACACACACACACACACACATACACACACACACACACACACACACACACACACACACACACACACTTCTCCTCTGCATTCAGGTTTATTTCCAAAACTACACCGAGTAAGTCGGAGTAAGACAAAGATGTTGGCTGTGAGAAAACCTGCAACTTTTGTTTGAGAATGAGAAAAACACCACGGGGCTCCTTTAAGCTCCAGGATGAACTTTGTGTATCCACCTGCGTTGACATTTGTTTAACAGGGAGGCGACTGGAAAAAAAGCCTCCGAGACGTCTCAGTGTCTCTGAGCTAATGAGGTCACGTCAAGTGAAATGTTTTCACTCGTTTCAGGTTCGTCAAAATGTGTTTTTGAGATCAAACTGGGACATGTGTAACGAGAACAAAATTAAATCAAGAGTTTCCATGAAGCATTGAAAGGAGATTAAAAGAGATTTCAGAGTAAACACATGACTGATCTGAGGACCTGAGCGGTGTCTGTTGGGTCTCTGGGCAGCTGGAGGCGAGCAGATAGGGTGTCGGCTCTTTAAAACGACCACATAAAGGCCCGTTTGTCTCTTGAACTGTGTGTGTGTGTGTGTGTGTGTGTGTGTGTGTGTGTGTGTGTGTGCATGCGTGCGTGTCTGCCGGCAAGATGGGGTGTGGCCTGGTTCTAGCCAGTGAGAGAGCGAGACTGAGCCAGAGCCAGTAATTAGTGCAGGGCATGCTGGGTAAACTGGCAGCTGCACAGGGCAAATAACTCTGCATCCAAAACCCATGCGGCGGCCGTCCTAGTCACCGGGTTTCCAGAGAGAGGGCATGAACAAACAGAACACTCATCAACGTGCGGGCCGAGTGTATTGCTGGCATTTTCGGCCTGCCTGCACTCTGAAAACACAATGACTTGTTGTAAGAGCGAGAGGGAACTAATGAGCAGAGAAATCCTGCATCATGTCAGACTTGGTGAGAGGTGCCATCAAGTTTGTACTCTTTGTAAAGAGCTCACTTAAATCCTCCTCGAACTTCAAGCTCCTCCAGAAGATTCTTTAAACCGTGACAACGGGCTTTCTCAACAATGTCAACAAAAGCCTTTTCTGCATGGATGCGTCACGGTTCTTTAAACTGACAGCAGAATAGCCGTTTTGCAGCAGTGTTAATATGTTCCTGCTGCTCCATGTTGAGCTGTGGAAGAGACCACAGTCATACAGGCGAAGAGAAAATGGATTTTGAGGTCCACTTAATGGGTCCACACTCCCTGAACTGTGGGAGCACTCAAGTGTGCATCCACTTCCTGATCCATTACGGCTTCAAGCACCGCAGCTGCAAAATTACCGAACACGAACACATCTGACTTTCCTTGTTACATTTTCACTCAACTCGTGCAAAACAATACGGTAATACCGAAACAAACTGCATTAATCGAATTGCTTGTGAGAATATTGCGGCACCAGACACTGAAGACAAAACCCAGACGGAGGCGAAGGAGGAGGAGAAAGACTTTGACTGAAGGATTCTTATTTATTATTGTCGTTAAACTTTACAAAGGTAATGTTGGGGCCACAATTGTAAATATATGAGGCGGTTTTAAATGTTCTATTTAGAAGATTAACCTACTAGATTTCATAAATACAAAATGAAAGAGGAGAACAGAGTGAAGATGATAGAAATCTTTTCCATATTGCTTATGCAAGTATATTTACACCTGCAAGGCAACTTTGTACAAAACGCCAATATTTCGAGGGTTATTACCCAAGATTCAATTTAAATTGGCTTAATGTCGGATGAAAGGAAAGTCACGGTGATGTTAAACTGATTTGCAGTGCAAAATGTGCGTCTGCCATCAGATACACTGTCAGTGTGTTTGTTGCATGTGAAGCAGAATCAATGTTATCGGCTGAGCAGAATCTGTAAATGGAACATCTCTCCCTCTGTGACCTCAGCGTCCTGTCTGTGGTCATCATGCTGCATTGGGTTGTAATAAGGAAATTGTGTCGTCAGCATTTTGCCTGGACTCTCGATTAGGGGCTCTTAAGCTGCACGAGGAATTTACCTTAAAATCAAAGTTAGTTTAGGTACACAAGTGCACCAGCTCAAGGAAATAAAACTAGACTATCGGTGAAGGGAAGCTGTTTTTTTTTGTTTTTTTTAAACCTGACCGTGTGTTATATTCTCAGTATTTGTGAGCTTCAGGCTGTCCAATAAAACAGCAGCTCTCCTGTCTGCTGCCAGAAACAGTCAGGTTTAACAGAATAATCAGTGAAGTGACAGATATGCTGAGCGCAGTGTGACTGGTCCTCTGTCACTTCACATTCACTCATCCCATCTGTGTGTGTGTGTGTGTGTGTGTGTGTGTGTGTGTGTGTGTGTGTGTGTGTGTGTGTGTGTGTGTGTGTGTGTGTGTGTGTGTGTGTTTAATAACCAGACAGAAATGCGACATGTCTGTTTCTTTTCACTGGTGACACTTAAAAAGACATAAATTCATTCATCAGCATGACGTAATGATTTCAGGAAAAACAAAGGCACCTTTAGTAATGTTTCCATAACAGTTGCATCCTGTTTTGAGCAGATGAACATTGTGAATGTGATTCATCTCCTGTGATCTAAATTTAAAGCAAGTTTCACAGTTTCCTTTGTTTAACTACAAAGTTATTAGACTTTCTTTCCCAAGTTGCATAATCTATTACGTTGGTGTTTTCGTGCCATTTCATCTGTGGTTCAGGAACACAGCTGGCTCTCATTTCTGTTTAATTCATGTTTGTATGCGGCTGCCCCCCTTCCCCTCCCCCCTCCCCACCCCACCCCGCCCCACAGCCACCCACATCCCTGAAGACAGGATCCGACTGCATGACACGGTTTGCGTGACAACGGTTTCATAAAACAACATAACTTCCCCCTGCGGTCGTGAGGCCAGACTTAAACAACTGACTATTAAATTATTCTGATCTGAACATAATGAAAAACAGGACATTATGAACACATTTGATCAAACAAACCAAACTGCATTTCATCAGCAAATCAATAATCTATTCCAGTGATAGTCAAACAGCAACTGAGGTCCTGAGCTGGGTGTGACACCAAAAGTTCCCTTTACTAAAATTCATCCCACTGACTTCAAAACCTGCTCGTGAACCTTGAAAACTGCAGTTACCATCTTCTTATCCGAAGACTAAAGCTACACACTTTCCTTTCCAAGATACAAAACATTTCATTTTTGTGCTATGAATCATAAAAAATGCAAAATTGGTATCTTCCAAAAGCTTCACCAACAAATCCTCTCTGCTTCTCTGTTAATCATTGACTGTCTGTTGTAAAGCAGCTGTTTACCTGGAAGATTTCTTCATGTCTGCAAGGTTTCCGAGTAAGATCAACAGTGGCAGCAGTCAGAGCGGTTCCTGTCCTGTTCAACAGTCAGAGCAACACACCGGCTTCCTCCTTCACTCTGCAAACTTTTAGCTCAGCCTGAAAGGGCCTGTCATCCAATCAGAAGGCATTTCCTGACCGTGCAGTCACGCCCCCTCTGCAAACACCTCCCTTTTACCAAGAGCTGTTGGAAATTTGATCCATCAGCAGAAAGATAAGAGAGAGCGACCGTTGAAAGGGAAGGAGAGAGGAAAGAAGGAAGGAGAGAGGAAGGAAGGAAGGAAGGAGAGAGGAAGGAAGGAACGAGAGAGAAAAGAAGGAAGGAGAGAGGAGGGAGGGAAGGAGAGAGGAAGGAAGTAAGGAGAGAGGAAGAGAAACTAAAGAAAAAGAAGGTAAAAAAAATAATAAGAGAAAAACTTTAGATAAGAAAAGTGGAGAAAGTGAAGACAGAGAGAAAGAACTTTTTTTTTTAACTGACAGAAAAAACAAGATAGAAAAATGAATGAAAGAGAATTATAACATGCAATTAAAGATGTACATAGATCCTGAGGAAAACAAGAACAATGGAGTTTGTGTTTGTCGCCATGATAACTAACAACAAACTTCCTGCGTGTTTGTTTACTGCTGACAGGAGACCCACGTGTTGCGTTGACTCGGCCGGGACACGTGAAGACTTCATAACTGCAGCGTTGCGATGAGCAACGGCTCGTCAGCTGCGGAGGATAATTCACGGTGGCATCTGGAATTCAGGGAAGCGCCGACCTCGGCAGTTCAACAGCGACACGTGATGATGAGACACATCAGACAACACTTATAACGATGAACTCTCTCTTCTCTCAAACACAGTCTGAATCACTGCATCACATCTGTGTTTACTGCAGGTGGACAGTATAAATATTTTCCACCCATTTTGATCTGATTGCTGAAATCGAACTTAGATATCATCTGATTCAAGGTCAAATCAATTTCCAGTTTTCCACTGTTGATTATTAATTTTTTTATCTTAGTGCCCATGTGTCTGAGGCTTCATCTATCCATTTACTACATCTTCTCATCAGGGTCGTGAAGTGTGTGTGTGTGTGTGTGTGTGTGTGGAGGGGGGGGGGCAGCCTATCCCAGCATGCATTGGGAGAGAGAGAGAGACAGGTCACAACCTGGACGGGTTCCCAGTGTATTAAATATACTGTCTAAAATAACTCTGACTCCCAGACTGACCGACGGCGGTTGAACTATCCGACGGCCGTTCAGAAGAAGCCGGTTACCTTTTGCCACCGGAGGAGCTGCTGGAGGAGGTGGTTCGACTCCGACTCTCGGCGCCCATCTCTCTCCTCACCGAGGTGAGGCGCTCCGTGGACATGCTCTTTCTGAGGAAGCGAGAGCAGAGCAAAGACAGCTGCGTCCAGCATATCCCCCCCCACCCCCAAGTTAAATTCCCTCATTGAAATAAAATAATGTAAAATGTAGTTATCGAATACAAAAACTTTGGGTGACGTTGCCTATCCCCTAAATCAATCATTAGACGTCAGCTCTGTGTGTTTTGCAGTGTGAAAAGAAAAGTAAATAACATATTACTGCAAAAACTAAATAAATCTCTCATTTTGTCATGTTGCTTTCTGTAAATGTCTCCAGAGGGTCTTTGTTCTTTTACCCTGTCATCAAAAATGCTGTTTTGTCACCGTCATAATTACTAGTTTAACCCTTTTAACTTTTTATCTCCCCACTGAGATAAAGCGCAAATGCAGGAGTATAAAAATACATACATACACACAACTGTTTATAGAAATTAAAAGTTTTACTTTCCTCAACATACCTTTTGATGGACAGCAGCACCTCTTTCTTTGGAGATGAAGGGGAGGAAAGGAGGCGTTTCTGCTGAATGTAACCGTTACTCAGAGGTCTGGAGGGAAGAGCCTGCAGGAGCTGACGTACTGAAAGGTAAGAAACAGCCATCGGCCTCGTCAGAAGAGAAATAAGAGGACGTTAACAACTTCACCAACAGTTTTGTGCATCAATCAGTGTCAACAACGAGTTAGAGAAAGCAGTGAAGACGGAGGGAAAGCAGAGATTCCTATATTTGTCATTAGATGTGATTTGTGAGTGCTTTTCTAACCCTTGGTAGGTGGAGCTGAGGCGGTGGTGGCCAGAGGTCTCCTTCCAGCCCGGGCAGCTCCTGGTTGAACCTCCTTGCTCTGCTCCTCACAATACCCGAGTCGGCGCAGGGCGTCGGCCAGAGCCGACTTCAGCAGCTGGATCTCGTCCTCCTGCAGCAGCAGCCTCTGCTCCAGGTGGGACACCCGGTCCTCCATGTCCATGTTGCTGCTGGCCGACACCGTGTCATCTTGAAAGGGGGAGGAGGGAGGAGGGAGGAGAGAGGAGGGAGGAGGGAGGAGAGAGCGCAGTGAGCATTGAGCAGCAGAGATGGCTACCAGGCTACAAAATGTAGATTCACAACTTTGCTGTAAAGATGAGAGATAAGAGATTTAGAAACTGTGGATCTGCGTCGGACACAGTGTGAGAAAGAGAGAAAGAACCGCTGCCGGAACATATTTGACCATTTGGAGTATTTTTATTTTGACGTGAACACAAACAGCTGCTTTAGGTGTGCGTCATGGATACGTGCTGCTGCTGCGGCTTTGTGAATTAGTGGTTTGGAGTTTCTTGAGAGGGATAAAGCATTAAGTTTTGACTGGTTTTAATAATTTAGACTCTGTTTATGAGTGTGAACCAGAGAGAAGGAGAGAATGGAGAAGGAAGGAAAACCAGAACAAACCACACCAGCAAGAAGACGAGAAGATGGGAAAAAAAAAGAGGAAGAAACAGAGAGAGGAAGAGTGGCAGACAGAGAAACAAAGCTTTTTGTTTTGTTTTTTATTGCATCTTTGTACATTAAGATTTAAAATGGCAATCTGTAAAGCATTTAGTTTAAAATGCACAAACTAAACTTACCTACAGGATCAGTATTGACGTTTTGTCAGATGGATATTTATTGTGTTGCAGATGTTTTTACAGAAGTTGACAAGCTCGCTAGCACTAGCTCATCCGGTCTTGTAATACCACTTTGTACCACAAGGTGGGACATTGAGTCACTGGAGGGGCCAGTTTGAAGAAGTACGGCATTCGAACTTTTTGTTACGATAAATGAATAAACATTGGTCGACACTCTTAACCAGAGTTATCACTGCTTTCCCCTATTGATTAAAGGCATGAAGTTTAATGCTGAATTCACAACGTCTCCGAGGAAACAACCTTCAGTGTGAACGGTGGTTATGTAGCGATAACTTAAATAATAAATCCTGCTGGGCTGCCACACGTTTTTTCAGTATAAATATTATTCTATTACTTTTACTTTTTGGTTAACACGTGACGCTGCGCGTGAGCTGCTGTGGCCTCAACACCCGCTCAGTCTGCTGCCTTTATTCCTCCCATCTTGAACGCTCTCCAGCGTAACCGTTCAACAATCTCTCATCTACCATGATTACATCACTGGCGGCTGGTCAGATTACCAAAGGAAACTGCCCAGTGCAGATTATTCATCTTTTCCCCACATTAACAGATTACAACATGATAAAGTCAAAAACAAGTTTCCGGTCGGACGGAACATCTCGACTCTTCGTGCGTCCTGATTTCTGAACTCTGTCATGATTCCCGTGTTGCAAAGTTTTCCAATCATGAAAAGGAAGTACACGCTGACTACTTGCTATTATTCATAAAAAATATATCTATAACATGATAGATTTTTGATATCACATTTGAAAGTACGAAATCTTAAAAAAAAAGAAGCTAAAGTTTCATTAAGCACATCAGTATCAGCCTTCAAACAGCTGTTTGTCCAAGTTGAAGTATTTTGTGATTTTCTGAGTAACTACAGCATCCGGTCAAAACAAGCAAAGCTACAAATTATTACAAATTCACCAAACTCAGTCCAATAACGTGAAGGGAAAGCAGGAACTTCCTTCCTCGTCCTCGTTATCGTTCAAGCAGAAGTCACACTTATCACGTGTGCACACCGTTTGAGCTGCAAGAGTTTAAAGTGTCACCTTTAAACTGGCAGTAAAAGAGCAACCACACTTCATGAAAAGGTTTTTACAGGTCAAACTGCTTCAGCGCCAGAGAAGTCAGTGCTCCCAGCATGCATCACTTCAGCACTGTAAGGCGAGCCGGGCGGACAGAGAGTACTGTTACTGTTACTCTATCACATCTCCCAGTCAAATAAGACAGGAAGGAGCCACGGGGAAATCAAGCTTCAGATTTACATCCGGACATCCAGCTCGGGGGACATTTGCATGGCAGAGCAGCATATGTCGGATCGTCGGGCCTTCGTCACTATTTCTCTTCCTTTTTTCTTTTTTTTTTAAATAGCGAGGAAGTTTCTAAAAGCACTTTATTAGTCTTCAATAAATCATAGTCAAGTGAAAATACAACTATCTACTCAGATGATGCAGAGAAACCACCGTAGTTTTATTATCTATCTATTATCTACTGAGGAAAAAATGTCTGCTTTTTAATAATAGAAAATAAAGGAGAAAAAAACCTACAATATGAAATAATTAACCCTCAAACTGAATGAGTGAGTAAAAGAGGGAATGAAATGTAATAAATTAAAAGAGGACAGGACATAATGTAGGTGGGAGGAGATCGTGAGTGAAAGGAACAGAGAAACTAGGAAGTGGGAGTTGACAGAAGAATGATTCATTTTCAACTGCCTACTGTTAAAATCATCTTTATTTAAATTGCTGAGAGAATCAGGTGCATATAACTATTTTCTTAAAGAAACAAGACAAAATAGAAGAAGCTAGAGGGCTCAGTTCTAGGATCTTAAGGCTACACGCAGGATATCTTTACCATTTGATGGGTAGAAAATAGTAAAGTTAGTTTGGAGGGAGGCACCATGTCATCTCAACATGTTCCCTAAATCAGATGATTTTATCTTCGGTCCAGCAGCAGTTTAAGTTTAATCTCAGGCTCGTCACAGTTGGATCAACTAGCATCGCTCCGAGCTGCGCTTCGACCTCAATGCTCACATGTTAAACCATCCGCGATTGCAGGATTTTATTGTGTTGCCGTGGAAACGCATTTAACATAAAAGGCACGCTGCGTCTTGGTTAAAGTTAAATTATTGTCGTACTGCGTGCGTGTGGTGCTGCTAACACTGAGCTGAGCCTCGTTTCCACCACCAGATCTGCTGATTCTTATTTGAGTAAAGCTTCTAAACTTTTGTCTGCAATGTTTGAACAACTTCGACTTTATCGTCTCTTTACTGGCATTTTGTCTTGCTGTCGCAGGGATAACAGAATTTACACACACTACAACTGAAGATATAAACGATAAATAAAACATGTTGGCATGTTGACATTTAGCCCATTTTTGTTTGTAACATGCCAACATCATCCTGAACATGAACGGTGGAGGAGAGAGACAGAACAAACAAAGGTGGAGAGACCAGCCGGGCTGACCTTCATCTCCTCTACTGTCAGGACACCTGTTCAAAACTGCTGCAGCGCCGGCTGCTTTTCAATTTGCCCTTGAATTATCACACACACACACACACACACACACACACACACACACACACACACACACACTAACAGTAGTTACACCACAGTGGTTTTCCATTACTCTCTTTATAAACTCGAGGACACGTCTATTTGATATTCTGCAGGCGACACACACACACACACACACACACACACACACACACACACACACACACACACACACACACACACACACACACAGAGACACTTCAGGGCACTAGCTAACTTCCCTCCATCCCAGCACAGACAGACGTTACTGTAAACCAGCTGACGTGAGGCTGATACAGACACATGGCTGCCGTCAGCAAGCAGAAAAACAAACAGAGATGATGAAGGGAGGTGGACGAAAGAAAAAGGGATGGATGGAGAGCTGGAAGAAACAAAAGGAGAGCTGGAGGGAAGACAGACAGGACGATATGCATGATGAAATGAAGGGGGTTGTGTGTGTACGTGTGTGTGTGTGTGTGTGTGTGTGTGTGTGTGTGTGTGTGCGTGATGCTGCCAGAGATGGCATGAGATGGACAATGAGAGGTCGGCGCAGGGCAAAGAGAAAATTGCAAGCTGCTGAAATATTCATGCTGCGGAGAAGTGATGATGAAGGTGGAGCTCGTCTTGCCTACCTGCCATTGTACCACGCTGAGTGCCTGATCACTCCTCCTGTCAATCAACCAGTCAGTCGGTCGGTCGGTCAGTCAGTCAGTCAGTCCACAGAGCAAAACACTCAGTCAGCCAGCTTGACCACTTGCTCTCCCTCTTCCCCCCCAGAGGCTTTCTGCACTGTGACTCCCTCCCCTCCCCGTCTGTGGCTGGTGCTCGATCACTCTCTCCCTCTCTTTATTTTACACACACACACACACACACACACACACACACACACACACACACACACACACACACAAATCCTCCCCCTGTCCTCTCTTGCTGAACCACTCCTCCCTCCACTTCCTCCTCTCTCCCTCTCTCCCCGGACCACTCCCTCTTCGTCCTTCCATCCCCTCCTCCTCCTCCTCCTCCTCCTCCTCCTGCTCCTCCTCCTCCTGCTGTCTCATTAGCTATCAGCAGAGAGAATGGAGCCAGAAGGGGTGGAGCTATAGGGCCACACACACACACACACACACACACACACACACACACACACACACACACACACACACACACACACACACACACACTGCACCAGCACCAGCATCTGTACAGCCAGGCACCACCAGGAAGAGATGCTGCAGAGCCTCCAGGATCAATGACACACACTCACACATCCACATAAAAAACCCGCAGAAAAGTTACTCAACATACTGCAAACAAATACGTTTCAAAATGTAGACAATAACTTCACGATACATTATCTTCTCATACAGGATAAACATGCTCTCCTCTAAAAATGGAAGACTGATTTTTGCATTTTAAAATGTGTATTAATCCCCCACTGAAAATAGTCCACGCAAAAAATGTACTTTTTAACTCATGTTTGAGTCAAATTTGTGAAAAACTACAGCGTCCAGTAGTTTTAGGAAATTACTTAACCGTTACTAAATTACTTAACTGTTTAACTTAATGACATCTGTACACCTTTTTAAAGATGTGGAACCAATCATTACATCACTGAGAGCCACAGAAAGACACGCTGACACATTGTTGGTTTTTCATCTCTCTACATATAAAATAATATAGAGGTATAGCACTAAATTATATTCTAATCTAATCAATATACCACCTCTACTAAAGGGAATAATAAAATGCTGCTATAGAAATAAAGTGGCCAGTTATCACTGTAAATCTCATTGCTAATTTCTAATTCTTTACGTAGGTTGTTGTAAATCTTTAATCTCTCATCTTACAAAGTCCTGTTTAAACATTTTAACAGAAAAAAACAGACTCCTTGGAGAAATAAATTTTTCATCCGACTGCTTTGTATTTCTTCTTCTCATCAATGCGGAACAAAGTTAGCAAATCCCTGCTGAGCAGCAGCAGTACAATAAGCCTTGATTGACAGGTCCTGTTGCTGCAACACCCCACACACTGCTTCAGACATCAGTCAGCTCAATCTTTAGCTAAAGGAACAGACTGTACTCTGCAGGCTGCACACCATTTTTTTTTTTTTTAAATTTTTACACTGTGAATGTAGTCAGAGTCATAAAATGGGACATTGGGGGAAAAAATGTCCAATCGACAATAATTCCCCTTTGATTTCACCCAAATGAAATTCTAGATGTGAGCAGTGACTGTGAACGTATGAACTTTGTTTTCATACTTTACAGTCCATCTTTTACATTTTTCTCACATGTCTGAGCTATAGGACAACATTAAAAAGTATACACACGATTTCTTCGTTTGAATGATAAAGGACAGCGATGTAAACTATGTTTTGAAGACAGAACAACAACAAAAAAGCTTTAACCCAGGTGGGCGGAGTTTACTTGAGGAGGATCATTTAGATAATCCCATGAAGCTTGGCAGCACTGGAAGAGCTCAGCTGAATCATTATATTGCCCTGCATGACTCACAACATCTGGCGGCACCAATAAAACTATAAAAACTGTAAATGGGGGGGGGTATAAACTATATTTGGCTATAAATGTAAGCAGGTGTCAGAGAGCAGATCTGATCAAACTGGAGGATCTCTGGTTACAGCGAGAGGACAGATGGCCGGCGAAGAACGACAGCAAAAGAAAGGGAAGGAGAGGAGGTGACGCAACAGAGGAAGTTGACCGTTACTCTCGACCTGCATCTCACCACCTGCAGCACGATATTCTCACGTCCGATTCACTCCATTTCCATCTTCTATTTCAGCGGATAAAACTGTGTTTTTTTGTAATCTGGTGTCATAATTCCAGATTAAATTCTGCATTTCAGCACCGATCGTCTCCAGCCGGCCTCCTCATGATTTCAGGAGTGCGCAAAGGATTTTCTGTTGTCGTTCAATTCTTTAAGCAAAAGAATTCACAAATTAGTACAGTGGCAGATTTCACAGGATAGTGCTTCCTTTTTTCTTTTTTTTTAGCATTAGTGTTTAAATCTTCTCTGATTGGTCAGACTGAAGAGTCGACAGTCTTCATGGCACAAAGTTACAACATCAAAACAATGTCAGCAAACACAAACGCGCCTGTTGTCCTACACTTGGGAGGAAATCACGGACACGTTTGTTCTCTGAACTCTTATCTTCATTTTATATGTTGATAAATTAGCTGAAAGAAAACCTTTAACTCTGAAGTCAACTCTTACTCCATGAAGGGAACAAAGACAGCCTCGTATCTGATGAGTTTCAGCAACACACACCTCATTAATCGACTCAACTGTTGTCTCCAAGTGTCATTTAAGTTATTTAAAAGCCTTCAAGTTCCTTAAAATTAATTATCTGAAAAAAAACCTAAATAATTGTTTTTATTTTTTCTATTCTAAGAAGGTCAGAAGCCAAGCAGGCAAATATACACTTGACAAAATATAAAAAGTGCCCACGTTAAGCAGCTGGTCTCTCACTGCAGGACCAGCTGTCACTCAACAAGCTTTTCCTGTAACCTACACGTGACATGTTTCACTTCATGTTTTGATTTGACCTCCATCTATCTCCTGAGCTCAGCTCCGGTGTCTGTGACCGTGCATTTGTCTTGCAGTTTAACTGAAATCATTACGACCCGCGGGGCTGTCGGAGGCTTCGGACCACAACGTTCACCAAACGCTTCCAATGGCCCCATCTGACATGTTGGATGCCAAACATCCCGGCTCCGATCAGACTCCTACGACCCCTCGCTGTCCCTCCACCTGCCGCTCAATATGGCTGTCTGAGAAGTTCAGGAGAGCCTGCAGGGACGGTGTTTTCACAGATAACAACAGTTTTAATACAATAAACTGACCTGTTGATGTTATTTGCATCTCTGCATGAATCCTTCCTGACTGCGGTAACACAATGAGAAAAACAGAATCTGCTTTCTTTGCTCCAGCTGGAAAAACTCATCGCTTCCGGTCTCATCAATAACAGTCCTCCATTGTCACGACAGATATGATCTGAACCGACAGCAGTAGAAGGGTTATTTGCATTATATTTATTCGGCAGGATGCCAAACCACCATCAGGAATCATCATTCAAATCAGGAAAATGGATCACGTATGAAAATGAAAGCAGCCAATGCTGCTATCATAACAAGGTTTATATGCTTCACGGTGTTACAGTGAATGCTGTTTTCTTGTAGGTGTGAGCTGGGAGGAACACTTGTTTCAGGGATAATGACTCTGTGATACGAAAAGGGAAGACGTCAGCCAAAGCCCAACTACAACAACAAACTCAAAGCCATTTCTACCCAAAAGGGTCGGAAGCAAAAGAAGAAACACATCATGAATAAATAAATATAATCCAACACTGGGAACTGTGCTGTGAGAAACATTAATGGGTAAATGCTGAATAGCCGACACCATTTGTCCGACTCTCTAATGTCCCATTAAAAACACATTTGACAGAAATGTGTTCATCTGTGCTTTGAAATATCAAATAAATAAATCAACAAACTAGCAACAGTGTTCATATTATTTTTTTTCTACTTTTCAACAGAAATAGTAAAATAAATAGTGTTAAAAAATATCCCCCAAAAATGTACTGATCCAGCAGTGCATGGAGATCTGGTGTGATCAAATGAAACGGTACATTTCATTAGATTCATATCTATTTAATATGCACAGCATCAAACATCTGAGGAGGATAACAAGCTGCTTCCTGTCTCTTCTTTTGCTGATATTTCAAAACAAATGGTTATCGGGGGTCCCAAAAAAAACCTCAAGTATTTTCTCTCGGAGCTTTTTGACTGATGCGTGATTGGACCTCTGCAGCTGTCTGCACGATGCTCGGCTTGATTTCTTCTGCTGTGTCTGATGAAGTGAAACGAGAAGCGGCTCACCGTTGTTGCAGTACTGTAGCAGCAGGTTGGTGCTGTCATACAGGCTCCCACACGAAGCTATCCTCTCCGACATCCTTCCCTCTTCTCCGATTCCTTTCTCTCTTTCCAACTCGTCCTCCTCTCAGCCGGCTCTTCTGTCCTCCTTTCACCTCCTCTCGGTCTCTTCTTCACGCCGTCACCCCTTCCTGTCTCCCCCACATTCATGAACAGAGACCCACACCTTTACCTGCCTGGGCTCAGCCCGCTCCTTCCTCTCTGCCAGCTGATCTAATCAGCTGCACTTCCTCCTCGTCCTTTCAGAGTAATGTCGGCACGCGACGCCGCTTCGCTCACCTCCAGGTTGTTTTTGAGGAGGTACCTGTTAACAATTACTTTTACAAAAACATTTCATTCATAGATATTATCTATAGGCCCATAGGTAAATATTGATTTAAAAAAAAAAAATACCCAAAAGACACTTTTTAAATTGTAATTATTTCCCTTGGTGTTTTCTCCTTTACGTAAAGCACAAACAAAATGCTCCGTCACCTCCAAGTCCAGCCTTCCTGTTCCTGGAGTTGTCCGATTTTAACAAATAAAATAAAATAACAGTAGGCTATGTATTAGCTCAGGCCCACACTAAATGAAGCCTGATAGGCTTCATCCCTTGATAACCATTAGAAGTCATCATAATCATGTATTCCTTTTTTTAAAGCATGTTCTTCGCTTTCCAGTTAAAAACAACAGCCTTTCCAGTGATGTGATAGTAAATATGTTCATCACTCTGGAAACTCTGTTTGTTGCTACGTGACGAGCTGTGCTTTTATTTTGAAGAGGAGAAACACGAGTTTTCCGGTTATAATCCAATTAACTCTCGCTGACTTGCATCCTCTTCCCTATCTGCCCTGCGTGCCGCTGTTACTATAGCAACAGCCTCTCCATCGTCTCCTCTGGATCATGTTTAAAGGCGGGAAATATGCAGATTTTCACTTCACAAAACTACAAGCTCAATGTGAATAAAACCGGACCGACCGGGGTTTCGGTTTCTGAGAGGAGAAAGATGATCCCGGTGTCACAGTTGAGTTCCTCAATAATTAATTTGAGAACACGTGCTACAGGTGCGACACCTGGCGCACGTGTTCTCAAATAATGCCACAGACTATTTAGGCAAAGGGGGAGTTAACCTCCTCCACCTAAATCATGTGTGGCAAAAATACTGTCACCGGTCAGCTCCATCTGTACCTACTGACACTGCAGGGGTTTTGTTTATGTCTTCATAAGCCGACTTTTTAAAACTATTTTTTACTACAACTACTTATTATTATTTTTACTATCAACATTATACATTTCAGTCTCATTCTAGTTTCAATCTCAGATATATTTAGAAAGTATTGGCCGGAAGTTTATGTTATTATAAGCCTATCTAACTTTACCTGTCCTGAACTTGATGTAGTTTCTCACTGTGGCCACCAGACGGCAGTCGATATTCACAACTGTGTCTGTCATCAGTCACCTCATGGATGTAGCATCAACACAGACATGCAATCGTTAAATGAAAACCAATTATGAAACGTAATGACAATATCATTTAAACAAACCTCAAATCATGATAATGTCCGTCTGGTGGGCTGTCAGCCAGGACTTCATTGTGGCCGCTGGAGGACGCTAGACACCCACGTTTCTGAGCACGCTCATGTCAACTATCAGTAGAGTAAAATCAAACATAATACCACAACAACACTGACACTTTCGGTAAGAACTTTCAAAATAAAACCATAAAGTCTTTTCTGAATATAGCCTTTTAAATACAGTGTGCAATATTTACAACACGTGTATATATCTTCTTTGCTGGATGCATATTTGAGTTGAAAGAAAATATAATTGTGGTTAAAAAAAAAAAAAAAAAAGCAATGAAATGCGGCATGAGTTTATGTATGAAACTGGATAAAAATTCACCAAAGTAGAAATTAATTCAGAGCTTTTTCATGGAAGAAATTAAGTGGAACAAACGTCAATACTGTTTGAAATCCAGATTGTATGATGATGTGGTAGTTTAACAACAGAAAGTATATTTTATATATATATATAAAGTAACTACCTAACCTAACCGATATGTTTTTGCCTTCCGACAGAAAACAGGATTAAAAGGTAAAAATCCAAAGACAGACCGAGAACTCCAATGCGCCTGCGCCATTACGTAGCGCTGTTATTGTCACGTGACTCCCGATTTCTCCTCAACGCCACGCAACGATAAGTAGTAACTTCCAGAAATGATGAAATATCAAGAAACACAGTCTGCCGACGTTTGACTCGGTGGTTTATAAGTAAAAGCTCAGTTGGTCTGAGGGTCGTGAGAACTTTGAAGCGCGGTCCGGTCTCTTACCGGGTTGTACAGCCAACTTCCGGTGAGCTCCTCGACAGGCCACTCAGCTGACGGTCAGTTTGAGACTCAACCACTCATTTATCTTAAAGAAAGCAGAAAGTCCGACTTTTATTCCTCTATAAATCCAACTTGGGGCCTTTTTGTTCCGTTATTCTGGCAAACGAGCGAGTTTTATGCAGATAACTTTTTACTGTTTACTGAAGGACAACAAGAGGAATAAAAGAGCCAGACATGAAGCTGGAAGAGGAAACCACAAAATACACTTTATGTGTTAAAACATAAAACAAACAAAAAAGAAACGAGGCGGTCTTTAAGATTTAATACATTCACATTTGTCTTCTCTGAGAAGCACATTCTTTAAAAGGTGATCTCACCAATCATTTCCGGTCTAGCATCCATTCGTCTCTGGTTTGAATTGAGCTGGTGATCAGATCTGAGATGTAACCCTGTGGAGGTTTATAGTGACCCAGAAATGACTGACAGATCATCACTCGTCTCCTCAGGCTGATTTCAGGATGCGAAACAGATCCCGGGGATCCCAGCTGGGCTTGCTGCTCCTGGCCTCCCAGGTGTTTCAGTTCGGTGTGGACAACGTCCCGCCCGTCACTCTGGGCGTCCTGGCTCTCAACGCGTACCTTTACCTGTTCCCCGCTGCTCCGCTGATGCAGGTATTTCACTGATGCACAGCTAAGAGCACTTCGTCATTTAATTGGATAAATTGTTCAAGCCAGTAGTTTGTGAAGGAAAAACTGCTGTTCTCAACTTATTTAATGTGAAATTCTGGCGGCTTTTCCTCGTTTTATGTCCTAACCAGGTATTGAATTAATGTGACTGCTGCTATATATCCTATCTATCCTATTTATCCTATTTATCCTATCTATCCTATATATCCTATTTATCCTATCTATCCTATATATCCTATTTATCCTATCTATCCTATCTATCCTATTTATCCTATTTATCCTATCTATCCTATCTATCCCATCTATCCTATCTATCCTATATATCCCATCTATCCTATCTATCCCATTTATCCCATCTATCCCATCTATCCTATATATCCTATATATCCTATCCAGACCTGTATCAGTGTCCAGCAGGCGTACTGGCTGAACGACTGGCGCCGACTTCTGCTGTCCCCGCTGCACCATGTGGACGACTGGCATCTGTACTTCAACATGGTGTCCTTCCTCTGGAAAGGTACCAGGTTGGAGCGACAGCTGGGCGGGCCTTGGTTCTTTTACCTGCTGTCCGTCTTGTCTCTGCTCACTGGATTGGTCTATCTGGTGTTGGAGGCGGTGCTGACAGAGGTCACCCAGGACCAGTCCTACAGCATGGCGTGTGCTGTTGGCTTCTCGGGTACAAATTATGCTGCAAATAAACAAACATAGTATAGTTGGTATCAAAGATTGTACAACTTCAATTCTGCAAATGGAATAAAATACAAAATGATTAAACAACATATAGTGTAAAGAGTCCCACCACAGTGTTTATTAATCTCTGTTGTATATCTATATTTCTAGGTGTCCTGTTTGCTCTGAAGGTACTCGGCAACCATTACCACCCCGGAGGTACAACCTATGTGATGGGTGTCCCTGTGTCCAATTGCTATGCTAGCTGGGTGGAGCTAGTGCTGATCCACATGACATCACCTGGGTGAGTTACCAATCAGAAAGCTGTACGAGAAATTCATCAGGATCCTGGATTCACAACCTCGATAATATCAGTGAGCGCTCTTCATGTACGTAGCAGGGCTCTGAAAAAAGATCAGCTGGAGTTTTAGTCTTTAGACTTTTCAGCATTTGTACATTTTATAGAGCAGAGACGGATCGAATCTGCAAATGAATTTGAAAAACACCGAGGGGGATCTGATTATTTTTCTTAGGAAAACAGCACATTATAGCGACGGCAGTAATTCACCAGCTCCGAAAAAGAAGCGTTTAAGCACTGAAGTACGGTCATTGGACACGATCAGAAATTTGTGGACGGAACGGATGAGAAAAATGCCAGACGGGAGATCTTCTGGTTTTAGTTATTTGTTGAAAGAACTCCTCCCCTCCACTGACTGATGTGTAAACTCAGTTAGTGTTCGTTAGTGAAATGTGCCGTTTATGATGCTTTGTGTTAAAGTGGTCACCAGATGGCAGTGTTTCATTTGATAGCAGTTAACGGTGTGGTTTGCTTCTTTAGGACCTCTCTGATTGGTCACCTGGCAGGTATCCTGGTGGGTCTGCTCTACACCAAGGGACCACTGAAGACCGTCATGAAGAAATGTGCAGGTCCGACTTTATGTTTGTCGTCTTTGATCCATAAACCTTCGGCACTTGTGATTTGGCAAAAGCTGACATGCAGATTTTATTGAAACTAATAATTTTTCTTGAAGCCTTTTAAATTGTATCATTTTCTCTAAGTGACATAATGTGCATGTTTGTTTTTCTGCAATAAAAACAATTCTAACACGACAGCCAGCTTTGAGTACCACAGTATTAATCCATACACAAATATAAATGTACATGAACTGTTTGTTTCTATTTTTCACCAGACTTGGTGACATTGAATGGATATAACTCACGGCCCGGTGCACACTACAGCTCTTCAGGCTCTTCAGGTAATTGACATGTTGTGAAACCTCAGCTGACACAACACATCAGTGAGCACACGGTTGCCCCGGGTGACATGTTCCTTCATTAATGGACACACTATCGGGGATTTTGACTCAAACCCACATAAACTGTCCACGCTGCTGTAAATAGACACACACACTCAATTTTAGGCACCAAATGTGTATTAAATATTGTCTGAAACTGTGTGTGTGTGTGTGTGTGTGTGTGTGTGTGTGTGTGTGTGTGTGTGTGTGCAGGCTACAGAGGCGCTGGCGAAGGATACTCAAGAAACCATCGGTATGCACCAGATTACACAACGTATCGTCCAGCATCTTATTCTGGTGGACTGACGGAGGAGCAGCAGTTGGAAGCAGCCACCAGAAACAGCCTGAATGACAGAGGTAAGAGAGGAGAAGGAGAGTTTCGTCAAATAGAAGCTGGCTTAAATGACATCGAATTTTTAACGCTTTGCCAATTTAAAGTGACTCCAGGTCAGAGTCAGCCAAACGCTTTCGGTATACACATCTAACAACTGTGGTTTTTTTTTAGGACAAACCAGCCAGAGAGGAGCTCCTCCTCCGTACGGTTTCCACCTCTCGGAGGAGGAAATCAGGCAGAGGAGGCTGAGGAGGTTCGACAACTGAACTTCTTGGCAGCAGCGGGGAAGGAAAATGTTTTGGTGACAAGACACGAGGAAGTCTGGTCCAAACTCTGCTTCCACAGGCCGAGGAAGAGCGCTCTGGATGAAGAGGTGGAACCACACATCCCGACACATTTAAGAGCTTTTATTGTGTGGTCCTTAATGTTTACATGAGTGTTACCAAAGAGTTCATGTCAGCTATGGAAAGCTGCTTTGATGTTCGCTAACTAGGGAGTTCATAGGCCCATGAGCAGGTTCTGTTTTGGTCTATGTAATTGTAATTGGCAGCTTCTGAATTGGAGTTTTGGGGGAAATTTCAGAAGTAATAGTAGTGAGGAAATATAGGCAGAAGACATCATAGTTCTGTAAATACTGTTTAATACTTTTTAAAATGTTTTGGGGTTTTTTTTATACCAAAAGAGCAGTTCAACCCCCTGAGATGTTCCATCTGTACTGACCAGTATTATTAAAGTGGGTTTAGCTAAAAAAAACAAAAAACACCAGCACCCCCCGAATGGTGCTGAACATGACACCTTGTATATATTCCATGAATAACATGACCGCTGTATTGTGCCAAGCTGCCACACATTTCATTTAGCCAAATATAGTTGATGGACGCTGTCATGATGTACATCAAAAGCTTTCATGTGGTACATCTGTAATAAATGTTCTTTTGGTTCACCTGCAAACACACGGCTGGATTTTATAATGAGTCATTTGTTACGACATCTTTAGGAAAGACATTAAGCTGTGAAACTAAAAACCAAACTAGTCTTACCTTTGTAAAAAGTCACCGCGCTCGTCATTAGTTGGGTGAAGAGCTCCACCTGCCGTGACGGAGAGAAACATCCTCCGCTGCTTCGCATACCGGCCAAGTTCAGTTGACCACAAAGCAGGAAGGAGGTTGAGCGATAGAGTTAAATGATTCTTGTTCAAGCCCCTTTTGTCAGGGATTAGATCTATTTACTGATCCTTTGATTTACAGTTTTTTGTCTCCTCAGCAGCATCTGAATGCCTGAAAGTCCAAAAAAACAACAACAAAAGTTTTGTGAGTGATTATAGTAGCAAAATATAAAAAAACTGAGAATTTCTTTTCACCGTTATGGAGAATTTAAAAAAGGTCATAATTTCTTACAATACAGCGGGAAGAGTCAGCGATGTGTTCGGGGGTTGAGTGATGTTTGATGGGAATGTAATCCTTCCACCGCGGTGACATTGAAGCCACCGGGAACCAAACACGCCACGACAGCTCTGTTTCAGAGAAGACGCATGTCGGTGAGCTGAACACTTGGTAGTGACTAACCTAAATACCCTTCAGCTCACTGGCTGAGCCCAACAGTACCCCCCCACCCCCACCAGCACATGTTACATGCCCACTTTGATCCCCTAGAAAGAAGGAAAAAAAAAAAAAAAAAAAACACCCTCCCCAGCAAATCCAACGTGAAGGTCAATTTGTCTTTGCGTCTGCCAAAGATTACAATAGAGTCCCACAGGACCAGCAAATGTGCCATTGCATAAATGAAACAAGCTCGTGGTAACAGACGGATCCCCCCCTCCACCCCCCCACCCCCAACAGTTCAGTGATTAACTTCATCATACTTAAATCCTGCTTAGAAAGTCCTAAAGTCTCATGGAGAATGGTATTAAGTTGTGCAGCGGTATTAAGCCCAGGGCTCATTTTTACAACAGTTATATCACTCTTGGGCCAAAGTTACATGCGGGGCTTGATGACTGAAGAAACTTGCTGCACTATTTATAGGATAATCTTATGAAATCCCTCCACACCCACCCACACACCCCCCACACCCCCTCCCCCATCACACCCATCCCACCCTCACCCTCCCACAATTATCCTGCCGACTTTGTTCTCCGACTCTTCCTGTTCTTCCTGGCCCCACAGTGAAATCTAATGGACCTTCCTCTTTCACAATCAAAGACCCTGCACACACACACACACACACACACACAGGCGCACACACACACACACACACACACACACACGCACGCACACACACACACACACACACACACACACAGGCGCGCACACACACACACACACGCACACACACACAGGCGCACACACACACACACACACACACACGCACACACACACATACACACACACACACGCACACACACACACACACACACACACACACACGCACACACACACACACACAGGTATTCACAGTAATTCTTTTGATCATAGACCTGTGTTTAATCAGCCAGAATAACCAAGGACACTTTACCAGTAATAGTGATGAAGTTTATGCGTTATGGCTTCAACAGGGAAACGCAGAAGATGTTATTCAAACACACAAACTTTTCAGATGAGGTCTAATCAGGCAAAATCTGAGTAAGATCAAAGAACTGTGAAAAGGTTTGCACTAAAAAAAAACACAGGCTTTTCAAAAGATAGCATCAGGTCCATATAACCAAAGTTAAGTTTCTTTAAATAGATTTATTACCTTCACATGAACCAAAAAGAAACTCTTAAAATGAAAATACAATTTAATCAATGTGCAACATATTTACAAAAATATATTGTTTTGGTCAAAGGACCTTCGTCAGCACGACTCAGCAAAATAAGTGAAACCGCGTCTTTGATAAAGCTCCAGAGCTAAAATACTGACCAAGTAAAATGTTCATTTAAGATGTTATTACAAGTTCTCCTAAATATATAATAATTGTTATAAATAAATAACTTATTTTAGATTATAGACTAGAAAAAAACCCACAAATAATTTACCTTGTTGCTTAAGATGAGAATGTAAAAAACAATATGCAGTTATTTATAGCTATTTACAAAATGTATTTCATTGACTTTTTTATTCATCAACGATATGCTGTCCTTCAACAATCCACCTCATCAGCGTATACATACGTAATAAAAACAAATGTCTTAACACGGAGTAAAAATCCAAGATGAACTGTAGAGAACAAGCGAACAAAACAAAAAAAGCCTCTCGGCTTGAATTTGCCAAATGAGATTCGTCTGACTCATGAGCTGCATCAAATATTAGAGTCACGTGCTTTTCTTTCTTCCTGACATTCAGTTCACTTCTGTTGTATTTACATCGCGCTAAATCATAACATGTGTCATCTCAGGGCACTTTATATCGTAAGGTTGACATTTTACAATATTAAACAGAGAAAGGAAACAATTCCCACGTTGAGTTGCAGCCCATCGATTTGACACGTCTTGCTTTTGCCGCTCACATGAAAGCATGAAAATCTAATAATCTCAATAATGTTTTGTTTTTTTACCAATGTCCTGCAGCAAGCTAACAGACCAGACCTAGTTGGCATATATGTGATATATATCTACACATTTTATATGTAGAAGTGCTTTTAAAACCCCCAAATATAAAAGTGAACTTTGCAGAGTGCCTGTCTTTGTTAAAGTCCCACCTGTCCAGTGTTACATCACATCTTCAGCCTATTAAAGAGCAATGCAAGAGCAGTTATGGATAAGCGCTTGTGCACAAGAGCCTATAGTGCTCACTCTAAACATAGCTAGGCAGACAGCTCACATAAACGCTGACAGACATGAAAACAAACAGGAAAATTGACTGGATCCCCAGAGCACAGCGGTGGTATTCACTTCGGCTTTCCCACTGCAGCCGTGAGCCGTCCACCACTTGACTAGTTTCTCTGCAGCGATTGGACGAGCTGACAGGAGTTCTAGAGTTGAGACGGTATCACGTTTACCGCTTCAAAAGATATCAGGTCAAATCCACTCTTCCACTTCTTCTTTTTTGTACTCGGCTCTCTTCTGTGCCGCCGCCACACTATCTCTCCTTCTTCCATTTCTTTCTTTTGTTCTCTACAGCATCTCAGCGTGTTTCTCTCTACTGCTTCAGGAATTTTTCTCCCTTTGAATTTGGATTCCTCCCAAGTGTCTGCTCCCTCCTCCCACCTTTTCTAAAACTCTTTTTCCCTTTTTTCCGTCTGTATCTCTGCCTCCTTGTGTGCGTGTCACTGATGCTCCATCTCTTCTTCCCCCTTGATGTTTCTTTCTGTTTGTTTCTTGATTCATCTCACACAATCCAGCGCTGGTTTTGATCTCGCCGTACCGCTCTTATTTCGCACTCTTTCTTTCTTTCACGTACACATCCACTCAAACTGTCTCTCCTTCCTCGTGGGTTGCCTGCAGATCAGAGTTGGCGTGTCTCTCAGTAAGCCGCGGAGTTACCGAGCGCCTTGATTCATACCAGCTATCTGGGTGACCCATTTCTGCACAAACTCGCACATTTTGATACTGTGAAATGAAGTGCTGTATAGTGTTTCACTGCATTGGTTCCACAGTACACCTACATTATCGCTATGCGGTTCTCTCGCTGCTGTGAAGCTATAAATCAAGCCTTTGCAGCTAAAAATGGAGTACCACAGGGAACTGTTCTTGGTCCACCATATTGGAGTAGACCTATATAACACCTATACAACACTCCTTAGCTGAAACCTTTTCAGACATCTCTGAAAAGAAATGAAGATGAAAACAAAACTGAGAATAACCTTAAATCCATCTATGACTGGGGTGTTCAGAACGACCCCTCCAATATGTTACATACTATGTCTTTTAAAATTGACTATAAAACAAAAACATTTGCTTTATTCTGTATTCTGTGCACATTTTGCTCGATAGTGATTTCACACTACAACACTGATGGGTCTTTTTAAAAGTCTTAACAGTGCTTAACAAAGCTGCTTTTCTTATGCTATTTGAAAAGTACAATTTTAAGGCATAGGTATAGTAGGAATAAGCATATACTGAAAGTGTGTAAGTCACCTCTGACCTTGTGTGGACATTACAGCCCAAATATTGAGGACTGGAACACAGATAGGCCCAGCTGCATGTCTAACAACAAAGAGAAATGATATCGTTGTAGTTCAAGCGGCACATCGGCTCTGCGAAATCGATGTGATCCATATGAAAACAATCCCTTTTTCGGGGTTCACTTGGGAAACCAAAAAGCCTTCTGTGCCAGAATTTCATGGACTAATAAGTCCATCCAGAGATGAGTTGAGTCTTTCAACATGTGCGGTGTTTTGGCAGGCTGTAACACACGGGAGAAAAGCCAGAAAAGAAGTGTATCAGACTGTTTTGAAAGGTAGGTTGCTCTTTTCATTTTCCTTGTATGCAATTTTTCAAATCTGCTGTAGCATTTAATAAATCCTGACTGTCACTCACTTGGAAAATCATCTCACTTCTGTGTCTTGATTTTCTGTGTATTGATTTTCTGTGTATTGTGTACCTTAATTTACCACCAATGAGAGATCAGTACGAGTGCTGAGTAAACCTTTAAATACTTGAACTCAGGAACAGATGGGTTGCCACAGATAAAACTATCCAACAGGAGTCAAGTACCAGTTTTCAGTTTTTCATGCTTAAATGCTGCTCAAAATTATGAATGAGGTACATTCATTTAGTTTGATCCAAAGAGAGTTGTTGTCATGTTTCCCTACATGTGAACTGGATGGTTTTTCTCTCAATGAGAAACATCATGTAAGTATTTTGTTGTATTATTTAGGACAGAATTGGGTCACTGTCTATACCTGCCTGGTTCACAGAAACATAGAAATTCCACCACTGTCCTGATCCTATATATCTATAAAAACAGCCCCTCTATAGTCACCGTTGTGGCCAACAGATGACTGGATTTAATGTTGTGTAATTGCAGATAATTGGGTGCCAGTGAGCAGACACCCCACCCACCTTACCACCCACCACCTCTGACCTGCTGTGAAGTGAAACGTTGCCGGATCGAGTCCTGCGCCCCACCGAGGGGTTGTGCACGTTGTCAAGAGAATACGAGGAAATAACAAGGAACCGCAAACAACAAGGGTGTGTGGAATAACAGGAAAACGTTGGAATGCGCTGACTCAAGACGGGAAATGTAAGGAAAAACGAGAAATAAGGACGTAGTGCTTCGCTCCCGCTGCCGCGGTTCCGGAGGATCGTTCACCGGAGATGCTGCATCTCTTTACCCGCTGCTATCGGCTCACAATATGTGCAGTCTCCTCAGCTGCATCCCGGTGTGATTAACGTGTGTCGGGTGGAAGATAATGTGGCAACAGACAAGAGGCAGAACATGTTGACTGAACGTTCAGTTTAGAAGCTTTTCCCTGAGCACCGAGAGGATTTTTGCGCGCAGCCCTCTTCAGTCGCATCACTGCCGACTTCTGTTAGACGCAAAGGAGGAAAAAAAAAAAAAAAAAAAAAAAGAAAAAGACACACTTGATATTTTCCTCACTGTTAAATTATTAAAGAGTATCTGTTCCTCAAGCTCAACATATGCTGGGGTCTTTGTCTTACATCGTCCGTACATGGTTTTAAAGCCAGGCTGGAAGTGGCGGTGACACGGATGAAAGCCGATGGCCAGGCGTCCCAAATATCCTCAGAAGGGGGATGCAGCCTAAAATAACCCCTGTGTCAAATGGTAAGAGCAGATTTGTGACCAGAAATCGGTGCACTTGCTCAGATTTGCAGTGCAGATTTCTGTGGGTTTGTATTTGCCTGTATAGCCTAACCCGGTGGTGATTTATCCCTGCAGCTTTCCGCACATCGCAAGCCGAGAGAGCACTGAATCTGCGACACGTAGGGCTTCTCCTGAGACTGCCCCCCCTCCTGTCCCCTCACCACCCGGAGCCCGGACACCGGCGACTTTTTAATGGCTTTTGTGTTCAGAAGATGGAGGGTTTTACTGGTGCTGAACGTGCTCGCGGTTGCCGGGTTCATGACTTTCTGGGCCAAGTGCAACACACGCAGCGTCCAAGCCGCCGGTCCGGGGGCTCCGGCTGATGGGAAGAGGCCCCGGGGCAACGGGACGGCGCAGGGGCCCAGCATCAGCCATGAGGTGCTCCTGAAGAGGCTCAGCTCGCTGGAGGACGTGGTGTACAGGCAGTTAAACGGTGAGGAGCCCCGTAACATTTCAGCTGAAATAACATGTCAACCTGATTTCTGTCAAGGAATCTGTAAAAGACAGAAAAGTCAATGCTGTCTGACTTTTCCTTGATTTACTCCAGGGGCTGTCACATGAAAATAGAGTAATGAGTGTAAGGCTTTTAAATTTGCCCTCCAGATTGTCTGTTGTCTTGAAGAGCCAATTGCTGGGTCTTGCACACTCCTCACTTTATTATTTTTTTTTTTAATAATAATTGGGCATGCTTAATGAGATTGTGCACTCTGCTAGAAAATCTAAATGCACTCAACTGACCTTTAAAGAAAATATCACTACACCTGTGTGGTAACTTTGTAATAGAGATGAACAATGAATTGTTAGTTCAAATCATTTTAATATTGAATGCCAACACAAGTGTCAAACTTGGTTATAAATAAATGACGGGATTAGGAGAGCCTTTCCCTGCAACAATGCCAAGTAAAAACATGTTTTTCTTAATTATTGCCTGTCGGGACAAGGGCTTCTCCCAGAGAGGTATGAGGTCAGAGTCGACTCCAGAGCCGGAGCTTTTAGAGATTCAGTGCCTCCAGGGTGCAGGATGTTTGCCACAGAGCTAATCACATTGAAGTACAGACACTTTAATCATTCTGCCACCCACAATACACCCAATCACTCCAAGAGGAATCTTCTTGTTCCCCTAATTTGTAGCAGTGAGAGATTTAATTATTCAATGGCATCTTGCAGCCGAGATCATTCATCATTAGATAAAGGTGTTTTTTTTCACCTCTGATTATGTGAATTACTGACCGAGGACAGAGTAGGAAGTCCTGTAAGCATAATTTACACATTTCTTTAAAAAAAAAAAAAAAAAAATCCTTATTGAAAATATTCTATGAAGTTGCTCCAAAGTTGTTATACTATGAATTCAGCTCAGAAGTTCACCTGCTTTGACAGCCACTGACTACATACTGTAAATTCATGGGACTTTGGAGCTGCGATGGCAACGCAGGCTACCAGCTGTGGGCCACAGACTACCAGCTGTGGGCCACAGACTACCAGCTGTGGGCCACAGACTACCAGCTGTGCACCACAGACTACCAGCTGTGTACCACAGACTACCAGCTGTTGGCCACAGACTACCAGCTGTGCACCACAGACTACCAGCTGTGTACCACAGACTACCAGCTGTGGGCCACAGACTAAAAGCTGTGGGCCACAGACTAAAAGCTGTGGGCCACAGACTACCAGCTGTGGGCCACAGGCTACCAGCTGTTGGCCACAGGCTACCAGCTGTGGTACCTGACATGTAATCTTCTCTTGTTTGCTTCGCTCAGGTCTGTCCAAATCTCTGGGCCTGATCGAAGGCTTCGGGGGTCGAGGAAAAGGCGGCCTCCCTGCCACGCTGTCGCCGGCTGAGGACAACGACGCTAAATACCTGAGGGAAAAGTACGGCTATAATGCCTACCTCAGTGACAGAATCTCTCTGGATCGCACCATACCGGACCATCGGCCGAGCAAGTGAGTCCATGTCAAGAGGTTTTGAGTTATCCAATCTGAGTTTCCCACCCACAGTGACAAATTAGATGGATGAAATGTAATCTGTGGTCTCGACACTATTACAAAATGCTTTTAAATAATTAAGCAGCGAGGTCTGTTTCCATAAATAGTGTCCTTGTTTTTCTGAATAATGCAGACCTCACTGACTTTTAATTGGAACACGGACTTCGGAAAACAAACAACTGTTCAACACGTGTTGAACTGTTGAAATACAGTGTGCACAGTTAGATGTAAAAGTTTAGGCAAATTATATATTTTGTTGATGTATAAACTGAAAAGTAAATGCAACTGCTGCATGTTAAAAAACAACCTGTACTCAAATGTTAATGGACCGTTGTTATTGATTTTTATCAACTTGTTTATATGGCACTGTTATTGTGGCATGTCACGACTCAGCACACTCCTCCTTTCATAGACATCACAGCGTGGAAATGTTTGGAAATTTGATCCACTTTCACTTCAAGTTCTGAGATATCTATTGGTTGTCTTGCACACATAAAATCTTTTAATATCTCCCAACAGATGTTCACTGATGTTTACATCAGGAGACTGTGACGGCCATTCAAGCTTCAGTTTGTGTTTTTTTATGTAGTTTATTTGCAGGTCTGCTTTGGTCCTGTTGTACAATTTAGCCTCTTTTATTACACTCTCTCAGATCTGCTGGTATTTAGTAGAAATCACCTTTTCTATCCGTGTCACACGTCACAATATATTCACCCCCATGTTTCACAGATGACAAGGTGTTCTTCAGCAAATGCTGCTCCTTTATTCTCTGAACAAACATTTGGTTATTGTGGCCAACGCATTCAGTTTCATTATATTGCAGTTACAAGAGTCCAAAACAACGTCTGTCTGTCTGTCTCTGTGGATCTGAACGTTGCTTTGCCTCCTTCAGATGTAGACCTTTGGGACGAAGGTGCAGATAAGATTAATGACTTGTTTGTGCATCAATGCTACACCGTGAAACAGTTCATCATCATTCCTTCGACAGCTGAACCTTCCTGCTGCTCGTTTACAGCCGTATTAAAGTGTCACTTTGCTTTTCTTACCACAGGGGTTATATTTTAAATGTCATTTCATTTAAAAAAATTTAAAAAAAAAAATCAACAAAATGTGTCCTTTTCCCTGTGCAGTTGTCACGCTAATTTACGCAGAGCACTGACATTGCACTTGCATTAGCTGATTGGCATCACTGCTTTATTCATGCTTCACAGTAACTGGATTATTCACAGCTGTGTGGCAATCAGCGGCCTCTTCATATGTAATTATGTTCATGCAGGTGTAAAGCACGGCCATTACGACCTGACACTTCTCACTATGATGGTGCAGCTCCAGAGCTCAGCTCTCAACACCAGACCAACGTTGTCTGGATCCCATATAGTTTTCATAACAATGTTTGCATTTCTTCAGAGAATATTTGCTCTTCCATCAGAATCCTCGTTGCCGTTTAGTGAAAAGCATTTTTTTTCGGTGCTGTGAGCTCAACAAATAGGATTTTATTAACCTCTACTGCAAACAGAAACCTCAGAGATAGAAATCTCACAACCAAAAACCTGCATGTAGCAGCGTAGAAGAAAAGTTTTACGCATTGAGAAGTTTGTGTGAAATGTTTGGTTTGGTGGCTCCTTTCATTGCATCACTCTCCTGTCATAGAGCACATAAATCACCTGTAGTGCACCTCACCTGCTCCTTTTAATCTGTATCACTCTCAGCCTCACTCTCATACTTGATGAAGTTGCACTGTCATGCTAGCTATCGATCTGCAGCCATCGCATGCATCGGCAAACAGGCCCAACAAGCTGTGCTGTGCTGCACGTGTGTGTGTGTGTGTGTGTGTGTGTGTGTGTGTGTGTGTGTGTGTGTGTGTGTGTGTGTGTGTGTTGTTTTTTGCGTGGCGGGATCCGAATCCATCGCTCTCACTTGTCACTCGGGAGGTCTTTCATGTTGCCGGGATCAAAGTGGCATGCGAGGCGTGTCTGGGTGTGATGTCTTCAGGCTTAGCAGCAGCATGTCAGCTGAAGTCTGAGGAGTCGACTGTGTTTGACTGAACGTCTATTTTAACTGCAAAAAACGGACGTGGTGTTGAAAACGTGAGCGAGGAGGAGAGAACAGATATTCAGACTACAATTAGTATGAAGAAGAAACATGGCTGGTCTTTGTAAAGTGAGGAGTTCACTCTGTCATATATGTAATCATCCTCCTTCTGCTATAAACGGGTTACGCCGAGTGCTCCATCCTCACTGGCCTGAGCTCTTATTGCCATGAGTGCTGTAGCTTCTCTTTCTTGCTACAGTACAAACACACATCCCCGATGTAAGTATGAGCTTTTAAATACGCTCTGCTCAGTGCGGCTCTTTGGTCTTCAAACAGTTCCTTTTCTGCAGCTGTATGTCCTTTTGTTACCAACAAAACTCCCTCAATTCTTTGAATGAAGCGTCTTTGAATGATTTTTTTTTTTTTGCACATACATACTCCATTATCATGTTTGTAATACTTATAATTATCCATCCAACATCATGCATTTTAATGAAACCACTGGATTTATCAAAGGATTACTTGCGATAAACATTTCCTTTTACACGGGGAGTAAGATTACTGAGAAATGAGGCAAGAATAGGAAGGTGTTTCCACACATGCTAAACTTAGAGACAAAGTCTCACCCCACCGGTTTCCTCTTTGTTAGAGCTGTTAAAAAAAACCTGTAAAACTAAGCGGTGAAGAAACTAATTTTCGAAAGCAAAAAAAAAGTCCACGTGATTCGAGCTGAAGAAGAAGCAGGACGTGCTTTTGTTTTTTCAGCCCCATTGAACAAGATGTCAGCTGCTTCGTGGAGGCGCCTCGGTCTTTTACAGCAAAATCCAGAAAGCCTACATTCACGAGGTTTTACTTGACAGATGGTGTGGTGTGTTTGCATGTGTTTCTGCAGATGTAGAAAGGTCAGCTACCAGAGAGACCTCCCCCAGATCTCCCTCATCTTCATCTTCGTCAATGAAGCTCTGTCTGTGATCCTGCGCTCGGTCCACTCAGCTGTCAATCACACTCCGGCTCACCTGCTCAAAGAGATCATCCTGGTGGACGACAACAGCGACGACGGTCAGTGGAGATGAACCATTTTTTCTTTCCCTCCGTAATCCTTAACGGTGGCTTTCCTTTTCATTCTAATCTTAGATATTAAAAGAAATACAGCATTCGCCCGTAAAGGCCAATGAAGAGAAAACGGGGGTGAAAGAAGTTTCCCGGCGGACCTTCTGGTTGGAAACATGTGACAGTAACAAACTAAACTTCAAGTACTAATCATTCAGATTCCCAGTCATTATTATCTCCCATTTTCTTTACATCAAATATTCTAAAAGTGACAGTAGAGTTAGAGAAATAAAGGATATTGGTCGGTTAATATATTATGAGGGTATTAATATTTGAATTGTTTTTTGCTCTGTTTTCCTCTGTCAGCATCAGAGATGTGACTTTTCAGATAGATGCACGAGATTTCACTACTTCTGATAGTTTTGATCCTTTTCCTTCAACATCACTTACTGTGATTACTGATTGCACTTCGATATTTTGCTAATTTTCCAAAGGAGATGTGCAGAAGTTAAAAAGACATCGGTTGCCACGACGAGGGAATGAGTGTCTCCTTGACAAAAGCTGCGGCCATTGCTTTTGAGGAGTCGCGTTTGCTGAGTTGACTGATGGTGTCAGATCTTTGCGGGGCAGATAGAGGCCGAGTGCACAATCGGATGTCACGGGGGAGGGGGAGGGGGGGGAGATGTCTCTGTCTTATTTATTGGGCTGCCGAGCCGAGATGAGAGGGGGGAGGAGGGGGGGGGGAGGAGGTAGGGGGAGGGATGCAACCGGGCAAAGTGAAAAAAGAGAGAGGAGGCACGAGAAAGCCAAACAGGCGTTGGAGAGAAGTGAAGAAGGCTGAAGGGTTTGAAAAAAAGGGAAACAGACGAGGGAGCATCAGAGAACGAAGACGAGTCGAAGAGAGCAAACCAGGCTATTAGAGAGAGTGGTAGAGAGAGAGGGGGGGGGGAGGGAGGGAGAGAGGGAGAGGGACGGAGAGGGAGGGAGAGAGAGGGAGGGAGAGGGAGGGAGGGAGGGAGAGAGAAGGAGGGAGGGAGAGAGGGAGGGAGGGAGAGAGAGGGAGGGAGAGGGAGGGAGGGAGAGAGAAGGAGGGAGGGAGAGAGAGAGAGAGAGAGAGGGAGAGAGAGAGAGAGGGAGGGAGGGAGAGAGAGAGAGAGAGAGGGAGAGAGAGAGGCACTAAGATAAATGAGATTGGACAGAGAGGAGGAGAGAGAGAGGAGGAGAGAGAGAGAGGAGGAGAGAGAGAGAGAGAGAGAGAGGGAGTGAGAGAGAGAGAGAGGGAGCGAGAGAAAGGAGGAGAGAGAGAGAGGGAGCGAGAGAGAGAGAGGAGGAGAGAGAGAGGGAGAGAGAGAGAGGAGGAGAGAGAGGAGGGAGGGAGAGAGGGAGGGAGAGGGAGGGAGAGAGAGGGAGGGAGAGGGAGGGAGGGAGAGAGAAGGAGGGAGGGAGAGAGAGAGAGAGAGAGAGAGAGGGAGGGAGGGAGAGAGAGAGAGAGAGAGGGGGAGAGAGGGAGGGAGAGAGAGAGAGAGAGGGAGGGAGGGAGAGAGAGAGGCACTAAGATAAATGAGATTGGACAGAGAGGAGAGAGAGAGAGGAGGAGAGAGAGAGAGGAGGAGAGAGAGAGAGAGAGGGAGTGAGAGAGAGAGAGAGGGAGCGAGAGAAAGGAGGAGAGAGAGAGAGGGAGCGAGAGAGAGAGAGGAGGAGAGAGAGAGGGAGAGAGAGAGAGGAGGAGAGAGAGGAGGGAGGGAGAGGGAGAGAGAGAGAGGAGGAGAGAGAGGAGGAGAGAGAGAGAGGAGAGAGAGAGAGACCAGGCGATGAATATCCGGAAGAGAAAGAAGATAAAATCGAACAGAATGGAAAGCAGAGATGGATAAGAAGGAAACGGGACGAAAGAGAGGAGACAGTCGAGGGCTTAAGGGATAAAGACGGCATTATCTAATTCATGTATTGTCAACAAATCCCACGACAACAGCCCAACCAACAATGTGAGCCGATGCTGTCTGACTGCCCGATCCTGTTCCACTCCCCACCCACATTTTTATTTTTTTTATTTTACAGGCAGTAAATCATCTCCTAAAAGAGTTTTAACAAATGGTATTGAAACAGGAAATAGAAAATGTGAATTAGAGCATTTGTTTTGGACTAGTTTTATTCCCGAGTCGTGTTTATTACAACTGTGCTCTTTGTTTTTGTAGTTTTTGCTGTTATTCCTGATCAGAAAAGCGACATTGTTAATTGATCTGATAAAGCAGCGACATCGTTTATTAGAAATCTAACAGCCACACAGATTCAGAGGATTAGGAAAATAAAAAAATAAAACAAAAGACTACCAGTAAACTGTCACCAAACTTGCATCACTCACTATTATGAGAGTTACTGGTGACATTAAAGGTTCTCACGTATCATACTTGGTGCTTTAGTTTGTGTTTCCAGCTGCAGGACGGCGCAAAGTAAACCGAACGGTCTGGTTTCATGTTCATGAAGGAGGACGTCGAACAGTTTTAGACAACATTAGGAGTTAGAACAAGAAACACAGAGCAAGAGAGCGGGAGAGTGACCTCCACCTCCACCCCCCCCCCACCACCACCACCACCACCCCTCTCTCACTTAACACTGCTGGTTGGCCGACAGCCGGCTATCCATCATAGAGGAGAAGACATTGCAGCGACACAGAGGGCAAGGCATGCAAACAAATAACACTCACCACGAGGCACCGTGGGCTTGTACACACTCCTCTGTGTGTGTGTGTGTGTGTGTGTGTGTGTGTGTGTGTGTGTGTGTGTGTGTGTGTGTGATGTGCGCCTGCGAGAGAGAAAACACAGCATAAGAAATCAAGTTTGTATTCCAGACTGTGTCAGTAAGACAGAAATAAAAGAGGCAGAGAGAGAAATAAGAAATAGAAGAACACAGAGAGCATGAGGAATGAGGATTTTTGTTGTTGTTGTTGTTGTTGTTGTTTGAGGGAATGTTTGTGACAAAGAGGAAGAAGGTTGTGAGCGTTCGGGTCCGAAGGGAAAAAGGCTGATGAGTTGAAGGAGAGATCAAAGGTGGATCAGCCGTTGTCGCTCAGGAAGCCACGAACTCCCTCCGGTGTTGTTGAGTCTGTTGATCCAAACAGAACCGCAGCGCTGACGTCCAGTGGGTTCGTGTCATCCGTGTATGTGTGCGTACTTTGTTTATCTTTCCTCATATACAACATCGCTCACGGTCTGCCAGTCCTCAGTAACGTGGCCTACGTTATTACAGTGTGGTCGAAGACCAGAGATAATTATCTGCTTTTCAGCAATGTAATGTGTGTTAGATGAGAGCTGGATTTATTGTTTCATTTTCTATTTTCTGACATGTAATCAATGAACGAACGCTGGGAAATGAGCCATACTTATTCTTTGGTTAATTTAATGATGCTTTCAATATTTTCTTTTTATAGTATTTAAAAAAAAAATATATAGTTTTGCAAAACAATCTAAACAAATGATTTACTATGAAGCCCGTAGTTTTCATAAATACGATTTTAATTAAACCCACTTTGAAGAGTGCATCAGTCACTCACTGATTTCAGTGAACCACGAACCCCAAACATGATTAGTTAAATGGATCGTCTGTTATGAATTATGAATAGTTCTGACTGATAAACAATGACCTTCATCTTTAGGAGGTCAGAGGTCACGGGCTGAACTTGCAGATCTCTCTCAGCGTTTCTAACCTGTGCTTTTGTTCGGCGTGTCATCTTTTTGTCACGTGGACTTCAGAGCAGCTGAAAGGACCGCTGGAGGAGTACGTGAACAAGCGCTACCCCGGTCTGGTGAAGATCGTGAGGAACCAGAAGAGAGAGGGGTTGATCCGGGCCAGGATCGAGGGCTGGAAGGTGGCCACCGCCGAGGTGACGGGATTCTTCGACGCCCACGTGGAGTTCACCCCATCGTGGTGAGTAGAGTGGATGAAACGTAGCTGTTGAGTTTTAAAAGAATGACACGAAGCGCTTTACAGATGAGAGGACGAAGAAAAGCTGAAGCGGTACAAAACCAACCGTCACGCTAGTTCACACCTCCGAAGTTTTCCGATGAGGAGAAGAGAAGGCTGAAGACTGTAAAATCTGGATTTTAAAGACCCGACAAGACAAATAACAAATAGGACAAGTAGATTTATTTGGAACTGTTTAAAAAAAAAAAAAAAAAAAAATGAAATGAAACCGATCTGGCCGAGATCTCAACTTATAAAACGCTGCTGCCGCATCATCCCGACACCTCCACACATATCCCACATATCGCTTCCCACTGCACACACATACCAAATATTTTTTTCATAAAATAAAATGAACATAAATCAGAGAATGCTTTTATTCATCATCGCTAAATAAAAATGCGCTGTCCGTCTTTTAGTTCGTCCTTGTGAAGTGTGTACATGCGTGTGTGTGTGTGTGTGTGTGTGTGTGTGTGTGTGTGTGTGTGTGTGTGTGTGTGTGTGTGTGTGTGTGTGTGTGTGTGTGTGTGTGTGTGTGTGTGTGCTCCTGTCAGGGCCGAGCCAGTTCTAGCCAGAATAAAAGAGGACCACACGAGGATCCTCTTGCCTTCCATCGACAACATCAAGCACGACACCTTCGAGGTGGAGCGCTACGAGAACTCGGGCCACGGCTACAACTGGGAGCTGTGGTGCATGTACATCAACCCGCCCAAACAGTGGTGGGACGACGGAGACATGTCTGCTCCCATCAGGCAAGCCAACTTCACCTGTATGAGCACACGCTGAAAGGAAGTCGGAACAGAAAGGGAGCAGATATATGTGTGGATTTACACGTACAAACACACAGGCCGACCTTCACCAGATTATTTTACTCCGTTCTTATTTCCCAGTTTTAATGGTGATGAGGTGAAAATAAGAAATAAGCTTCTTACTGAGACTCCCTCAAAGCAATTCTAAAAACTGACCGCCTTCAGTGCTGCAAATACAATTCACATGATTTATTAGCAATATTTGCATCAAATCTGTTTTTCATCCATTTATTTTAAATTCTAAATAAACGGAAGATTGAAACATGCAACACGTCACATTAACGTGCAGATTCACACGGTGCTCTTCTGCCTAATACATCAAACTATCCAAAACCACTTTCACACAGACGGATCCAAATACAAACAGTTCTAATTCACATTTACATATTTCATCTGGTGTTTTTGCTCACGGCAGGACTCCCGCCATGATCGGCTGCTCCTTCGTGGCTAACCGGGACTACTTCGGAGAGCTCGGTCTCCTGGACTCGGGCATGGATGTCTACGGAGGGGAGAACATCGAGCTGGGCATCAGGGTTTGTGTGTCACCCAGTTTCCTCTCGTTCCTCTTCCCTCTTCACCCCTGTAGGTTTAAGTGGAGCAGTGGCCACCGCAGTGTGGCACCGTTGATAAATGAGGCCCCATTAAGAGTCCCGGAGGACCGGTCCTGTGCTCACGGCAGGGCAATGGAGATAAATAGGTCACGTAGAGCAGGAAGGTTGGGGAGTTTGTTTCTATACATTTTAAGAGATTGGAGAGTCTGTTGTTGTTCTGCGCCGTTATTTTATCCTGAAAGACGGAAAGCTTTCAGTCGGACCAGATCAACTCTTTCTCACTTTGAATTGCTGAAGAGTTTCACCACGATTTAAGAAATGATTTGATATCAATTATAAATAAAATGACAATGTGAAGGGATTGCTTGTAGTGATATTTATCAGCCTAAAATTAAAACCCAACTCCACACCTGAAGAGCAGTTTTTATCTCTTTGTTTCCCAGCTTTCTCTGCTTCTTTTGCTTGTTCTGCCCCCTAGTGGCCGTAAATATGTCACCGTGAGCATTAAGTTCATGGTCTTGTGACACCTTCTCCCTGCAGGTGTGGCTGTGTGGAGGTAGTATGGAGGTGCTGCCTTGCTCCAGGGTGGCTCACATTGCTCGAATAAAGAAACCCTACCACAGTAACATCGCTTTCCACACGCGGCGTAACGCCCTGCGTGTTGCTGAGGTCTGGATGGATGAGTACAAGTCCAACGTCTACCTGGCCTGGAACATCCCCGTGGAGGTGAGAGAGGCCCACTGATGGGAGAACGGCAGGTTTTATCAGTCCTGTCTTATAATGCAAAGTTTACTACAGTGGATGTCCATCGGTAGGATGGACGTCTAAGCATTGATTAGTATGGTGTTATATCCGTAGTGCAGGCACACCAGGAAAATGTACATCTGTGTTCAAATAATCTGGATAAATATTTGTGGAAACATCGACTCTGTAAAGCGAACGCTTCCCGTAACGATTCCCGGTTCTCTTGCAGAACCACGGTATTGATTACGGAGACGTGTCCCAGAGGGTCGCGCTGAGGAAGAGTCTGCAGTGTAAGAGCTTCCAGTGGTACCTCGACAACGTTTACCCGGAGATGAGGAGGTACAACAACACGCAGTTCTACGGCGAGGTGAGTCGTCAGCTTGTGCGTCCACGGTTCCGGTGCATTTCCACTACTGGACCAAACCACTGGAAACAGATGAGTCAGACAAAATCCAGAGAGAGTTATACAAAAAATGAATTAAAAGATCTCAACCCCAGTTAGAAAAGTTAGAAAGCACTCAGAAAGCATATTCATGCACTCTCTCTCTCTACCAGAATTCTTCCTCTGCATCTGGATCCAGATCTTGAATCTAACACTGAAACGCGCCGGTAGCCACGTGTTGTTGTTTATTTTTAAACCCTCTTCAGGAATACTTGGACTTCGTACAAAGATGATTTGTGTGAAGTGAAACCGAGTGTGGTTTTCAAAGACGTTTCTTTTGTTCTTCAGATCCGCAACTCTAAAATAAGCCACCTGTGTATGGACCAGGGCATGAAGGAGAACCACACGGCCACCCTCCACCCCTGCCACGGGTGGGGTCCTCAGGTACGACGTCAACTCCGGATCCCGTCCGCTGATGTGATTTGCAGCCGTGTTTTCTCACACAGACTCGGCTCAAATCCTGTCAGGACAACAGTCCTGCCGTCAAAATAAAAATGTTTTCCGCGTCGCGCTTTTTGTGCCGAGTCAGCCGGCGTCAGCTGCCGAGCCTCGGGGCCCGCGGGCCTCTCTTTTAAGCTCGCAGTGGTAAACAGGCGCTTCGGGGAGAACGTTTTGGCTCCGCTCGTAAAATGCTATAAAAGCAAACAGAGCTAAAAATAATTTGTATTTCTGGTAATGAGAGCAGCATCACTCTCTTTTAAAGGAAATGTCGAGTTGCATTTTTGAAATTGTCAATATGACAACAACAAAATATGCTTCCATTTGTTTCTATTTTTATTATTGCAGCAGTTTGTCCAAGTTTAATGCAGGTGACTGTGGCTCGGAGTGTGTTGAGAAGCAGCAGTGACCTCTAGGGACCACAAGTGGGACTTTTTAAGTCCAAAATAGATCTACAACACCTGAGTTGTGTACTGCAGACACATGACAGTAACTCATGCATGTGTACCTACAACATTTCTGGAGAGTTTTTGACACCAGAGTCACTGAGAGAGGAAAAAGCACAACTTCAAGTTTTTAATGTGATGTTAGAAACTTCAGGTGACGTCATTTGGAGCCCATAAATCCTCCGGCTCTACTATCAGCTGTCAAAACCTTATTAGAGCTACAGACCTGTTTCATGTAAATGATGTGAGGAGATTCTTTCTCTCGGTTTTCATACGAGACGAACACAAAATTTATTTGTGCAAAGTCATTTTTGTATTTTAAGTGGGTTGGAGCGTTGCCGAGGCAACACAGTGATTTACACCGATAACACTGATTTACAGGAAACCTACGTTGTAGAGAACAAAGGCATGTTTTGGTTCTCAGCCCCATTTCTGTACAAAGAAAGCAAAAAAACAAAAAAAACTCGGCCTGCATTTTGTTTACGTGTGCCGTCTCCGTTTGCACTCAGTTAGGACGTTTCACCAAAGAGGGTCAGCTGTTCCTGGGTCCACTGGGCAGCACCGGGGAGGACACTCGCTGCGTCGTGGACGATCAGATCAGCAGCTTTCCTCAGCTCCTCAACTGTGACAAGGTGACCAACGTGAAGCAGAAAACGTGGCATTTTACTCAGGTAAGAAGTAAGAAACACATCCGGGTTCTTCTCCGAGCGTCCGTCTGTAAGACAAGCAGAAGGTCTCGTGACTTATGACGTGCGAGTGGAACAGGAGGGCTGAAATGAGATTCAACTTTTACCCTCGTAAGGCTATTTTTTTTTTTAACCAAGATGTACTTGATAAAATAGTTGTACTTAAAGGATTCGGTTGCAGCACCAATTGTCTGTTTATTGTCCAATTACACAAACTATTGAGCCATTCTCCCACAAGACAAATTGCCCCTCTGCCCTAATCTGGACGTTTATTTTTACTGAAGACGAAAACCCGTCGAGTCTTTTAGTTCCATCTGAGAATCTTTCAAAGCTTTCAGCTGTATTTGCTAAACGCGGCGAACCTTCAGCCACATCGATCCCGTCACAAAAGGCAGCGCCGAGTCCAGCAGACGCTGTTGGTTTCTGCAGTGGCTTTAATTCTGCTGGTGTTGCATATTTAGGTCAAGATTTATTTTGTGCCACTATTGACGCAACAGGTTTTTGTATTTATAATTAAAGATTAGAACCCTGTAAAGATGAAATGAGAAAACATCTGTGCACATCAGGCCGTCACCGTCGGTCCATCTGTGAAACCCGTTAAAGCCAGAATCCTGGAACTGCTCCTGCCTTGCAGAACGAATCGATCATAAACCGAGCCACGGGACGCTGTTTGGAGGTGGTGCCGGCTAACGTTTACTTCGGCCACCTGCTGGTCCTGCAGCCCTGCTCGGGGCAGAGGTGGACCATCAAGAACACCATGAAGCAATAGTCTACTGGCCAATTTCACCGGGAGCAATTGCACCAGAGGCCGTCGACAAGAGCCGTCACCTGACCTCAGCCTGGCCGGAGGACGGACGAGGACGCCGAGGCTCCTCATCTTCTCCAGGAGAGACTTCAGAGGACGTGGCATTAAAGAAATAGCAGCTGTGGAGACTTCAGCGAGGTTGCTTGGGAACATTTGTTGTTTTTTTGTTTTTTTTACAAAGTGGACATTCAAAATGATGCAAGTTTAGCATGAAGACCGTTTCTCTCTATTTCAATTTTACAAACTTTCGATGTGATGTTGCCATAATTCCTGTATGTGCCACTTCTCGAGGATGTTTTTAGGTTTAAGGATAGAGATTTAATCAACCAAAACTATGTTCTGTCTTATGTGGGGGGGGGGGGGGGGGGGAATAAGGTTTCTATCTTCATCCTCAAAATACTTTCTGTAATATTTCATTCTGTATCATGTCTTTGAAGATGTAAAAGAATAGAATATCTGGAATTACACTTTCTGTAATGTGCACTGATCAGAATGCATTCGTAGTTCAAATAGACACGGTCACTTGTTTTTGTTCCCACGTTTTCAGTGTAACATACATGAAAATGAAGAAGTACCGACTTATGACAGGCGTATATTTAACAGAATTAAACATAAAGGCCCAAATAATGATTTTTATGTTGTTCTTTCAGAAGTCTAGGCCCTGTAAATATTTATAACTTGAAGAAAAGACACAAACACGTATTACTTGGTGTGTTGAATCCTATTTTTTCAGTTCAGTTCTTCAATCACCTCAAAATTCACACTGTTAAGAGGGCTACTGGGATAAATCACACGTCACGGACATTTGACTTTTTCGTGGTCATTTTTACTCAAAGCATTCTGTAGCATCAGACGCACACATCTTGTAGCATGATTGTAAGTACTGTATGCACATGGGTACAAAGTTTGGTTGTGCCGAGTTGATTTACTCTCTTACCTGCCTGGTGCCATAAATACTGCCGACGGCCAAAACTATCGAAGCACTTTCTTTGGAGACGGAGACGGAGCTGCAGACGACGAGATGGAGATTGACTCTGGAATTGAAAAGTGCACAAGTCTATTAGCTGTGGAAATGCTTCAGGTCTTCGAGGCTGGATTTGTTGCCGTACTGAGATGTAAATGATGTCATGTAATTAAATGAATTCAGTGTTATCGGTTGGATTTTTGCTCCCAAGAATGTCTTCCAATAAACAGCTGGTTTCCTGGTTTGTGCAGGGTTACTGTTCTTGAGGACAGATTTACGTTATTTAAATTTTTAATAATTTAAATACAATGTCAAATTTAAAATGTCAGTAAATTTATTTGAATATTTTCTGTTTTTTATGCCCTTTAATTTTTAATTAAACCTGAGTTGAAGATCCAGTCATTATTGTGCAAAACTATCATAAGTTTAAAGACACTAATGCATCTCACTCTTCTGATAGTCAGAAATGTTCAAGTACATTTAGTTTTTTCTGGCTTTAAATAAGCTTGAGACTCTCCAAAATAGGCACCATGCTGGGCCACTCTCTTTTTAACTGCTTTACCCATTTGCATGGTTTTGGTCAAAATATTTTCCTCACACTGTGAGATTAGTCCACGAAATCATCTCCAAAAATAGAATACTTCAAAAGAGATTTCACCCTCAGCTCCCAGCTGCATGGCATCCAGAGCAACTAGCACCAACTTGGCTTCTGAATACTTTAATCACAAATCCTTTATAAAACTAGTACACCAAAATATTGCAGAGCAACATCTGAGGCATGCAGGAGGCCCCACATTAAAGAGACTATAAAAGGAAAGTGATGGATTCAACCTTGTAGCGTCCATGTGTCCTGTGAAAATTGTCCTTGAATCAGATGCTGAACTCCCACAGCTTCCTCTCACTGAGCTGCTCGGGATGAAGCATCGGTTAAATGCTTCAGATGGGGGTGGGGGGGTGGGGGGGCTCTCTAGGAGCACAAGGGCCTGTTTCTAGCAGAGAGCTGGAGAGATCGGTGTGGCTCTGAGGGACAGAACCTGCATGCTAACACGACGCTGAACGCTGATCAGACTCTGAACGGCAGGCCTGCTCATCACCCCCCTGGTGTGAAATAGGATTACTCTGTGCTGGTTAAAATCCTGCTAAATGTTGCTGTAAATAATAACAAGAACTCACTTCAAATTACAGGACCCGTGTTATGCGGCAGAATATATGGGGACAAAAAAATTGGACTTTAACATGGAAGAAAATGGTAATAAATAGTAGATACTGACACAAATCAGCGTTATCCATCCTGATTCGACACCGTGTGGTTTGACCTGACTGGAGGTCGGCGTCGCTGCATCGGTCATCTCCGTCTGCTCTCTGCTTCTGGGTCTGGATGAAGAGCTGTAATCTTGTAATCTGTTGAGAAAAGGCAACAGAGATATCATGACTGCACAACTTCAGCTAGAATAGGAGCATGTGACAGTTTGATAAAACTCACTGCAGCTGCAGTATCAGACGTGATTTAATACAGCAGCCCTGTGTGAGCTTCAGGCATTTAGTCCAAATTAGTGGTGTCCTTAATGCTGAGGAGTACAGACATATCCATCAGAACGGTCCAGTTATCTTTTACAGCATGAAAAAAGCTCAGGCATACAGCCAGCCATAACCCATCTTCAGATCAAAATGTGCAACAGATGGCATCAACTCGACAGAGTCCCGATCTGTGTGCGAATGCTCTGAGGAGAACGGCTGCTGTTTTAAAGGAAATCTGACTTCATTTCTAGTGCCTGAAACTTTTGCACGCTTTACAATGTGCCGTATTTTTCTTTTGCAAAATTACATTTGAAAAAGATGAATGACCGATCAGCAATAAAATTCTACTAATTCTACCCACTGATCCTGTATGTGGAGGTATCGGTGAAATTACATTTAAGTTATACACAACAAAATCCCTACCCGTCATAGATTTATTATCTTCTCACTAAGACCAATTTGGACAAATGTGTGAACATTAAAATTGAGAGGAACAAACCTTTCAAAGAAGAAGTCACATCTTTTACTTCAACTCATGAAAAGTGGGAACAAAAACAAAAGATGTTCCCATTACATTTCTGTTGAGCTGGATGCCCTCTGGTGGTGTCACGATGTTCATAAATAGATAATAAGTGTGTAGGAGGCAAGTAAATAAAGCAAAGGCTTCAGGATTTAGTCATCTTTTACTCAGAGGGACACATCAACAAACACACGAGCCGTTGTGTTGCTCAAACCTGTCGGTGTCTTTGACCTTGAGCTGTGGTTCCTTCCCCGCTGATCTACCGCTGCTTTCATGATGTCACTTTATCTCCCTCTTCAACCGGCTTTTATTATATCGTTTCTCACCCGAGTGCCCAGATTTATACTTTAGAAACTCTTAAGAGCAGCTTTGATTCACGTGAACCAAATTTGTTCTGCAAAAGCCAACGTGCTTATATTTAACTTTTTACAGAAATAGAATAGTTGAGATTTAAATCAAACAAAAACCCAATGATTTGTTTTGGTTCAGTTTTACAGCTCCATGTCTTACCTCAGTCCATCACCTGAGCTCACCTGTCACTCATTTCCTCTTTCCACTCGTCATACCTCTGTCCTTCCATATTTGTTGGCTTGTATGACAACCTTCCCTTGATCCCAAGAAAGAATTGTCTCTGTTGATAACACAGGAAAACACTCAGGAGCAAACAATGAAATCTTTGAAATTATTATTATGAAAGTTACATGGAGTAAATAACTTGTACCATTTTTCATGAAAGCAGTTTATTTTAGGTGGATTGAAGGAGTCTGTTCCCGAAGATCACTCAGTGGGACCAAACCCAAAATGTAAGTGTCCATATTATTTTGAGGGATAAATTGTTTTAAATCAGTTCTGTGTTTGTAAAATCCCTTTGAATTTTTTGATACATGGAACTAATAAATGCTTTAATAGCAAGTCTAGTGTAAAAAAAATAAAAAAAATAATCATAAAACACCATTTAAAAAACACCATTTTATTGCAACAATTCTCAATCCTTTAACTTTTGTACAGATTTCCATATTTACAATCTCATAATTACTATGCCTCTGATAAATAGTACAACTGAAAGTCATTCTATAGTCTACATGTCTAAATACTTCACGTGCAAAGTATGTGTAGTATGTGCTTGTCTAATAGATATGCTGATTTATTAGCTATGTACAAAGTTACACAAGAACAAAAAAAAGAAAAGAAAAGTGGGATCCAACCACGATTCTACTAGAGACGCTGCGTTTCCCGTCCAAAGGAAAACTCACTTTAGTGATTGAGACATTCACTCGTTCTGCAGGAGTCACTTTAATTACAGCAAAACTGTAACAACAGTAACTCAACGAAATCCAACGAAAGCAAAATTCAAAAGACAAAGTCTCAAATAACAACTACAAGTGACTAGTTGTGAATTAGGTAAGAAATGTTTCACCAGTACTGCAAGATGTACAGACTAGAATTAAAAAAATTTAACTCACTTTTTCCTGTGACTTTTTCCAGATAAAAAAAATTCAACAAATCAAAACCAGTGTGACCTACAAGATGTTCAAGACTGCTTTTGCAGAAGTGCTCTTTATGCAGTCTCCAGAATGAAATACTGATAAAGCCTCTGTGAATGAAACCTTTTACAGGTTCAAAATGACTTTTTCTGCCATAGGCAAGAAATCTATATCTTTAAATACACCGATTAAATACGTGTTCGCATACGAATGCTGCTCCACCTGCAGTTTTGGTAGATTAAAGTCAACCTATACATTATACATAAAAACCCTCATATTTCAACATGTAATATCAACAATTTCTAGACATTGTGAATAAAATGTCGAGTCCTGCCTGGCAACACATTTCCATAGTGTTCAGAGTGAGAAATACACAAACACCGTGATGGGACAACAACGTGGCCAACATGATCCTACTTCACCTCTAGATGGCGCCATTACATCGATCTACAACCCTCCGAATGGTTTCCTTGGACTGGATGACAGGGACGGTGCAAAAAACAGTACCAGGAACAAACCAAGTCCTACCCGATATGCACGTTTCTGCCCCCCCCCCCCCCCCCCCCCCTCAAAAAAAAAAAAAAAAAATGCCCGTTTGATCTTGTGTTTGTGGCAACAGGGAGAAGCGTATATATTGTGTTGTCTGGTTCACCTCTGCAGAGTTTTATGGCTTTGGCAAGAGGGTGGAGAGGAAACAGAAAGGGCCTTCAGCGGCTGCCTCCCTCCCTGCACCTCTGAACCCCGGTGAGCAGAGAGCACCGACGGTCATGCACACGGAGATACTGGACACCTCAACGGACACGTGGGACACATCAGACGCCAGTCACAGTATTTACAGAAGACACCGACTTGATCGCATGCACTTGATAATATGGGCGTTTCTGACCAGCGGTGCGGTGCGGTGGGGTGGGGGTGGGGGTGGGGGGTTATATGTGGAGATGAAAATCAGTGCAGGAGTTCAGAGCCAACCTCAGGAGAAACACACCGTGTCCAGAGGAGTCTTTCAATTGTTTAGTGCTGCCAGGAAGTTTGTACATACCTCGAGTCTTTGCAGTTTGTCACGCTGCAAAATGATTCAAAGGGAAGTGATTTAATCTTTTTATCTGGTGGGTTCAGATTATTTCTATCACACAACAGGAAAGGTTTCAAAAATCAAAATAAATGAAATATGGTGAACGCTTAAGCAACAAATTTGTGAATTAACTATAGATTATGGAGATTGTACACCTGATGCATTCTGTATTTATTGACCTACATGTGATGTGCATATAACTACACTCCTAATTATGTCCATCAAACAAAGGGCTACAACTAAAACCTATTTTCAGTATTATTTAATCAGTGTTTTGTTTTTTTGCTGTTGGTCTGTAAAAGGTCCATCACAACTTTACAGACTACAAGCTGATGTGTAGAGAGCCAGCAATCTAAAAATGTTCAGTGTACTCTTACTGAAGTCCACAATAACAAGCAAATATTGACCATTGAGAGACAGAACAACTGGACAAGAATTATCAAAACAGTTGATAAATCCACTAATCATTTCTGCCCTAAAACCCCAAAAAAAGGTGATTACAATTTTGAAGATTAAAAAAAATATAAAAACTGAAAAGCTGATATAAGGGAAATTTAAAACTAATAATTAAGTTAATCGAAAAGAAAACATGAATTTACAATTAGATGTTATTAGAATTGTTTTAGGTGCAAAGAGCAGGAAACAGATGCAACTTTTCACAGCACAGTTATAATTCATCAACTCAATTTGTGGCGAGTTTTATAGTCCGGAAAAAAAAAAAAAAAAAAAAAAAGATCCACCCTCAAACACTTCAACACTGTTCAGAAATGCTTTGTTGCTGACAAGCCTGCTGTTTTTAAGCCACTTTGGTTGTTTGGTGTATTTTCTTGTTCTCATGAACAGCTGGTGGAACCCAGATGATAGCATGTCATATAGCGCGTTTCTTACTACCGCTGAGTTTAAGAGCAGAAAAATGTTCAAGTATTTTAAACATCGATGATATGTCAGGGGTTTGGCATCAGTCCCTCATGATTAAAAAGTAAAAGCAACACTGACGGACCTGCACGTTGAAGCCTGAATGCATCACAGCCACAAGAAATGCTGCATTTAGATTAAAAGTTACAAGTCAGGTGTTCCCAACTGGAAAACAGCTCACCATTTTGCTGTTGCCATTATCCTTGTCCTACCATCGCCGCATTAAGACACATTTGAATGCGACGTGTTCACAACCGTTCTCTGCGGGTCGATCAAGGTCGTTTTGGAAAATGCTGAAAAATCACCAACTGAGGCAGAAGTGCTCGAGACGAGAGAAAGTGGCTAAGAAACAAAAAGTAAAATCAAATCACTTCACAAAACAACTCCCGCAGTGCACTGAACCCCACAGACAGACGAGATATATAATCATATACAGTTTACAGTGTCGGAGCATCGGAGGGTGGATTTTTTTTTTTCCCGTTAATTGGACACAGAAATCTTTTTCTTTGCGCCCTGCACAGTGTTCACCCAACAGTGTGGAGGACGAAGAAGTGACCCAAAACCATATTTCCCGAGCTTCTGTGTTCATTCATGAAGCCACGGGTTCTAACATCTAACATTTTAGTAGCTTCGCCGCTTGGTTTGTAGGGCTGATGAAGTGATGCCGGCACCTTAGACACAGTAGAGTAGATGGAGAGCTGAATACCGGAGCACCACGAGTGCTGCAGGAGCTGTGGCCCGATGCGTACAGATCCTTTTGCCTGAGTGGTGGTGAGCTCTGCCATCATCCTTTCAGGAAAGAAAAATATTAAGAGGGCGATTGTTCCCCTCGTCTTATCCCCTCCAGACTGCAGCCTCTGGCAGCTCGTCAGCCTCCTGGTGGGTGACAGTTCAGCGGACACGCGTCACATCTCGTCTGCTGGAAAAGCCAGCAGGTCTCAACTCCTGCACTCTTTTTTTTTTTTTCTTTCTTCTTCCGACATTTATTTTTTATTGCATCAGGGAAACAGAGAGGACAGTGTATTATGTGTAATGTCAGCCCTTGAGTGTCCCTGTCAGAGTAAAGGGGGAGGAGTCCCGCATGACTCCTCATGCTGGCTTCACGGTTTTACTGGACGTTGGGTGGAGACGTGCTCCTCGTTCGATAAAAACTAAGAGCAATTCTAAAAACAGATTTTGTCGACGGTTACTTTGAGTGTTGATTCTGTAGTTCTTTTCCTATCAACAGGGACATGACCTCACCCACTGGCATGCACATGCAGGGGCTGGCTTGTTCCCAGCTCACAGTGGGCACAGCTACTCCATGCCATTCCTCAGCATCTGATTGGCCGCGATGAGCATGACGCTGATGATGAACGCCATGGCGAAGGCGCAGATGAGGCTCTTCCTCACGCACGTCTGACGGTTCTTCTTTGAGGGGTGAACTGAAAGAGAAATGAGAAGTAGACAAACAGAAAGATGAGGAACATAAATAAGAAAACAACTCTTCAACTGCCGATTTGAAAGATGGCGCCACTTCTGCATCTGACAGGACTTTGAATTTATCATTTTCTGCGCCGAGATGATGAACACAATGAAGACAAACGGAGGTCGCGCTGACACCCGAGCGCATTTTCACTGGTTTATTTATGCTGTGAAGCGTTTACTCCTTCAGTTCATGGGTCAACTCCCCAAGAAGATTAATGTCGTTAAACTTTAATACAAACTGCCCTGACATGCCTTTTTGCAATATGTTATTGAGGATAAGAAATTAGACCAAGAGCAGAGAGTGATGCCACGTGGAGAGAGTTTTGGATATTAAATATGAGGAGACGCCTACAGGAGGTACGAGCCCCGATGTGGTCTTTGGTTGTCAAATATTCTTCAGGACAAATCAAATTCAGCAGTGAGTAAAGACGCTGTTTACTGAATGCTCATCATGTGTCACAGAGGCTAGAATAAAATATGAGACAAACCTGCCGCATAATATTCTTAATGTCAGGTAACTATTACTCACAGCTGCACATGGAAGTGGGTCACCAACCTCAGAAATACACTTTATTGTTACATTTTAAATAAAGCTGGGGTGGGTTGCCGGGCAGAATAAACAGGTCTGCTCTGGATCTGTGCTGAATGACCAGCGGGTTGCAGTCAACCAGCAGAGAGGGACACGATGGCAAGCATCACGTTTCACAGGACCAGACTGGCTTCATAGCAACAGCCAAAAGTCATCATAAAAAGCCCAATTAGTCTGGTAGCTCTATAGCAGGAACGGTTCAAAGTCAAATGCAGTCTAATACAGTGTTGGGATAAATCGGAGCCTCGTGAAGGTCATCACTTTCAGTTTTTGTTGAAACGGTTTCAGAAAGGTGTTGATTCCACTTCAGGGTCACTGTGGAGGCTGTAATCTGTGCTGCTGCTGAGTCGCAGCACGTCACACCGAGAGGTGTTTCTAATATTTAGTCTATGCCAATCAAATAAATCAGCGGTTAGAAAAAAAAAATATATTAAGAAAAGTATCAGTGGTGAGGAGAACCAGTTTCTGGCTTTCTGAACAGAATTTGAATAGCTGGCAGCGAAACCCACCTCAACACTTTAAGTTCTTCGTCTCCATAATATCCCCTTTAAAGACTAAATGACGGCAGTTGAATTGAAGGATATGATGTGCAACTCGAAGCGTCTCTGGTTCAGTCGACCTCTGACATCGACGGGTTATTCAGCAGCTCTTCCCGCCTGCAGCAGCTGAGATGATTTTCCCCGGGCCGCGGTAATTACAGGTGCCGAGCCAATGACCCGCAGCCACATAACTATCACTCACTCTATTTATAACTCTCAATAAAAGTGGCACCGAAGTCATCAAAAATGCTTCTCGACTGCCGTTCCAAAGAAAATACAACATGGAAAGTAGGACAGAAATGGCTCCATCTCGGTGAGGCGCTGTCATTTCTTGGCAATCTTCAGCTGACTAGTACTTCTCCAGACTTTCACATTATTACCAAACATAACGTGACATCATTTTTAGCCACACGGATTATCTAAGAACGAGCTTTTTTTTTAGCCAATTACTGAGATTATGTAAAATGACACTGCGGGTGAATGTTGAGTTTTTATTTGGGTTTTGTCGTTTGTACACAAACATACTGCATAGAATTTAGAATATGTTGTTTTTAGACCTGACTTTCATCAGGCTAGTTTTTCTAAGAGCGCATTCCCTCTTCAGGAACAGCATGCTGACACTCGCACTGACTCACATTCACACATCGAAGCTGCCGAGTACAACCGCCGTCTCCTCGATGGGCATTTGAATCACAGAGACAGAAATGAAGAGGCTCTCCGCTCAGTTTTATTCTCCAATAGAATTGGTAATCTTCTTTGGGGAAGCGGTTTCTCTACATTTTAGCTCAATGCTGACAACACGAAAGTCTTCATCTACTTCAAAACTGCACTGTTGACATGTTAAATGATATTTAATGTGATATGTTTGTGCACCACCTGTGTTTGTACTGTCCGCCCTTCCTACTATTTCTTAAAGACATTTTGGACAGTCGTGACATCCTTTTAAAGTCCTTCCCTGCTTTTTAGTCAGTGATTAGCTTCATTTTCGGTTGCTTCGATGAGCCCGCGGTTGTCAAGTGAAGATAATTTATCAATTTATCAAGAAATGTCATTGGACCCAAGGACAATTTACACGTCCTAATGAGCCAATTAAGTAGAAAAACCTTTGCATATATTATTGTATCTTTTTCTTTTTTCCAAGTCCATGAAAATAAAAGTAACAGTTCATTAATATTTGAAGAAAGGCACATTTACTTTTTTCTAACTTAAAAAAAGAAAAAGAAAAAGAAAAATCAACAAAAAGCTGTCATTTGCCAAAAGGTGCCAACACTTGCATACAAGTGTAATAAAAGACGAGTTGAACAGGATGTCAATGGAAAGAACATGTGTTCGGCTGCTGGACTGTGATGACGGGAGGAGAGTTGTGGTCCAGACATTAGTTCTCAGTCCAGTCGCCCGAACCTGCTGTTGGCCTCATAAAACACCTCCAGATATCCACGGAGGGTTTTCTTCAGCGGACCGCTGCGGTCTTGAAGTTAATGAAGTGTTCAGCGGTTTCCAGGCTGCTGATTTATGGCTGTCTACTTTCACATGTGCTTCAAAATCACACTGTCCCTGTACATTTCTACTTTATAGTATTCTTTTTCATTTCTCTGGTCCCGAGCGGCTCGCTGCTCTGACATTTCTATCCATATCACAATCACGGGAGCGTGAGCTGTTAATCAAAAGAGGCAATACATGACACAGCGAGTTTGTATTTTCTGAAGTGAGAAGAGTTGGAAAAACACCTGCAGTAAAGTAAGACTGTGTTTGGCTGTAGGAAGCATCATGCATTTTTAATTATACAGATTTAAGAGCCACATTTTTCATGTATTGAAATCACAAACCTGCACGAGAGCAGTGTTACAAAAGTCTGCTGACTGTGGGTAAACACTCATCACAGGTTAGGAAGTTTGAGGCTTAAGAAATCTCTCATGGAGTTTATCACGCCATCATCTAACAAACAGTGAATCTTGAGTCTGAAACGATGCCTTGCTGGATGATTTAGTTTTTCTCCAGTTGAATCTGATAAAAGCATCAACTCCTGTGTTCCAGTGTATGAACATATACGCCCTGAATCTGTACGCCTGCAGCTGTGACATTCATGGATTAAAGTTCGTTTCCACGCTCGCGACCGGCAGCCAGCCGCTCTCTGGACAGCAGCTCCTCCAGCGACTCCGCTTTATGCTATTTGCGCAATTAGTTCAGCAATGACTCAGCGCCTGGTGAACTTCTACAGTTACACTCCTGTTGTTTTTCAGCTCCACACTATATTGATTCCAGATTAGAGGTGACACCAGAGGAAAATCAAGTGCCTCTTACGCTACTTCATATATCAGCCGGCAGAAGTAATAAGTACAAGAATAGTGTGATGAAGTGTATTCAGTATGAATCGCGCCGTGACACGATGTATTGATTTCTCATGACTGAGCCCGTTTTGGTGTCCCCGTGCGGCAGACGGTCCTCGTGGACTTCTGGTCCAATGGACGTGATTGCTCCGTCAGCCTTCATCATAAACCTGGTCGGGACATTGATGTAGTCATCCCTCTACACTAGTTTTAAGACCTTGATAGAGTGGCGGTGCGATCGTTGTCCACCCTCAGTGGCACCAGTGCCGGCCCACTAAATCCCCTCTAGGATACAGAGTCGCAGGCAGGTGGCGTTTGGGAAGAAATATCGAAGGCTGTTTGGCCTCCACAGAAGAAATATACATGAGCCCGACTAGAAATATAAAAAGCTCAGTGCATTGGAAACTCACACTTACAGTATCAGTCGCACACACAGCTGATGAAGGCAGTTTCACTGCATAACAAAGTAGGCTGGGACGCTGCTCGGCTAGGCTGCTCTCAGGGCATGTTGACACTGGTAATGTTATGACTCAGCATGTCAGACACCCCGAATTCATGTTATCGGTGTTGGGAACAAGTGAAAAGCCACTTTTTCTTTTTTTAGCTGCCTCGGCATCAATCAAGGTACACGCTGTGAATAACATTACATCCATAAATACCCAGAGACATACACAGTGTGGGGCATTTCAGGACCAGGATGTTTTTAAATGAACAAAACATTTGCTTCCCGCTAGATTCCTTAACAAATCAGCTGTTTTGAGCTGCAGAGACACTAAAGCTGTCTAATCGAGGCTCACTGGCACACAGCACATAAACAAGACAGACGTTGAACAGCAGGAAGTTCATGGACGTGTTAAGACAGCAGTAAATAAAGGTAGTTTGCTTGAACATATCTCGGCTATTGGTTAACAACTACGAGCATCTGTGTATTGACAGCCAATCAGATGCTTATTAACACTGTGCCCTTAACATATGTCTAGAGCTGCCTGGACTGCCTACTGGGTTCTGTGACATTTCATTTTCTATTAATCGGTAAATGTTTTATGTAAATGTAATTGCTCTATTTTGGTCTTAATCTCTGCTCAAATTTTTTTTTTTTTTTTTTTTCTGTCGAGACCCAAAACAGTAAAAAGACTCAAAAGGCTGACTCACTGAATCTGAGTCCGGACCTGACATTTCAAAAAAAAAAGAAAAAAGAAGACTTTAAAGGGGTTGTGAAATACAATCAGTTTGAAAGGACATTTCTTGTTTTTATGGTGACAGTGAAACAGTCCCAGAATACCCTCTCTTGCTCTGACATCCATAAATCTTGGATGGCTGGTTCTGCAGAGCGAGGTCATGCATATTTCATCTGAGCCACTTCTCGAACTGGTGACCAGCTGACACCAGCCTCAAATCAATAAATCAGCAGGTGCTCTGTGACTGTGGCCGGAGAGCTCGACGAGACAGCTCAAACTCTACCTGACAGCACAGACTGTGTGTGTCTATGACACACGTGCACACGCACACTTTCAGCATGTGCTTGTGTGACAAAGTTAGCCGGAGGAATTATTTTTTTTTTTTTTGCTCACCTCCCTCAAACTCTGTCTGACAGTTCCCGGAGTTTTCCTTCAGGCTTTCCTCCTCGTTGATGATGATGTTCTCAATGTCCTTCATGGTCAGGTGGTCGCGGAAGGCGTAGAAGAGGATGTGTTTCAGCTCCTCCAGGGTGATTCTCTGCATGTCGAACTGCAGGAGGAAAGAGGTGAGGAAGGATTTTTAGGAAAAACAAAAACAAACAAAAAAAGACATGAATAAGCAGCGTATGAATGAAGACATGGGAAGCCGTGGTCTCTCGTGTTCTACCGGATAAACCGAACACAAACTCCATCACACTGTCAAGTTGTGGAGCACGAAAATCTCTCAGTAAATATTTGCAGCCAATAACTGATGTGTGTTGTAAAAACAAGAAGAAACACTCAAATGCATAAATCATCATATATTTATTTTGTCATTTTTTACCATCCCAACACCTCGTACAGATATCGGCCTCGTGCGTTCACTTTAATCAGAGCGCTGCTCAAAGTTGATGCATTGATTGAATTGAACACACAAGAGTTATGGTCTGAAAGCGATTGATTTATGTCTCTTCCCAAAGAAGACACACGGACACACACGGCAACACTTATGAACCAAAGAGGACTGAGCTTAAATGTTTTTACGTGTAAATTTCAGAGAAACCGAGATTGCTTTGATGAAGATTTTGCTGTCTATTGATCGCATCTCCTGCTGGAAAACAATATTTCAAACTTAAAAGCAGTAATTTAAGACGAGGTCATTACATTTTCTCTAAATTAGGATGCTTACAAGATGCCATTAAATTGAGCTTTAATGAACTAACCTGACTGAGTGAATGAATTCACAAAGAACAGCGAGTCCTGAAGTTGAGATGATGTAGAAAAATAAAATAAACAGGTCTCTCTACCAATTTATTTAAATACTTTGTCACAGACAAGACTGAGTTCCAGCTCACAGGATCACAGGACAGATTCATGGCACTTTCCATTTGACCAAAATGTATGCAGACCGCTACACAAACATGACAGCAGCTGACCTGACTCAACTTTCAATCACTATAATGGCCTGATCCCAATTTTAAGGACAGTCTGGATGGAGCATGATGTCAGAGTGTAGCAACGCAGTTACCAAGCAAAAAAAAAAAAAGAGGTTTTCTCCTGTGACCTTGTTCTGCCTGTTTTAGTCTGGACGGGGAAAAAGGACAACGTCTCCTCCAAATTAGAAATTGATCGACTGAGTTTAACCAGCGACATCAAGTCGAATCTTTCAACACTGCTGCTGTGAAAATGATGAAATATGACATTGTGAGGAAGGTAAGATGCATTTGCAGTGATTGGAAACAACATGGTACCTGGGTGGATCCAACAGTGGATATGGACTACTTACTATTACATGAGTCCAGCCTACCCAGGCCATTCTTCAGCTGCACACATATATCACTCTGCTAATCTTGGTTGGTGCTAAACCCGGGATACAGCGACGGTGCAAAATAGTGTCGGGGAGGGGGACGTGTTTTGGTGGAACACCTGCACATCAGGAGCGAAGCCATGGCATTAAAATGGATAAATAAGACGCAGAAAGGCTTCTACTCAGATACAATAAAGTAGCTTCTGCATGGACTGAAAGGGATTTCCTGATTTTGAGAGAGAAGTTACTGAATACATTGATGGATGTAGAGCGGTACGATACAGTAGATGTTGTTAACTCCCCGCTGGGAAACTTGTGTGGAAATTGTAATTCTCGGTGTGTTTGCTACTCTAAGCAATATTAAGATGAACGATGCTCATCCGGAGATTCACTGGACTTTCTGGCAAGAGATCCCACTTGGACAAGTAGCATCGATACCATTTGTTATCTCTGGACCTCAGAGTGAGCTAAAGAATAATCACACCAAGCACGCCTCAAATGTTAATCAGCCTCCATAAAGATGAATTATCAAAGCTAATTAAAAGGTGGAGGTCAGCGTTTAATCTTTTGTTTGCCGGGTCATTAATCAAAGGTGAAAGTCAATGTAAACATTGGCAAGACAAAAGTAAAATAAAAGGTACATAATAATTGGGTCATAAATCATGTGACATTTTACTGAAGTTTAAATTAAGCAGGAATGATTATTCCATATAGTGGCTGTATAATTTGTGCGTATGTAAATATTTAAAAACAATGCAGAGGCAGCTGGAGGTCATTATTCAATGAAGATATGAATCAATTGTAAATATTATTACTGCAACCACTTTAATAACTGCTACAACTACTGTACCACTGATACTGTACGATGTAAAAAAAAAAAGACATTAAATGATTAGTGATAGAAATCTATATAAATACATCAATCTTAAAGACTGGTTCAGAGAGGGAATCAAAGCATCCAGGGTTGAATCGAAGTTTAAGTAATCAACAGTTGTAAATCAACCGGCCACCAATTCCCCACTGATCTTGAAAACACAATAAAATGTAGAAACTGATGAATATTGATTGATAGTCAAACACTATAAATTCCCCCCCCGGTCCTTGTTAACCATTAAATTCGGAGTATTTAAGCTAAATGGAGACATTACAAGCTCTTATCAAGATGTGTGTTAGAGAAAAAGACTTAAATGAAAGTCTTCTGATGCTAATGAGCTTCAACAGACGCTTTTCAGTTCATAATCGTTATTTTACAGCCACAGATCTACATTTACAAAGATTATGCACAAACTCTCCAGAAATCTCACCACATCTTTGTGGGTGTAAAAGGCCACATCTGTCTTTTTGTCTGCCACCATGTGAAACAGCATAACAAAAAAAAAACAATGTTTTTTTCTGTCCGTCTCAGAAACAGACGAGATGTGCAGCAGACAGCCGGGCGCTGATTATTCGTCCTCTGGTGTCCCTCTGGGGAACCGAGACACAGCGAAGCGCTAACCTGTCCCGAACAGACAGATCTACCCGGAGACACCCTGCAGCATCTATCGCTTAAACTTACAGCCGACTCCCGTGTTACTTTCTCACCAAGGGAGACAGGTCGGCGGCTTAATTGTGTTTATTCACCCTTCGTGCAACCTTGTGTCCTCCCGACGACGGCGGACATCAAGAGACCGCCGGAGCTCCATCTGTCACGGAAACCAGTGACGAGCGAGAACATCGCTCCGTTCACCGGTGGCAGATGAGAAAAATACATTTTATTATCACTTTCCAATATGTCACAGACTTTCTCAGCCTAAATTCACACTCAAGCGGTGAGTGACCTTTACAAAGAGTGTGGTGGGAGAAAGGAGAGTACAAAAGAGTGAAACACATGGACTCCCGGAGAAAAGATGGGGACAGCCAGGGCTTTGTGACCTACAGCTTCATACTCAACTCCATGCAGGAAGCCTTCGGCCTTCTTTGTCACGTATTCTTCACAGAGGGTTAGTCTGAAAGTGCAAATCACATGCCTCAGCCACGGGGGCCCTTTAATGGAGACGTTGGAGAAGTAGGAAATGTCAAATACTGTTCAGACCTGCGGTGGTCCAAACTCAGAAAGAGCCTCGTCTTGAAATGAAAATGAAACACAGAGTGATGTCGACTCACACGGTGACTAAAAACTCTCTGCAGTTAAGTGACATGCTGCATTAAGAAATGAATACACTTCAACAACATTAAAAAAGATGCTCAGACTGAATCTAACCACAGGTCTGATATTGTTGAAACTGCTTAAAGCATGCTGGCACTGAATTCTAGAGAGCTGCAAAGGGTTTAGATTCCTGCTGAGTCATCACAGTCGAGGAATATATTTAGTTTAATATAAGCGATCGACATCATCAGAATTGGACAAGTGTAGGACTTTTCATAACGGTTCCCTTCATAACAAAATTACTGATTACCACCAAGACTTTCTTTTTTAACAACACAGAATCACATTCAATCTAATAAGTCACATTATTATCGAGGTATTTTGTTTTTGTTTTGTACATGTATGTCTTCAAACTGACGGGAAACACTCCAGCTTACTTTAACATGTAAAAATGAAAACAAATCTCTGCACGGGGCTCTTGGTGACAGGTCAGAGTATGAATCCATATTTTTGGCCAATATTATCAATGTGGAGGCTGTATACCAAATAACACAATTTTATATTTTACTACCAGTCTAAGTTTGGTAAAAACGCGGCTTTTTAAAGACAAAGCTGACAACTTCCAGTTTAGTTACAATATGACAAAAGAAGAACAGCTAGAATAACAAATGCACCATGACTGACATGGTTTAAAAATAAATGCCGATTGAGAGATGGACAGCTTTAATTTTAGTCTTTGTATTTTGTGTGTTTTTTTTACTGTAATCTTATCAAGGACAATGAATAGATGTGCTATATTAAATACCGTGGAGATTGTGGGGGTCTGTGATACAGTCTCACCTGTATTAGGAAAATTCAATTGAAGCTGTAATTACCAAAACCATTATCAGGCTCAATTAAGGAGATGCACTGAGGCAGACTCTCTCACCATGTCCTTAAATTAAACCATCAATTGTTATTCCAAAAAAAAAAAAAAAAAAGGTCTCTCAATCGTTTGAATATGTGCTCTTCAGACTGCGGAGGATTCGGTGTGCCGATAAGGACGTAGAGTCACCCTAAAGAGAAAGATCCGCTCATCTCGACGCTCGTAAACGAGGCGTACTCAGCTGCTCGCGCACAGAAGTGGTGAGAAAGAGCCAAGAAGCAGCATCCGTCCATCTGCTGAGTTCAGCCTTTTGCAGCACGGCCAAATGATACAGCTACACAACGCTTCGCACACACTGACGAATCCAATTATATGCTTTTGCTAATCTAAATTTAACGCAATGGACTTGAAAGTGTTTTGTTTCAAACGGCAGAAATATGAATGCATTGGAAGATGCTGCAGCTGGAGGCGAGCTACGAGAAGTTCCTGAGATTTGAGTGCAGAATAATGTCTCCAACACTCGGTTTGTTAAAGACGCCCTCTCTACAAAGTCGGAGGTTATTTTGGGAAAGAAGGAGGTGATTTTTTTTTTAACAGGGATCTGGTTGCAGTCTATCACCTGTTATTTATTCTTGTGCATATCATGGCAGTAACTGTATCTGATCATGTCATCTGTAGATGCTTTTGCCAGACTGGGTTTGAACGGGGAAACACAAACAAATGAGTTCTGGACCACAGCGGAGGATTTCATGAGGGAGACGGAGCAACCAGCGAGGAACAGACAGGAATCTTATACTGTATGTTCACGATGGTAACGAAGGGTTTCAAATGAACAACACCAGCCGACAGTGAATAAAAGTCAAGTCACAAGACCTTTGATGTTGTTGAAAAGTGTCACCTCTTGTGAGATCAGTGGGTCTTTGACCATAAAAGCATTTGTCTGAAAGCTTCACAGACGTCACACAGATACTGAGATGAAGTCGAGATGTGAACAAGAGCTGTTGACATAATAATGTCTTTACGGTTACATTGCACTGAACAATTTGAGCGGTAGGAACAAAAAAAAAAATATATAGCTAAAGGTAAAGAAAAGTCTCAATTCATATCCTGAAGAGGATGACCGTCAGTTTCCCTCCGAAGTTGCAGCTATCAATTTAACACTTGCGTCATTTTCTTTACCATTTGTGCGGACCTCGTTTGCATCATCAACCAGTCAGGAGTGAAAAGAGGGGCGAGTACCAATCAGCTCAATCCACTTCCTGCATATTGGACGTCGTGAAGTAACGAGTCGTCAATATATGATTCCATCGAACTACGATCTGAAAGTTTACAGGACGTCTCTCTTGCAAACCTTTCTACAGCTTACGGCTGCTTGTATTTATTGCCACAACATGTATTATTTACAAGGCAGTTCATGCACACACTCTTGCATTATTCACAATACGGTATTTGTTTCGGAGTGTTTCCGTGACGACACATCTTCCGCTGGAGAATATAAATGTTCTCCAACGTTTATTCTTACCTCAGCTTTCAGTGCAACTTCTTTTGGCCTTAATGTCTTCCACACAACTTCAGGCACACTGTTCTTCTTAAACCACCTTATTAAAATAAAGCTAATTAGGTTGTAAGTAGGTTGTTTATCTGGAAGTTTTACCGAAACAATATGAAGGATATTTATCGCCCTCAAGTTAAAGGAGTCATTAGTCTGACTGTATTCGTCTGGATATTAATGCAACTTATAACTGACTCAGGTATATTTATTAACCCTCTGCTTAATGCCCAGGTTCAACATGCACACGCTCTCCTCCTTGTTAAAATGAATGCTCAGCATCTTTATCGATCTCTGCTTTTAAATAGCCGATCCGTTGTCGTCAGGCCCGGAGCCTTCAGGAGAAATGTATGTCTCCATTACCACTGCGTCACCCAGCCATCAAAGGGCAGAAGATTAATTGAGAAAAAAAAATGAAAACATAACGTGCGCCACGAGCCTAACAACGGCGGGGGAAATGAATTGGAGCTCATGTCTGGAACCAATCACAGCAGTGCTGGAAGTGACAGAAACATTGGCCACACCGGCCACGGATGAAAAGGACTTCTATGGATCAAACTTCTAGAAGAAGTGTGTCTCCGTGTCGAGGTCTGTAACCTCTGCTCTCCAGTGAACGTTTCACAACGCCCCGTGACCAAACATGTCAGACAAAAAGTAAAGAAAAAAAAACACTTCTCATGCAGTCACACACTTCATCTGAAGTGTTGTTGTGGCTCATTCAGACAACAGCTGACCGCCGATCAGAGAGGTTCAGGGTAACGTTGATATCAGGCACTCCTTCAGGGAGTCTCCGTACAGACAGCTCTCCTCTCCCTTCAAGAGGCTCGATCACTTTATATTCACTTCTCATTTGCTGTAAGCATAATGACATAAAGCCGGAGCCAGCAGTGAATCAAAAGGACAGCAGATTTAAGATTGCTTCAGTCAAAGGCAATCTGAGAAAAATAAAGGGGAGAGAAAAGGATCGCCTGAAGCCGCTCAGCAAGCTATCAATAGCCAATTACTGTTAGTATAATTAATCAAGGAGAAATTACTACCATTAACCTCTGGACTAGAGAAGGCTGGAGGAGATGCCTGAGGGTCACCGCTCTCATTAAGTGGGATTTAGTGGATCTATGTGCTCTGACTCATGTAATTCCTTCCGTTCACAGAAGAAGAATGACGAACAGAAGAGACAGAAGGCAAGAAAGCTGCAAGAAGAACGAGTTGGAGGGGAAAAGTGGGCAACCAAATAAATTCTTGGCACACTTTTAGTAAGAGGCCGAAGCACTCGATTGCAGTTCAATAGAAACCTGAAAATGTTCAGCACCCGGTTTAATTGAACCCTGAGGGAAACGGCAGCTTTTGTCAACAGGACCTATTCCAAAGTCTGGAGCTGATGATATATCATGTTTCTAAAGTGGTCAAAACAGTTTTAGTCTGACTAAACCTTAGAGCACCATATCTGGGGGCTCACGTAGGAAAATGTAGGCATCAAACACCGAGCTCTAAAAGTCAGATTACTCACTTTTAGTACTTATTTCCTTGGAAACTTTCAAAGAGCAAAAACTAGCGAAGACCTCGAACTTGCCTTTTTATTCCTTTGCATTTACGCAAATATCCAACGTCTGATGCAGGAGAAAGCTCAGAGATCTGTCCACCCACCTGTTTATTTGCATTATCTGATACTAAAATCATCTGCACAGAAATGTCACATTTGGTGCCGTGTTTTTGTACGTCAAGGAGCGCATCAGCAGGGAGTCAAAGCCTGCACTTAAAAGCCAAGGGAAATGGAAATGCGTGCGGTATTGTGAGTTCAGCTTGTTAAAAAGGTTCTCAGAAAATGCTAACAAACTCCAACCTTAAATGATGAATGATGAGGAGACGTGGAAATCTTTTGAAGTCGTACATCCATATTCACTCTTCATCCTCGCCGTCTGCAGGCCTGACGGGACTTTGAAGTGCAGCTCGGAGGATAAAGGTGCAGCACGCCGAACAACACGCTGAAATGATGAACAATGAGGAACGGCCCCACGGAGAGTCTTTTTGATTGCATTTAGCTGACAAATGATTTTCTCCATTAAGGGTGCACTGTTACTTCATAAAAATGAAGAAGAGCCCATTTAGGAAATCCAGCATGTCAGTGTGATATGGTCAGAGGCATTTATTTTGATTGGCAGACACATCATTAAAATTCTGGTCACTCGACACAAGTACTCCTCCGGTGTGCGGTGTGCGGTGTGTGTGTGTGTGTGTGTGTGTGTGTGTGTGTGTGTGTGTGTGTGTGTGTGTGTTTGAAGCTAAGCGATTGTGCAGCAGAATTCAGAAATGTGTTGCTGACACTTCCCAGAGCTGCAGTCTGGATGAGAACGAGCTGTAATGAGGTGAATCACCGAGGTAGCCGAGGCTGACTCGCATGTAATTAAAGCTACACGGAACAGAACGTGTACATGTAGAAGGAGCTCTTCTATGACGTGCAACGAGCCGTTATTTGATGCAGAGAGCAGGCAAGAAGAAAAAGTCAAGAGTGGAAACTTTCACTTGTCAGGAGGCCTGAGAGTTTTCACCGTTGCTGCGCCGCAACTTCAAACAGCGGCGTCCCTGTTTCCTCAGCACTGAGAGAAGGAGCGTTATCGGCCCGACTAATTGGAAGACCGACGCCGTTTACATCCACGTCCTACATATCCCACTCCAACGGTTTATGTCTGAATAAGCTTCTGACTGTAGATATTCTGCATTATTTGTCTACTCGTCCACAACTCCAGCGTTCCCTCTGAAGCCCGAAGGAGATGTTCCCTCTGCACGTACTGGCATACTGCCGTGTATGGTGACACGCAGTAGTATCTTATTTATACTAATGGTTGGTAGGAGCAGAGCTGCAGTTGTGTGTGATGTTTAAAAGCAACAGTAAAGCCTATAAAATGTGTTCTGCACAGTTTAAACTGTATGATTGTTAGTGAAAGGCACTAAAAAGAAGGCACTGGTTCTGGTAAAAACTAACACTAAAACTAGTATAGTATAGTATAGTATAGTATAAACTTGTAGCTAAGCAAAATGTACACAAATTACATAACAAATATACAGAGAAAGTACCTTTCATCTGTACTTTTCAGTGTTATAAAAAATGTTTGGGTGTTTTTTTTTTGTGATGAAATATGTTTCTTTTTTTTAGATTGCTGAAACTTTAATGGTCCAGGAAAGCAAGGAAGGACCGCAGGAACAACACCACTGTTGACCACACAATGCTGAGTCAGCAACCCTAAAGCTGATCCACTGTCAGTTCTAGGATCTGAACACCGCATAGCCTCGACTAAGACCTTGTTTGCAGTATGATCCAGCCGTAAAGGGACCGTCAGAGGTGCAGGGAAAGATGAGCAGAAACAAGGACGACCACATTCATTACAGTAATGGACAACTATACGAACACCTTAACTCAGTTCCAGGTACTCAAAGTTTTGCTTTTAAATGGACAAAAGGAATAAAAAAATAAAATAAAAATAACTAGAGTTAATTTTCATCCAAGACAAAATAACAATGAAAACCACCAACATTTAAAACCTTTGTGTGAGGTGGTCGAGACCGAAGTTAGCACTAAAACCTCACGATGAAAAATGATTCAGTCTCGGTTAGAGCAAAAACCCCAGAGGAGACGATTCTGGCCAGAGATCAAAGTGACGGTCTTTCTGGCATGATCGCACAATAAAGACAAATGGAAGTCATTTTCACTTTGATAATCCTCCATAATTCACCTCCCAACCTCTGAGCTGGAATCTGAGGAGGAGCACATTAGAGACCGTTTGAAGGCTGATGAGGTATACGGAGGCAAAAGGGAGGACAATCGCATTTGTGCGCGCATGTGTGGGTGCTGATTAGCTGTCTGTAATGTTTCGTCTCCGCGCCACATTCATTGCTATTCAAGGACATGACTGGCAAAGAAAATTTGTTTTTTTTCACCCTTCTCCACCCTCCCAGCAGGCCTGTGAATGCCCTTCGAGTGTGCATCCTGCACGTCTTAAATCATCAAAACGCCCAGCAGTTGCCTGTTGGAGCAGTGCTGCATGTCTGGTGCAGGACTTCTGACAGTCAGCAGTTTCTCAGAGGACGTCTCAGTTTGAATTTCAGCAACTAAGCATGGCGGTTGGGGAAACTTTGGAATTATGCCGACATCGGCACAACCAACGAGGGTGAAAAAAAATATAATAATTGCAGATATTAAAAGTTGAATTTTCGAATACTTGCATCCAAATTCTGCCATATGTTGGACTTGGTCAGTTCAAGCTAGATAATAAGACGTTGAAATAATGTCTGATAGATTACAGGGAGTGGAGATGAATAGTAAAATCACACCAATTATCTAAACTGAACATTTGTTGCTGAAGATCATAATTTCTATATTATTCTCATGGACACATTAAATAAAACAGCAACAAACACACTGAAAGCACATCAGCAATTTATAATTGTCAATTTTCAAGTCACCATTTTGTAGCACATGACTGACTCTTGCTTGATAGCTGTGGAGGAGCCAACACAAATATTAACTTATACTCTCACCTGTATTTACAAAAATCATTGTGACCCATGTATTATTCATCATTAAGATAAGTTGTTCCAAAGTCCTGAGGAATCCAAAACTGCCTTAGCCGGCACACAGGACAGAAAAGGACAAACTAAGGGAACATTAATGCATCTGATTTAAGGTGAGTCTGCATTTATGAGCCAGACAGGATTATTACAAAAACAATGGAGGAGCTCGTTACCGGCTACCCTATTTATCTTGAATATATTTAAATAACCAAATTGGAGATACAAACAGAATTTTACATTACTGGATTATTTACGTTCATGAAAATGGGATTAATTTGTCCCCACGTACCGTCTAAAACAAGCAAAGCGCCATCACTTATTCAGCTCATTTAATGGAGTCATTGTGAGCCGAGTGTGAATATCTGCTCATTAGACTCCTCACACCTCTCTGATGTCTGCTCTCTGAAACACACTCCACCCCAGAGAAACATCAGTCGTAGGAATACCACTTTGTTTAAGTACTGGACGCAGAGGGTTTGTTCATACAAATCAGTTTAAATAAGAAAATGAAATTAAGATTAAATAAATACTACGTCCTTTTTTGTTCTCTCTTTCGCATAAGGGACCATTATAATGTATTAATCTAAATTTAAAGGGACATACTGTGTAAAGCTTTTGTACAGAAGCAAAAAAACAACAACAAATGAACCATTGAATAATCAGAAAAATAACCTGACCAACTAAAAATCCAAACGTTAATCCACCTTTGTTGTTCAACAAGAAATGTATTTTTCTTTTTCATTGTGGGCGTAAAGCACAAAGGATGATTATAGAGGTAACGGCACTAAAAAAAAAAAAAAAGCTCCCTCATGCCGTCCTGTCAAAGAGGTGAAAGAAACCTAATCAGCCCTTTCCCCAGGCCATCAGGTCTTTGTTCAGTTCACGTTGAAATTTTACTGAATTTATTTCACTTGACGAGAAAAGGCAATGAAAGGGATGTAAAAGTACATTTGAAATAACAGAGAAAAGTTTGCAGCTGTGAGAAATATCTGAGAGTCTACAGGAAAACGGATTTTTTTTTTTAGTGATTTGCATGCATTTCTTGCTCTCGCTCTGAGCCAAATGTCCCCATTAAGAACTGCTTACATGGCAAATAACAAAGTTAGGAAAATTAGCGTGAGCTTCTCTGGGTTGATAATAAGTAAAAAACAACAAGGTGTAGATCCGTTTCTCAAAGCATTACAGTGCATTGATAAGAAATATGTAAATACAGTGTATTTAGAATAATACCTCAATAACACAAACACCGACATTTCCGTCAATCCGTCACGATAAATCACGAGCACGCAGAGATGCAGGAACACTTTGTGTTTGACGAATGGTGGTGACAGGTGATGTCACATGTTATGAATTATGACAGCGCTAAAATTATTTCTATTTCCCCGACTCCCAGTCAGAGCCAACGTGCGCCTCCCTACACTTCGTCACAATTCTGCTTCTGGGGTCAATTAGCAATTTTTGAGGAAGCAAAATGAGACGAGACCTCCGATCTGTTTATTTATGGCAGAAAAAAAACCTGCCTGGGATGAAGGTACAACCTTGAGTTGAATCACAATATCACGGTTATTCTTTTCTTTGTGCTTCTGAACAAAACAAAAAAAGAAACGTTTGTTTATCTTCTGTTATTCAATGACGTGATTTGTTTGGTGTGATACTTAAAGGGCAACTAACATAGACGGGATGCCAACATAGGCTTGAATTGCGCTGCAATACATTGTTCCACCACACAACATTTAGAGGCGCTGTTTCACTCACTGTTACCTTATATACCTAAAACCTAATAATGTTTTTATATCCATAATAGATGCTGATTCTGGAGATGAAATATAACACAGCAGTGTGTATATTGGTCTTTTAGAGAGGCCATTGGTTTGCTTATTATTCATGAAGACATCTTTTTGGTGATCATGTTGCTGGTGATTAGCAAAACAGAAGAAAAACGAAATGTTTGCAGTTGCTCAATGACGAGGTCATAATTACCTAACGGGCTAATTAGATACGTTAACAAACTGTTCAAGAGCAGATACCAGCGAGTAGGAAGGTGAGCGTGTGACAGCGAGTGAATCATTATCCCGTCACCCCAGCTGGTGAGGATGTGACACTTTGCCTGATATTACTGGGATGAGAAAATCTCTCAGCCAAGACGAGAGCTGAGCGACTCTCAAGGTTCAAAAAGACCGAAACCAGAAGACGATACGAGGTTCACGCCAGTTCGACGGCGTCTGCTTGTGTCACACTTCCTGCTGAGCGAATCCTGCTCTGCTCTGAAGGAGACAAATTCTGACAGACTCAGCGGAGGAAAATAAATACTTAATCATAAAATCCTACAAAATGCCGGATGAAGGGAAGTGTAATCTGTGAAACGCCATCGAGTGCTTTGATAAGGGAGGATTTTTATGCGGGTTACACAAAACCCCCTCCAGCTAAATGCTCTCAGCGCTGTGCCGTTGTTATATCCTTGTCACGCTTCATGTTTTATGGAAACTGACTACAAAGAGAAGCTGGTCAGAGGTCGACGGGTGTATTCATCTGTTTCAAGCACTTTGCTCTTACTTTCTTTAATCAATTACTGCAGTTGTTTCTTTTAAATCACCTAATAATGACACAGACAATAGAAAAAAAAAAATCCCCCACTTAAAGTCAAACCTGATGTTCAGTTCAATACGGCTGCATATTTTGAAATATGACATTCTCTTTGTAGTTTGCTTATTCCCTGATTGGTTAGTTGTTTCTGATTATTTTTACAACACAGAGGGCAGAAAAAGTTCAGTTAGCTTCTTCCTTCGCTTTAAAAAAACAAAACGGAGCTCATAAAAGTTCCCACACTGAACTCTACTGTTGTCAGAGCCTTTGAGCTACAAAAGAATAAAAAATAAAACTGTATAATTGGGTGATAATTTGCAGTAGTTTAATCTCTATGATCTTGTTCTCGTTTCACATTGTCATTAAATTTGGGGTTAATATGACGCCGAATATTGCAGCTTCAAAGACTAAAACTAAAAGGCATTAGATAAGAAGAAAATGTGTTTCTGCAGTATTGTATATTCCTGATACATAATAATTAGACATCATGTCCATCCTCACGTCCTGTTTGGTAACTACCAGGAGAGATAAGTCTTTTATAATCCCGTACGGTCTGTTGATTGGAGGTCCAGTACAATTTCAGAATTTTGATGAGCGGGACATAATGAGCCGGCAGCATGAGTTGTCTTCACTAATGGTTTATTCAGTGTTTGCTGAACTGTTGGGTGGGCTTTCAAGACGATAAGTGTTATTTTTCTCCACGTATACTTGCGTCGCAAAGACCATTTCCATTTTCCGATCATCGCACTAAAGTTACGCTGCATGTTATTTCCGCGGAGCGGAGCAGACATCATGTTTTATTTTTGTGAAATAAAGGTGGTTGAGCTGGTTTTAACAGCGAATCATCACCTGCTTACCAGCATGAAATGGCAAAATCACTGTATGCACGATCCCAAAGCTTATAAACACTTTCAACTTCACAGCAAATATCCAATACAGAAAATAACATGAACATGTTGAAAGAGACTGAGTCACACACCGCAGTCCATTAACAAACTAAACTAAGCAGGAAACTGTAATAGCTCAAACAACTAATCATCTGTGAGGCGTGTGGAGAAATAATCATGATGAATCAAGGCTTGCAGCACATTTTTTCCTTCTTAATATGCTCCACACATTAGATGAGGTGTTTAAGCTGCAACGAGTCCCGCCTCTGGGCATTAATTCATCAGATCAGAAATGTGGGCTCCTAAGTGGAGAAGTAACAAACCCCCAAACCACAAACCACAAACCACCGGCCGTACTCAGAGGGGTGGAAATGTCGTTTCAAGCCAGCTGATCTCCTTCACAAGCTGCCGCCCGACGTGGCCGACTGCCTTCACCCAGCCGCGGTGGAAACCACAAAGCTCCTGCCCCAGAAAAACCCGGGTCAGACAGATGATTACATCAAGAGAACGGGTTTTCCAAATGTCACTGTGTGTGCCAACTGTCCTGCCCTTTACCTCACACCTGCTTGATTTGTCCTCATTCCCATCCACGCTCCCTCCTCCTTTCTATTATCTGCACATTCATCACCGTCTCGCGCGGTAAAAGTCAGTATACTTCACTCTTGTGAAAATCATCCCTTTGGTTCGTTTCTTGTGCCACCAATTCCTCCGTCTGATTAGATTTCAAAGCACTTTCAAAAGTCTCTGTTAGACTCTCCATCGGTCACAGTACCTCCCCCCCCCCCTCCCCCAAGGACATAAGATGTCGCATATTAAACATTTGTTTTCCACTACCTCAGAAAAGAACATTGAGGCTGCATGGATATAGAAACTAAGTTATATAAGGAAACTAAGTTATATAAAGAGGATAGTATTTCAATAAAAGTCATTTACAGATAGCATTTTTACAGAGAAGACTCTCAAGGCTTCTTTCTCTTTGATGGTCGAGCCCAACTCCAGAGTCTTCGTCCTAGTCTGAGCACAAATATAGTTTTTCTGCAGCATAAAATCCTTTGAGCTCTGAGTGGGTTGTTCAAGTTCAAACTCCTCATCAACACAAGGAGCTTTAAAATGTGGAGAACATGAAGCATTTTGCTCGTAGGTGTAATCAACTTGGAAAACTCCCGTTTTTAAGTAGACGTTTGTTTTCACGTTAAAAAAAGGGACTTTTTACGGATTACCATAATTTGGACCGTAGTAAATAAATGCAATATTTAATTTGAAAATCAAAGGGTTCCAGTGTGTGTGTGTTTGTTCTGGTTTTCACCTGGGGTGCAGGAAGCAGAGGAATTATACCCGAGTTGGGTGAGATTTGTAGATACAGCGAACAAAGTACTGAGACCTCGAACCGCAACCAAATACAACAACAGCTTTCATTGGACTTCGTTGGCATTCAAAATTCAAGACCTTGAATTAATGAAAAAAAAAAAAAAACTAAACACGAGGAATTAAAATGAGTCATTTTCCTGCTTGCAGCACTTATCTTCCAGCTCACACATACAGAGTAATGATTCATGACACTCAGAAAAGATGTGTTTCAGAAGAAAGACTTACCTGCCAGAAGATGGTGTCTATTGTGCTGCCCAGGAAGCCTTCTCTCGTTTCGGACGACAGGAGCTTCGGACCGAGGATCGTCATGAACTCTTCAAAATCAACCTGCCCGTCACCTGACCATGAAAAAAAAAATAATAATAATAAAAATAATAATAGGACAGATAGTAGACGAGAGGATTTTAAAGATGATTTCATCACTGTCGGCAGCTTTTGACAAATTAACGTCATTTAATAACCAGAAACTGTTCAGAGACTGAACCCATCCTGATCAGTCCAGTTGGTGATCCATCCGGCATCTTTAACCTGTACAGGCCCACAGGGGGCGCTGGAGTCTATCGCAGCTGACCATCGCAGGGCCGACACACAAAGACAAAAAACATCTATTCACGCTTACATTCACACCAATTTCAAATCACCAATTAACCTCGCGTGCATGCTTCTGCAAGTCGTCTTCTGTAATGTGAAGTAAAACTCAGCTGCTACATCGAATGTTTGGGCTCAAACAGGAAAATAAAAGCAGTTGATGTCTTTTGTTATTTCAATTTTAAGGTCAGCATGCTTTAAATCACACAGCTCAATGCACCGTTATTCTACTGAGAAGAAAGATTAGAAAAAAACAAATCAGTGAGCTCAGACTAGATCTATAATAGAGAGAACGGAGAAGATGAAAGTTTACAGCCGTTGGATCACTCACAACATGGAGTCCCGCATCGACTCCAACAGCACTGATCTGGGAGGTCTGCTCATATCTGTTAAAGCTCCTGCCAAAACAAAGCATCAAAACTCCAGACCGCAAGAAATGAAACGAACAGATCTTGGATTCATTTTTGAACACCCTTTAAACCTTGTTTTTTTTTCCCCTGTTACTCTAAAGTTTCTATAATCCCAGTGAGGTTTCATTATCTCCCCCGCGGAGGGTTTGTCTGGTTTTACTATCTCTACGTTTGGATGAACCAACCCCACACTGAAGCCTCTCGCTGCACATTATAGGTTCAGGGAATTGTTCAAAATGACGTGGGTGAAAAAGTCAGTAAAACCAGGAGAGAATTGAAATTTAAATTAAAGGGGTGGGCAGGTAACGCGCTGCATTCAATGCCCTGTAGCTGAACTCAAAAGGCATAATAAATAAGGCCTAAAGCGAGAGGAAGTCAGTAACTGCACAGAAAAAAAAACAACAACACGTGATCACATGCATCCACACGTGTTTTCCACATGTCGCAACGTATGATAACGTGTGGGAATCTTCTCACACGGGAATCTACGCGAGCTTCACATCGAAACCACGGAAACACGTTTCCCACAGGAACAATACGAACGCTCTGCAGGGAGTCATCTTCTATTTTTTCTGGTCTCGCCGTTGCAAACGGGTTCTACGTCCCTCCTCGTCCCACCTGCTCCTCCTGTATCTGCACAAGAGGTCCGGCAACGAGTCAGTGGAAAGTTACTGATGCAAGACGACCCAATCTGCCCCGACCTACTGTTCCTCCGCTCCCGCTCGGACGGTGGCAGCCATTCTTAGACATGCTGACACTTGTCACTTTGACGCCATTGACTCCCATCCATCCATATTAAGCAGGGCGACGGGCCAAATGAAGCAACACCGAGAGACACCGGGGGGGGGGGGGGGGGTTAGGGTTAGATGGATGACAAGATGGAGTGGGTGAACGAGTTCAAGGTAAAACAGGATGTTGTGTGTACGTCGGAGTCCGGCGACGACGACAACAACAACAACAACACTGTGGTTGAAATCTCCACTAAGTGGTCATTTGGATATTTCAGAAACTTGATGGTGCGACAACATCTCAGATTCTGTGGGTCTGTTTGGAAGATGTGTTGCGTGTCTTGGTAAAAAAAAAAAAAAAAAAAAAAAAAAGAAGAAGTCTATTCTCGTTTCTATTATGACAATGTTGTTGTCACAATCGTTCTCCCTCAGCCAGTCCGCCACTCACAATGAAGGGAAAATAAATGAATCACACAACTCCATATGACATTGACATGCCTCTCCCACACTTCAGCCCTTCAACCCTTTCTGACAATGAGCCTTCCTCCTTAATAATGAATGAAAGTTTTTAGCTGTGAATGGACATAACATTAAGTTTTATGCTGTTTGTTTATGTCGTGAGTGTCATTTCAAACCTGGAACATGAACTCCTAATGTTTGTTTGTCCGTTTTAAACAGCACCTGAAACTTTTACTACAGAGGATGAGCCAGCTAATATTACTGAACTATTATTCTGTCTGGTTTGATTTCATGTCACACTCAATGTGAAGTTATAAAAGTTTTTAAGAGCAAACTCTGCTCTCTGATTAATCCTGATCCAGCTGCAAAAACCTGCTGACAAGTTAAGACTTTCACACTTGATATTCTATAATTACTACTTCAAATTAAACCTCTTATTTTGTCATTGATACTTAATGTTGTACAAGAAGTGCATAAAAATCCCAACAGAAAACCATGAAAACGCCAAATGTTGGGGTATTATTGAGGAATGTGTTCATCCTAAAAACAGACTTTTCTTTTTTTTAAGTAACCACAGTTTGCGACAGCTCAACACGAGTCACCGAGTCACCGAGTCACCGCCCGTGTCTGTCACAGCCGACGCCACCTGCATTCGACCCACTTTTTATTTGTTATATCACAGCCAAGCGTCCCGTTTCAGCTGGAAACACAGCGATGAATTATTCAAGTAGAGATGCGAAATCCGGCTCCTTTTAGTTTCAGACAAACAAATAAGATGAAAGACGGGAGAGACTACAAACTAGAGGTCTCTGTTAGTATTTAGTGAATACATATCTACACGGGTTGAACCTGAAGGTTTAGCTAAAGGTCTTTAATACCAAAATAATAATAAAAAAAAAAAACCCAGCACGTGTTATCTAGACTGCAAAACAAAAGGCTGGTGCAATGCTGGGATCACGAACGAAGAAGAGCAGTCACACGTCTTTATGAAGGCCACGGAGAGCTCAATAACAATCACAGGGATCGGTTTGGCAGCGGCGAGCAGCACAACAGATAATCTGTCCTGATCTTCCACAGATCAGATGGACTCGGCTGCCGGGCCGAGAATCGATGGCTGCGAACGAGCGTCCGATCCTCACAGCTGCTCACCTGGCCGAGACATCCGCTCCGATTCATCCGCCGATACGGCTCCTTCACGCAGCGTCCCTTCGATCACCGTCTCGTCATCATTATACCGACGCGTACCAGAAGATCATTTCACAAATTGCACACTAATTTCTCCCGAGCAGCGTGAGCTGGTTCCTGATGTGGCAGGAAAAATAAAGGAATGAAGAAATTAGGGGGGAAACTTACAGATACGTCATTTCTTTATTAAACTAATCAATGTTTTCATCTATTTGCAATTAGAAAATAAATGTTCAGCATTACGTTTAGTTTTTTTTTTTTTTTTTTTCCTGTAGTCTAGTGATGTACTACAAAGGGATTTTTCATCTCATCATACTCTCATTGATCTGATCTGCGTGAGGTCGGGTTACAACGTGCGTCACCGTGTCTGATTTATTACCGGCGGTGGGCAGGAACTGTCGTTCCACGTTTATAGCCAATAATAGCCGCAGCCTTTATATGGAAACACCACCTGCCCGGTCAGCTGCATCTGGCTGCATCTCGTAGGCCAATCGATCCACACCGTGTTTGTTCTCCCGCTCCATCTTGTAAATCAGTGAGATTCTTTGGATATAAAAAGCCTCTCTCGGCCCGCAAATTACCGACCGAGCCGTCTTTATTGAAAAGAAATTCTTCGAAATTAACGAATATAAAGACCTCGCTTGGCATTCAGCCGACCTTCAGATTCAAAGCCACCAACATGAACTAAAAGTCCAGTATTTTCATGAAGATATTCATCAAAACTAACAAGCTGACTCAGGTCATTTAAGCACAACTCGGACAAATTCAGATTAAATACGCAGAGCCAGAAAGATAAATGACATCTAAGTGAATAAATAAATGAAGAGCGTTACTCGTCACAGACTTCCGGAGACAAAAGCCTCCGTGACCTTTGTCAGATCTGAAAGTAGCCTCGCCTGCTTCTTCCAGTTGTAGCAGACGCTGCAACAACATCCGTCCTTCAGGCATAAGAGCAGCTCGAGTCTCCTGAGATCCTGAGGCGGGTGAGTCAGAAGAGGAATAAAGGAAGTACAACTTCTTAAACTTTTAATATTCAGCCTTGAACATTGACAGTATTTCCCTCTCCGCAGTAAAACTGAACAACATTTATCAAAGACGGTGATAACGGCATGAAGAATTGGATTTTTTTTTTTTTTTTCTCCCATTTGCATTTTCCCATTCTCGCCTTATACATCTTTAAATGTCGGCCGGTTATGAAACGTCAGTCACAGTTAACGCAGACGCCGTCGCCTGTGAATGCGTCGATATCGTAGCGTTTAGTTTGTTCTGGCTGAGCGACCGAACGCCAACTTTCCCCAAACATTTTATTATCTCGCAGATTTATTCATTCATGTTGCGACATCACTTTCAGATATCTACTTTCAGACACTTTTATGTCTGTGCATGATGTACCGCATGAGGCCAGGAACCCATCCTGCAGTGCACAGAACATTTGTGTGTGTGTGTGTGTGTGTGTGTGTGTGTGTGTGTGTGTGTGTGTGTGTGTGTGTGTGTGTGTACAAGCACACGTGACTCACCGTCCATGTCTAGTCTCTGCATGATGATGGCCAGCTCCACTTCACTTGGCATGTACCCCAGAGACCGCATGGCCATACCCAACTCCTGCTTGGAAATGAACCCGTTCCCGTCACGATCCAGAACCTTAAACGCCTCCCGTATCTCTGCCAAGACAAACAGGAGAGCAAAAAATAATAATCCCGACTCAGCATTTACAAACGACGCTCATCCCCTCCCGCTTCTGATTTGTAGAAAGGTAAACGCGTGTTCATTTCACAGCGATATGTGGATTCATCTGCCAGACAACTTTGTTATTCCGGGTTTTTTTGGGGCGATTCCCCTCTCGTGACTTTGAATTCCCACTTTCGATGAAGTGAGTTGGCACTGCACCCCCCCCCCCCCCCCCCCCCCTTCATCGTCCTCTGCACACCTTTCTTTACCTTTCTCCTCTCCCTCTCTTCCCGTCTGACCTCGCTTCGGGCGGCGCGTCATGCGATCGGTCTCGCACCGCTGCCTCAACTTAACGAGATCAATTCCAGCCATCGATTCATTTTCTCCACCTTTCTGTCACAGCCGCCGGCACCTCGGCTCGTTTTTAATCTGTCACATTCCCCTTCAGTCTGTTCCCCGTGAGCTCTTGTTCAGTTCATATTGTACACTATATATTTTTTATCTTTCAGCTGAAAATCCAAAAGCAACATTAGTAAGTTGGAGGAATAAGAGTTGCTTATGGGGCATATTATCTGTTTCCACATTTAATTGTGTGACATCCAGGTTACTACATTTTTATCATATTTTGCTTCAATGCCCATTAAAAATATCACAACTGCATGAAAGCTAAATTACAGGAACATAATACATACATAATATTCAGCTTCTGTTGGGACTCATTGCCATGAAGATTTAGCTCAATGATCATTTTTTACAGTGTAGTTTGTGCTGTTGTTAATGAACAACAGGTGGAGGACTGCTTTTACATCTCATAATGCTTTATGATGTTTTCCTCACAATATTTTGCAGAACTGGTGACTGATTTAACACCATTTCAAGATAAAACTGTTCATTTACAGACGGGAGAACAACGGGTGTAAGCGAGTGACCAGTCACATCATGAAACACGAGACGTTTCATTTTCAGCAACATCAGCGCAGATCAAAGTCATTAAATAGTAAATTAATTTGGTCCAGATTGTGTTTTAACCTGAATGTGACCACGTTTTACCAAAACAGACAGATTCTCAGATCAGAAACAGAAACTGCTCACTTCGACACATTCGTCAGCAGCTGGTTGACCGGCGGCTCAACGTGTCACCGAGGCGTCAGCCGGCTTCGCTCCGCTTCAATGAATGCGTATTTCATAAGTGTGCCTACGTAGCGGAGAGGATGTACGGTAAGAGAAGTGGGAGAGACCGACGGGCATCTGGTGCTTTTAAATGGAGGTGAAATGTCACTTCTCTGAAGAACACTGCGACTGCGTGACATGCGTGAGCACACTGTTGATCCCTGAATGATTCCACACTTCATCCTTCCCGGGAACCGCGCAGGTTTTTTCTTCAAGGGATATATGAAGGACATAGACCAAACCTTTCTGCAAGTTTTAGATCCAACAGCAACAAAAACTGGCACATCCCAGATTTAAAATTCAATACAAAATTTATATTTGACAGGTGCAAATCATTTTTTGTAATGCACATCTAAATAAATACACAAAAACAATGAAACAGTACGACACTACAAAAAACTGAAAAATCCATCGTAACTGAACGGAAATGTGTTTCTGTTGATTGTTTTGTTTTTGGTTTTTTCAGAGAACAAACACACTAACAGCATTTTGTGACTGCTTGAAAACAGAATTGCCAATCTGGAGCAAAAACATCCAATAATAAGCCCATCAATCATCTTATTATCTGCCGTTCTGCCGAGATTCTGAACCAACAAAGCGTAAATGGAGCGTGAATTATGAATCGTGTCATTACGTTGAGCAGATTGTTTTGACTGTGTTAAGTACCGACTGTAGATATAAAGGAACATGGCGTGCTGTTGGCTGCTGAACCAGCGCACCTAAAGACCACATCCTCATTTGCAACAACCCAAAGCTCTGTTTTACAGATCGTATTTTCCAGAATGAAAACACACGAACGCTAACAAACCGTCACATCAAAGGCACACGGATTACTTTGCAGGCATTGAAATGAGTGTCTCATAAATAAATGTATCAGCGAGTCGAGCCTTTGTGAAGCGCTTTCCTGTCTGGAGCTCGTTGGAACAGAATAACAACGCTGTGATTGCGTCTGTATGTTGGAATAATTCGCTCTATTTCATGCACAAGTGCTCCCGTCCGTCTGGGAAAATACTGAGCTGCCAACCGAACACCTGACATTTGACACAGCAATATTTTTTGCACAAATAAAATACTAATACTAATAAATACCCACTTCCATGGAACGGGATCGGAAGCGGTCGATTTTTGTCTCGTTTTGTATCCTGGTTGTGCCTTCGTAATGTTTACCGTGTACGTGAGCATGTGCGTGTTGTGCGTATGCTTGAATGACTGATGTCGCTTTACTTGAATTATGCACTCTGCTTGCCTGACCGCTGGGATGCAGCACTGATGCTCGGCATTGACAGACTCACAGCTGGAACCGCTGCTGGAGCTTCAGCACCGAGCCGACAAACTGCAAGCAACAAACATGATGAGACGTTGTGGTTCAGGACGCCGAGCTGCGTATTGTGGAATAAAATAGCATTATTACGTTATGTGTGTATGCAGTGGTCTCCATTAAGTATATTGTTTTATGTTGAATAGATCATGATGAGCTTGATTTATATCTGGGGAGAGTTTTCATTGTTGTTTTTTTTATTAATTTTTTTTTTTTTTTTGGATAGAAACACCTGCTGAGGATTGTGGGATTATTGGACGTATTCAAAGTGCGTGATGTAAAAAGTCAAACGGGTCTTCATATTGCCAAATCTACCGTTTGAATTAAAATATCTTACTGCTGTATCCTCAACAGCAGAACGCCGTGCGGTTGTTTATATTTACGTGTCTCTATTTGTGAAATGGAAAAACTTTGTAGGCGTAATAACATCAGACCAACGTTTAAATGACTCCTCAGCATCTTTAACACCGACGCTCCATTTCAGATGAGCGCGGCGTTGCTATGGCGCCGTATTGGTGAGTACTTAAGGTGTTGTGACATCCCAGTGTGACTGAGGAGAAGGAATAACACCGTCAGCACCCTGGACAGCTCCCCCCCCCGGAGACATGTTGTCGATTGAAGGTTTAGAGATCCGGTCTGCCTGGTTCTGATTGTACAAACCAGTAGCTTCACTATAAGGTAGCAGTTCTGCAGGAAGCCCAGACACACAACCTGCCAGGTGGGAACTGTTGTTTATATGGAGATGATGTTGGAAACCCTGTTTCTTCTCCCTCTATGCTTCAGGGGGAAGCTCAGCGCTGGTGGGCTGAACAGACTCACGCCAACCCGTCGGCTTCCTGCCGTCTGGTCTAGCTCAGCATGCTCTATGAAAGAAGAGCACACGTGCCAACTAGGAAGGATTTCTTCTGCAAGCCTTTCACTTAACATTTAATAAAGCAGCCTATTTTAGATCTTGCTCCAGGACTACTACTTTTTTTTTTTCCTTTTCTTTTTGTACTGTGAAGTCTATTGGAAATCCCCCTGGAGTACCACTGTGGATAATGTGTCTAGATGCTACTACTTTGTCGGTCCGGTTACTGGAACCAGAATAATTATAACATACTGTAGAGTATAAGAACAACAACCCCTAAAAACATACTTGGTGAAAATAGCTCAATTTAACATGAATATTTAATCAAACTAAATGCGTTTAAAAATGCATTCATGTCCTGGTGTGCCATCTTTTGAACCAATTTACGTTCTGAGTAACGTCTGCTCGTGCTGGCCTGAGATCACAGATGCAGTTAAAATTTGATTTGCATAAAACTTGCAGAGAGACGTCCTAAGTTTTCCCTAAATTCACAAAGATAACCAAAGTTTGTTGGCTGGATGTAAAGTACCAACTTCACCCAGCAACATCATCCCTCAGAAACAGCACAACAAACAAATAAGGAAATAGCGCACTGAACAAACAAGAACTTGATGTTATTTACTGACCTCTTTATGTCTATATTTGGCATTTATATTATGTAAACAACATTTTAATATCTTTATCAAGAGTTATTTGTTGGCAGGAGCTTTTAAACAGAAATTATGTTCAATTTAGTGAAACTTCACAGCCTCTAAATTACTCTCACTCATTAAATGTGACATTTTATCTTTGCAATAACAGCTCGTTTTGTTCTTTCCGGAAACAACAAGATTATGAAACTTTACTCAGCTTGAATCTAACAACATATCAAAGAGCATAAAAGGCATAAAGGTGATTGGATTTACATAATGAGAGAGACAAAACGATCTGCCCTGAAACTAAGTAGGGAGGTGCCAGAAGTGTAGAAATTGCTTCCAGAGCATCTCTGGAACAAACCTACGAAGAGACTTTATGATACGGAACCAACCACATGAATAAATTAATAACAGCTGCGAAAATAAAAACAATGAACAGTCACAATTGTGATGAAGTTGGTCCACTACTTTCAGGGAATAGTGAGGAAGGTTGCACAAGAAAAAGAAACAACACGCTCAAACCAAGTTGAGTGACAGCAGCGCTCCTGAAACACAGAGCAGCGGCTCTGGAGGCAACAAGTCCATTTATGTTCACGGTGGATCATCTTGTGTATTCTGTTTCAAAGAAATAAGTCCCAGCCCGACATCCTCCAAAGGATATTTACACGCCCTGCACTGTAGTTTAAAGCGTGTACTCAAACACGCAGGCACCATGTGGAGAGAAAACACAGGTCAGGAAACAGTCACTCTTCAACAGTGTTGCCTAGACGACCGGCGTTAGTGGCGATTTAATAAATGTCAATATATTTCCTTGACTATAACTTTAATCTTCACAAAAACTAAAATCACGGTTTTGCAGTTGAAGTTGGTCACAAAGTCGCCTTCGTTTCCTCCGAAGCTGCGAACGAACGAGCGAGATACGATCGATGCAGCCGGCCGTCTCCGAATGACTGACGTATGTAAAACACTGCAGCATTATCCATACCGCGAGAAACACTCCAGGGCCTGCTGCTGTCTGTATGCATCCCAGCAGGCAACACAGGCTTCTCAAGAGAGAGGAGACATTAGCAAAAAAATAAAAAAAAATAAAAACGCAGCAGCTGACTGATTCCAGTCTGGCAGCCAGACGACAGGTCAGCCCAGCGTCGAAGGTTTTTTAATGGCGCTGGACAAATACAGTAAATTGCCTATTTAAATACTGTGAAGCAGAAGTGTTGAATGTGCAGGAAGTGGAAGGTGAACCGGGGAAGACATGCAGCATAAGAGTTTCTAATCACATCTGAAAATGGACACGTGAGGCTATTTCTATCAGAACCACATGAAAACTGTGTGTGTTGAAATGATCTGTTTTTTTCTGGTGTTATTAGGAAAACGTTTGAAAGCGCAAAACACTCGACACAGGTTGTCATCACACTGTTGGTTATAATCCTCTGAATCACTGGAAACCCGTTACCGTGTATGTTTACAGATTTATGGAATAGCAAGTACATATTTTCTTTATTTACAAAAATGAGGTTCTATCCAAAAATGCTGATTTACACATCAGTGGAACTAAATACTGTTCCAGGACACATTTTATATATAATTCTGTGTAGAAATGTCATCAAAAGAGTCAAAAGTCAGATTAAAATTTGGTGCGACTATCATTTGCCCCTAAAACAGCACTACTTCTGTAATAGAATTTGCACGTGACATCAAAGTTTTTTCACCATTGTGTCTTTAAAAAAAAAACATTAAGATAAAAACGTTTCCAGTTTCCATCTTAATTCATGGGACGTTACAAAAGTGCAAAGTTTCTGTTGAGTGAGTGCAGCAAAGGCACGAAACTTCTTTTAATCTGTACTGTTAAAAATGGATCTCCAATTAATATGAATCACAAACAATCCCCGTTTGTCCTGTAATCATGGATCTCCAAACAATATTCATTAGATTACCTTAAAAAAAAGGAAAATAATATTTTGTGATTATAAAAAAAAAAGCTGCTTTTTATATGTTTTCTAATTGCATTCATGGACACTTGTTGTGGAAATCACTAAAACTATAATGTGCTTGATATCTATGCTCTGACCAATCAGAAAAGGCCTTGGTGTCAGAAGACCAAAACGCAGAATGACTCATTCTCCTTCCACTGCCTCCAACTATCCAAACTAGAGACTACTGTGAAACTATCAATCATCCAGCAGCAGCGTACGGTAAATAATAATACAGTAATTAGAGTGTCGACAGGCCTCAGTTAGTCACTCAGTGTTTTTAAAAGAACCTCATGAGGACCACAAGTTATGTCCTATTCACTGAACAACACAAACCCATTGCAACAGGAATAAGGAATTTATACTTTGCAAATTCCTTCATGCATATTAAAACTCGACCCTGACGGAGTATCTGACTATTACCGTGCGCCGTGCTGCCAATTTTCCAGCCGGCAGCTTAATGTTGCATCAATGGATGAAAATTTCCGAGGTCTGCGGGGGTCTAGTTTGTTTGCTACCTGTGAGACTGCCACTGCTGACTCCAGCAGCCTGTTATTGATCAGGTTTGCGTTGTGCAGGCCGGGGTGATTACTCTCAGACAGACTCCAAAACAAAGGCTTCATGAACACACCCTCAGAGAGAGAGAGAGAGAGAAAGAGATGCCAGCAGACCGCAAATGCTCCCGGTGTGATAAGATATGTGGGGAATAATGCACTGCTGTGTTTTGTTGGCTCACATGAGGATGATGCTGCTGGTTTCTGCAGCGCTGTATTCTCTTTAAAACATTACTGACCATAAAACCAAGCCGGATCAGCACCTGCCTTTAAAAACAAAACCCGTTTAGTTGCCTTTTTTTTTTTTTTTTTTTTTTTTTTTTTTTGACCGGCCGTCGTGTGATTTGTGGATTTATTTTGGAAGTAACTGGAAATGTGAACAAAAGCTCCACGTAGGTTTGGGATTCTGCAACGTGTTTTCTTTTAAATGAAAAAAGAAAACGTTGCATAAATGCAGAATCCCAAACCTCCTTGAAGCTTTGTTTGTCAGTAAACATTTCCAAATGCAGCCAATGTTGTCCTTTAACTTTTGCGAACTGTTTTTTTTCCAGTTCTACAGCCTCCTCAAGCTGGCATGAAGTGGAACTAAACATAAAGCTGCAGTGAGTTTACACTCATTTGTATGCAGCACCATATTTTCCAGGTCAAAGTATTTTAGTCTCATTCAGTTGTCTTTTTTTTTGCACTGTAGAGCAGAACTTGTGTTACCGCACATATACTGTTTCTTTCTAGGAAATGCACTATAGATGGAGGATCTATAGATATGCATGAACGCCCTGAGATGCTACTAAACACGTGCAATGTCTTGAAACAGATTCCTTTGGCTTCGCCAGGTTACAGTAGACTTTAAAATATCATCTGCACTGAAGAAAAAAAATGGTGCCGGCGGTTTTCGGGGGTCGAAGGACGAGACGCGACAGACCGATCACTTCCCATGAACATGAATCATCGTGAAGTCTTACCGTGCAGCTCCTCAACGGAGATGCTGGCCAGCACGTCGCTGTCGCTGTCGGACAGCGAGCGGCTCAGGTAGTTCCCTTTGTAGAGGAGGCCCGCCGTCACATGGTGGAACGGCATCTTCTCCCTGAGACACAACAGGAGGACACGGTTAGAATTCAAACTTATCCCACATTACACGCGCTCTGAAAGACAGGAACTCCCACGTGTGACGTTTCATGGTGATTTCAGAAGATGATTTGTCCATTTTTTAAATTGGTAAAGCTGAAAGAAATTAACATCACAACGAGATCCATAAATGAAGCAGAACTCTAAATGGAAATTCACACAGTGAGGCAGACTCGTATAACTACAGGTAAATGTAGTGGACACGTGTGTGTGTGTGTGTGTGTGTGTGTGTGCGCGCGCGCTGTATGTGGAAATGAGTTGGAGGCAATTCATTATTTAATAAATTGAAGCCCAAGGGCAAAGGAAGGGAAAAATAAGATCACATGGTGCAGAGAGATGTGGGTGATTCGTCCTTTCTATTCTCATTAGATTTCATCTCGATGAGCACTTTGAGGAGTCTCTTCTGAAAACAGAATGAGGAGTTTAAAATTGGCCAAGATAATAGTTAACTCTCCACTGAATAACTGGTTCTTCGATGAATTTGCCTCTTTCAACAGTTGAGCTTTACGTCAATACTGCCGAGTCATGCAAGTCTCAGTTACAATTTACTTACAAGTTGACGTGCAGGCTTTCACAGCAGCTTGCTAAAAAAAGACTAACAAATATGCAAGTCTAATTCTTAAAAGTACTCTGTTGCCAATTTCCTCCCGAAGTGCTCTTATTACTGAGAAAGCACAAACAAACAAACAAACAAATTAAGCAGTCAGTTTATTCATTTGAAAAGTTTCCCAACTCATGCCTTAGAGGAACTGATGACTGCCTGGGTACTTGGCTAAAATTGTTTGTTTTGGCAAATTGGCAACATGCATAGAGATTTAAATAAAACTTTGCGAAAAAAACAACAACAACTGTCATGCGTTGATTATCTGATTACAGAAAAATCAATTTGAGTATGAAAGAAAACCTTTAAGGGAATCTCTTCTAACTTTTACATAAAAAAACCAACATTATTTTGTGATATCTGGGCAATATTTCATAAAACATGCATTTATTTATTTTTTTTCTCTTTTGTTGAGGCATAATTTTGAAATATATCCAAAACAATGGCTGTATTTCTCTACTCGGAGCGACCAGCCATCTGTTAGCTCACAATTTAAAACTGGTCAATGCATATTTCTTGTTTGTCAGTTTAATAAGCGTGCAAATCAAGACGTCTGCTGCTACGTTTATTACACCAGCTTTTTCTTGCTCACAATGTCAGGATTTTTCATTTCCTTATTCATCAATTATTCAATCATTTCTCAGCTGTCATTTTGAATATTACAACCATCGCTCTTTCCAGATTACGTTAGGAGCCAAACAGATATATCGTCAGCTGTTTGACACAGAAGTACGCTGTCCTGAATCTGTGTTGCTTGAAGAAATATTGATCGGCGTGATTTAGCCTGCAGCGACAGACTCCACGTACACTTCAAGACGACCACTCGCTCGGTGCGTGGAGGAAATGTCTGGCTTTCATTGGGAGTTTTCTCACGTTTCTGAAGCCTTTGCATGCTTAAGTAATCTTTTTATCCGACTAAACGCTCCCACAAACCAGCTCTAAGAAGAGGGCAGACATGCATTTCAGTTACAAGAGCCTGGATGTTTTGTTGTGAAGGACTGCACTTGTAGATAAGTCAGATGTACTGGAATTCAAAAACAACGTAATTCTCCCGTTTTAGAGAGGAATATTTGATTTTAACTCGGTTACATCTGTCTGATGGACGTGCTTACATTTCATTTAACGACAGGAGTATTCAGAATAGTGCTGAAACAAACTGATCAGGAAATCAACGGAACATGTTTTGACCATAATGAGGCTCTCACCACAAAGTCACTTTACGAGTTGTCTCTTTCTGAATGGACCGTGTAGTGACATCCATCCGTCCACTCAAACTCTGTCTGGATCCTGAACGGGAACTGGAGCCTGTCCCAGCTGACTTTGGCTGAAGTTCACTCTGGACAGGCATCCCGGTCCATCACGGGGTCAACACGGAAAGACAAACAACCACTCACATTCACACCTACGGACAACTTGGAAATCATCAATCCACGTCGCACGCGTGTGTTTGGACGGTGGGAGGAAGTCAGAAACACCTTCTCGCTCTTCACTGTTCCGACGTTATTTTCTCAAAAGCTTTGTGGTGTAGAATGAACTTTAAAACTCAACCGTTTAGGAGTAAGATGGGTTTTAAATGGTTGGCCGGACAGTTAGTTAGTTTGAGCGTCTAAAATCAGTGTTGGGATTCGTTGTTTTAAATCTGCTTGAGAATTCACACGTTACGACTGACACGTCTTCTCACTGCTGATTGGCTTCTGCCAACACCATCTCTGCCAATACTCGGTCGGCCACTCCGGTCTCCTCATGTGGTCGTTTTTTAATAGCAGTGATTTGGGTGAGATTTATTGTAGGTGCCTGTTGATTTGTGGGGAGACTCATTATTCCAGCAGAACCCTCATTCACGCTCGGACTCTTCAACCCTCAACGAGCTGAGCATCTTCCAATCAAATTTAACGACATGACCATTTGCTGCTTTGAAGCAAAGATACAAAAAAAAAATCAAAAAAATCTGACAGCACTAACAACCGTATAAGTGGACGGTACATTAACAAGTTATAACATTTTACCGCCATACTTGAGTGTAATATCTCACGAGGATATAATGTTTATTAATGCAGAAGATGAATTGTGAGATAATGTGCTGAAACCGTAAAACCCCGGATCTCGAAGTCCTTCAGAAGACGGTGTGGAACCGAGCCGTTCACGGCCTTCGGCATCATTACCCAGGATTAAATTGATCAAGCTCTCTGTTGGAGCAGCTAACTTGCACTTTTTGAACAGAGCAACGTGCACTGATCCCTTAAATGAGGAAGTGATGCATGAAACCTCAACGGAGACCACAGCTTTCCCCTCATCTAATCGCTATTCACGGCATGCTAGGATGTAGCAGTTTAATAGGAAAAGGAGGAGAGGATTTAGGAAGTTGATATTTAGATTGTCTGATAAAACTGAACCGTAGAAATAACTTGAGATAAAAATCAGTGGATGGTGCCTCGCTATTTTTACTGAGCCGGCTGCTCGGATGAATTCTGCATCTCCAACTCTTTGAGGACACAAACGCTCCTCCTTGCAAAAGAGATGCAACTAATAACTGATTTCAATGTCCAAAACTGATTTCAATGATCAATTGTTTATTCTCTAAAATATCATCACACCATCTCATCACAATCCAAACGAACGTCTTCAGTGAGTTCAATTAACAAGAACCTCTAATTGAGAAAAGCACCAGATGCTCAACAACATTAAGCAATTAATCAACTAACTATTTCAGTTAGTTATTTCAGTTTTAGTCGTGCTGTACACGCAGTCCGGCAAGAACAACTCAAGAATCTGTAAAATCACACACGACGTGACTCTAAAAGCAGATGAAACCTAACCTGGTTTTATTGGATAGTAACTCCGATCTGACATGAGGTGGAGGCCATCATCGCTGCCGTTTCACAAAGCGACTTTCAGTCAGCGAGTGAGTCGGGAGTCAGTGTCTGGCTCGACGACAGTTTCTGAATCGACTCCACTGTTGATGGTTGCACTCGCTGTGATTGGTCCTCCGGCGTTTAATCACCGGGACGAGCTGTCGCTCTGCCGTTTCCCCGAGCTCCACCTTTAAACCCAAATGTGTTTCCACACCATCGCGGACCTTCAGCAGTTCATGGATGTATTGTTTTAGAGGTGCATACGGAAAGTAAACAATCCAGAAAAAGAGTTTTAAATGATGCAATTTTCTTATTTCTCACAGATAAAAGCAAATGAGCATTCAGGATTTATAAGTCAAAGAATAGTTAAAAAAAAAAAACTCAAAAAAAGTACAAACTAAAGCATCTTCAATTTAAACAAGATTTTTAAAAGAGATCTTGATCAGATTATACCAGACCAGACCTTGAGAAAATAAAAACCATTCAGAGCATTTACAGCCTTGTTCTCTGTCAAAATATACTTCCAGTCCCACAGAAATAAACTATTTCATGGTGACTTGACAGAAGATAATCTGATACTGCATCATTATAATACTTTTAAGTCTTTTCCGGAGTTGTTAAGAGTGGGTCTCAGCAAAAATGAACCCAATTACAGCAGAGACATAAATAAAACCACCTCCACTAAACCTGAGCGCATGCCTTACAGGGAACGCACTACTTGTCCTGACTCTTCAAGGATAAGACAAAAGATGATATGACTAATCAGAGACCTTCGATCCAAAAGGAAGAAGCAGTAAGTGGCCGCTGCCATCACAATGCTGCATGTCCTCAAAGAACTGAATTGTCTCTGTGAACTTTTTGTGTCCATCAACAGTTGGTGTCACAGTAACCTCCAGGATGGAGCTGTCGTGACCCGATCAGGATCCGGACGCTGAAACAAACGCTTTAATTTCAGATTGCTCTTTTGTTTTCTTAAATATTTCCGAGAATCAAAATTGGCATCCAAAAGCCAAAAACTAAAAATATTCAATAGACGATGGTGAGCATAGAAATAAAAATTAAACAATGAAGTGATCTCCGCTGCGATGTAAACATGATGCACTTCCCTTTCAGGAGTCATTCATGTCATAAATGTGTAAATGATCCCGAACAGACACCATCTCAGATAAAAGGAGCTCTTTGAGTACAAGTATATATCAAGCAGATTATTTCTACTAATTCTTCTCTTAATGATTGAAACTTGTTATTCACTAACTCAACATATAACTGAGGCGGTTCTTTGAGTTCCAACCCTCTCGGTCCTTTATTAAGACATGACTAATCGAATCATGACCGCACCGGCGTGCCAAACCAGTCAGTCCTCCGCTCTCGAGCTGGACTCTCGAAGAGGGAAACCTGATGAAAGGACCACAGCTTTGCTCACAGCTTTCTGCATGACAAGAAGGCCAGATGGCAAATTCTTACATCAGACCCTGCAGCACAACAGCCAACAGCCACCGGCTGATAGAGGAACACGAGCAGAACATCGTGTACCGGCCACCGGCCATGAAATCAACTTCCTAAAGGACGCTGATACAGCGACACGTCGATGAGCATGTAGAATAACCAGCCTCAGTTAAATACGCTAGAATTTCCCTTTCAAGGTAGAAAAGAATCGTTATTTCCATAACCACCCCCCCCCCCCCACCGCCCCCCTTCACAAGGCAAAACTGCTGAACCGTAATGACAAAAGAAAGGTAGATCCCCACAGAAGGTTTAACGTCTCCCGCGCTGCTCTCCGTCATTTCAATTATGTTTTTTGATTGCAGTCTTATCGGAGATGTGACGGCGAAGCACAAACACCTGGTGTGACATCACAGGTGGAGGCGGTGCCTCACTCGCAGAATACTGACAAAGTTTCCACCCAGAGATCAGAGCGGTTTGATCATTTTTCCATCAGTAACAGTCAGCTGGCATAAAACAAATGTCCAGTTCAGGAAACGACAGCACTATTAAAACTAAAAACAGGAAGATTTCTGGATGTGTAACCTTTTAAATGGAGTCACACGTTTAGTATTCTGGTCACACTTCAGTCCTGCCTGTCTCACCGTGTCTCCATGTAGTGAAGCAGCTTGCAGCCGTCTGATAGCCGCTATCATTCATATGGATTCATGTAAACACGGTGAGCTTTTGACAACGTTGTACAACAAAGAGATAACAAAGAGTTCCACCTCACAAGTCATGATTAATCTGCCTTCAATAAATCTAATTGTTTCTGTTCGTCAGGTTTGTAAAATGACACCAAGTTGCAAAAGACAACAAATCTAAATGTGAGAAAATGTGTCCCTGTAATGCAAAAAAATAATGTGGCGGGTATTCCTGTCAATCAACGAAACGATGCCAGGACTTTTCACAAAAGAGTAATTTATAGTTAAAGGACTTCCCGGCGCTGTGCACTTTGCAGTCGGGGCAGACAACACAACCAACTGGGCGCGAAGGCAATTCATCAACCCGTCACTGCAACGCTCCACAAAGTAAGAGGAGAGACGGGAGTGTCCCACAGAGGTGCCACCTCTCTGCACACATTACCAGCCGGTCCCTGCAGCAACAGACTCTTCCTCCGTCTCTATGCTGATTCTTACCCACACTGGAGGCTGGCATCGCACTCCGTTGGGTACTGCAGCACAACAGGCTCCCTCGCCGGACTCTCCATCACGTCCACCGTCCCGTCCCTCAGGTACGGGTTGCCTGGCAAATCTCCGTTTACCTCCGATTGCGTCCCCGGCGGCGGCAGCGGCGGCGGCGGCATGCTGCGGGGCTCCACCGTCTGAGGATCGGGCTCGGTGACCTCCTCCTCCATCACACTCTTACATGCAGCGGTGCCTCCAGCAGCAACAGCAGCACTCCGCCTGTCCACAAACCACTGAGCCCAGCTGCCTCCACAGTTTGGTCCCGTCCCACAGCAGCAGCATCAGTTCCCAGAAATCCGCTGTTAATATTTGAGTAGTGAGAGCAGCAGGTACGGCGGCTCCTCTCACACTCCACTCCTTGGCTCCTTACTCACTCCCTACACTCCCCCCCACCTCCCCCCCTTTCTCTCTCCCTCCCTTTCCTCTCGCTCTCTCTCACTCTCCAGTGCAAACATTCCTCCACATGGGGAACAGAGTGGAGGGCTCATTAGTGAGTCCCGATGACAGACTCAGCCCTGCCTGCCTGCGGCTGTGCTCACAAAAACACAGAGAGGCTGGAGGGAGGGAGGGAGGGAGGGAGGGAGGCAAAAAGAAAGTGAGAGGCAGATGAAGAAAAAAAAGAAGAAAAAAAAACGACAGGTAGTCAAATATGGAATTAGAGACAAACGGGATCTGTGGAAAAAGAAGGAAGATGGACAGATATGGTGATATGGAAACTACATGCAGCCTTTTGCATCCCTGAGGAACATGCTCACAGTGCTGCAGGTCAACACCGGATGCTGTGAACACCGATCACGGAGCCACACGTCTTTGGGCGAGCGCGCGCCACCGTGTGGAGCTGAAGCGCGCGCGCGTCAGACGCTATGCAACGGGAGACTTGGTAGTGGTGATGGAGATTTTTTTTTTTTTGGGGGGGGGGGGGGGGGTCTACAGTGAGAGCTGTGCTGAGCCTCCTCACGGCTCCTGTACATCACATCGACTCCCAACACACGCGCACTTCCTGTGAGCTGCTTGTCGTCAGTGTGACAGAAACGACATTCGTCCAACAGCCATCACCATCATCATCATCACCACCATCATCATCATCATCATCATCACCGCTCCCCGACGCGTCCACCAGCCGCCACCACCGCTCCCCGACGCGTCCACCAGCCGCCACCACCACCACCACCACCGCCGCTCCCCGACGCGTCCACCAGCCGCCACCACCACCACCACCGCCGCTCCCCGACGCGTCCACCAGCCGCCACCACCACCACCACCACCGCCGCTCCCCGACGCGCTGCGCTGCGCTGCTCATCTCCTGCTGCTTCATGATCGACGGCGGGTTGAAATAAACGCAGGCCGAAGCGTATCTTTGTCTGAGAGCTGCAGCTGAAATGCAGGACTTTGTAAGACGATTTATCTGCAGGTTAAACGTCAGTAAAATACAATTTAAAAAATAAAAACTTTACGCTTATGGTGTAGCCCGAAACTACACATGGATCTCTTTGAAATGTCATTAAAATGAAAAGTGAAATATGAAATTGACGTATTTTAAAGCATCTTTCTTCTCACATTCTCCACAGTAGCTATTTCCCATCTGCAGCAGTGATGAACACCGGACTCGGGAGAGGACATGCGGGTCTTGACCGAGCCATTTTCCAACAGGTGTGGGCCTGATGGGGGCGCGCACAAAACAACAAGCTCGAAGCCGGAGCCGTTAACGGAGGTCATTTATCGCCCGATTCCCACAACTTACTTTGGAGGGTGTTCGATGTCTGCTGGCGATCAGTCAAATTCGTTAATCGATGCTCACAGTAGGATCCAGTTTCGAGACTTGAGAGGGACTCTTCAATCAGCGTCGTCGATCGATCCCGTTGATGATCCCGTTGATGATCCCGTTGATTGCTGTTACCAGTGAATTATTCCTTTATTTTGACAAAGCAGCGCGGTCATTTCTTCCCATGGTAGTAAAGATGAAAAGTCACACCGGCTGGTTTGTCGTCTTCTTTTTTTTTTTCTTTCTCTAAAATGAAGTCCAGCAGCGCATCGCGCTTTTATTCGAGTTGCACTTTTCGCCAAACTCTCATCAGTGTTTCCAATCTCTGGTTCCACGTCGTATCCACTGGTTTTCACAGACTACGGGGTGGAATCAGAAGAAGGAAAAACATTGAAGTGCACGGATCCGTTGTCCCGATCCACACCAACAAATGCAGAGCGTCGGTAAGATTGATGAGAGCACGCGATGGCCAACGGAGACTCTCCAACCCAAATCAATACGCAATCGAAGGAAAGCAGCGGATTGGCTGCTTTTACGCGTTTGCCTTAATCGGTTCATTGTGTCGTTTTCAACCGGAGAAACTACCGGCACCGTTGAAAAACATTTCATTTCATCCAAGGCGTTTCATTCCGTGCACTAAATCTCAGAAGTGAATCGGTGTCACATCAGCCAAAACAAGATTTATCGATTTCAAAATAATGCCCACCAATCATAAACAGGAAACACTTCATTTCTCCTCACAGCTGATTAAAAGAAAAGTAATTATGAAGGCTATTTCTTTCATTCATTTGCTCTTGATTCTCAAACAGTTTAGTTTTAAAGTTGTATTTCAAAAGTTCTGATTCCAGTATTTTCTGCATTTTCTGTGAAAGGAGGTCAGTTGATGTTGATGTTCAGTATCTTCTTGATCCAATAACTTACATTTTCATTATAACAAAGTCTAATCTGCTTCTTCAAAAACTAGCAGATCAAGGGAGACACGGTTGAATCAAACATACACTCAATATCACCAGTTCTGTTTTCCTTTTTAGGAAGATGACGCATAAATATTGTGTCTCTTAATGGACCACTGAGTTGATGTTTAAGTGGATTCAAAAGAAACTTGCTTTAGTCACATGACCCTCCCCCACATGACAGATGTGAAAAGTTGTGCTTTGTAGAGGACAGTAAAGAATACATGTATGCATTAAGTATTAATATGGAGGGGAAATACCTGAAATCCTGAGAAAACAGCTTAATAGAAAAAACCCGAGGCCGGTCAGCATCTGACTGAAAGTCTGAGAGTAGGCGAGTAGTTGGCCGGAGAGGAGTGAGACGTCGCTGTTGTTCTGCTCACCCTCCTACTGTCACTGACCTGGAAAAGAAGCAGAGCAAACGGTTGGACAGGTAGTTCTGCTGTTGACCCGTGTTGGCACGTAACGTAATAAAGAAGCCGAGCTTTTAGTTGGTGCAAATGTGGAAGACATTTTCTGTTGAATACCTGTTAAGAGTCAGTGGTTGATTTCCCCTGAAGGCTACGAGCCTGAAGGCAAGAGCACTTTCTGCACACCCACTCTCTTTTCTTTATTATTATTCCTGTCAGTTAAATCCAATGAATGCCTTGTCTAACGTGGGTATTGTTCATTTACCAGAGCTATTCTAGATCTGGGTAATTTGCCCACCTGGAATGCCAAAGGACAAAAACAGGCCCTGCCAAAAATCCACCCACACGTTCACTGCCTCATGTACAATCAATATATTTGTATACATATTAAGGCGTGTTAGAGGGTGCTCAGCCTGTTTGACTCGTGTGTGTCGGCAGGCAGACAACTTGGTTATTGTTTAGTCTCAAATACACTGGACATAATGCAAATTCTAGTCCTATTTTTCTCCAAATACCAAAGTCTCTTGAAGTACTTTTTTAAGAAGGTCCTGACAAAAAAGAAAGCCTACACACAGTAAATCAACTCTTTACAGAGTTAACATACACAAACTGCATACAAAGGAAGCAGAAACACATAAAACAGCTCTTACACTGTACAGCCCGCAAAGTAGCATGAAAGGAATGAATACAACATGAATACTGGAATAGTGTAAATGACCTGAAACACTTCATCTTACAGTGTATTACACGCTGCAATCAGAGCATTCAGTAGAATACAAAAAGACAAAAAAGCCACTTCATTCTACTGATTGAGGGTTTCAATCACACAGGTCTATTATTACATGCAGATAGACATTTAAGCTGCATGCATACATACTGATTGTCAGGCCAGCCTGTAAATCAAGTCAGGTTTCTGGTCGACCATTTACAGTCTGCAATTTACACGAGCTGTGATGTTGATATTAGAGAGCTGTTTAGATTTAACCTTATTTATTTAAAGAACAGGAGTTGTGCAAGTTCTGTCGATGGTTGAACAAAAAAAACCCACAAGCAACAATCAAGATTACCTTCATTTGGCGATTCTTGAGATTTGAACATGGAGGAGGATCCAAATGCACAGCACTGAGGGTGAAACCAAAAAGACTGGAAGCAACAAACAAATGAAAAAAAGATCAAACGGGCAAAAAGTCAAACACGAAAAACTAGAGAGAAAAACTCAGTAAAAGGATGAACTGGAAAAGAAAGAGGAGAAAAGCTGGGCTGGAAAAAAAAATAGATCGGCTGGTATTCAAACGAGGAACAAGTGAGCGCAGCAACAGGTGGCAAACTCCAGGAAGAACAAACAGATGTGACAGATGTGTGAATATAAAAGTAGCCCAAGAGTAAACTTCACTGTCACTGAATAACTTAAACACCTTGATTCGAGCTTCAAACCAACCTGCATTGGTTTTAAAAGTAACTGACTTCCAACATACTACCATCCTATTTACTATCCTAGAAAAAGAATTCGCATGTTTCCATGCGTAGAATGTGACAGTAGTATTTTTACTGCTATTTCAATGACATCATAACTTTGTCCAAAGTTTTTTCACCGGTCATTTTCCTCAACAGAAAAACTACAAATAGATCCAGAATACTTTTGTTTGGATGTAACACCAGAGGTTTCTAAAAAAAAAAAATACACAAACTGAAAAATAAATAAATATCAGCGAATTCATCTGCACTCACGATCATCGCTGAAATACTTCAAAAGATATTAAGATCGCCTTTACACCAGACACGCTGACGTTTCCTTTACTTTGATCACGCCTGGCAACAGGTTAGCAGGAGTACAGATAGTGCTCGTGTGCAGCCGGCTTTTATTAGGCAGAAACTGTAATATATCACATAACAGACGTAGTTCTGATAAGGCATGGCACCACGTAGAGCTGCACCCAACCAGATGTGGCAAATTGGCAAATTATATAAAGCTGAAATTCATACTGCATATAAACAAAAGTTCTTTGTTATCTCCAATTTTTTTAGCTTTCGTTAACATTGCAAGTAAAGGGCAGTTGGCTTTCTTGAATGCCAAATATCTCTAAACCTAGTGGATGGTATCTAAATTCAACAGTGACAAAATCATAGGCCATTCGAGGAATTCAATGACTCTTTTTTTCTAAAAGTTTTATCCCATTCATGAAATGAGGAAAATAAAAAGGGGAATTTTAAATTGAACACCGTTGAAATGCAGTTGTATAAATGTAACCATGTGAATGACAATATTTCTTGTACAAATATGTTTAGTTTGCACGTGTGGACATAAGAAGTAGATGACAACAATTCCCAAATGTCAGTGAGGCGTTGAACCCGTGTGGTGGTCTCCTGAGGTAAAAAGTTTGGAAGTATCGTTCCCCTTCATTCAGAGAGTTGTGAAACAGACCAGACGACTGCTGAGCCTGAGGAAGGAAAGAAGGATCCAGGACACACAGCAGGCAATTAGCACATATCTCTTCTAATCGCTCTGCTCCCAGCACGCATTTCAGCACTCGTTATCCAGACAGATTTTCTATGATTCATCGCGTCGCTCTGTGATTTACCGCCGTTCAGTCGTCATGAGACTGAACTAATTTGCCACTAGAACGTGAATCCTCCTTCGAAAACAAAGCATCAACATGCAAGGCGACGCCTTCATTAGACGGTCATTTGGTTAATTGAGTCATTTTGTTTATTAGCATCAGCTAATAAAGGTCGTTCTTCAGAGCACCTCTCTCTCTCTCTCTCTCTCTCTCACTTCTCGGGGGCAAATGTACGTTTTTAAGCCAGTTGCATATTTGGAGCAGCTGATAAGTGATGAAAAATTCATTCAGTGAACTCCCAAGAAACAGGAGGTCAGGTGAGAGAGAGAGAGAGAGAGAGACAGAGAGAGACAGAGAGAGAGAGAGAGAGAGAGAGAGAGAGAGAGAGAGAAAATGTGAATTGTGCTTTTGAGCTGCAGCAGTTACTTTTTATTCAGGACATTATTTTCTAGGGGAACATGATGAGAATTCAATGGATCTAGAATATAGAACAAAGGAATATTTTAGCGACTTACAGCCTTTGTATAATTTAGTGGGCGTGTCCTCTGGCAGAGAGCAGCTTGAGAATATTCAAATCCGTTGGTCTGTGCTGCCAAACTAATCTCCGTCCTTAAGTAGAGAAGCAGAGAAGCTGCACACCTTTACAGAAGACGACGGCGTGAAGACGAAGGCGTGCGTACGATGGCGTACGACGGCGTGCGTGCAGGTTTGAAGGTCTTTGATGTTTTTACGGGCGTGTTGAGCAGAGGATGAAGCAATGACATCCGACCCGGAAAAAAACCCTCATGTACCGAGTCGGGTTCTTCAACCGCTCCTCTCATCATCATCATCATCATCATCACAACAAACCGCAGCTGGTTGATGGAAAAAAAAAAAAAAAAAAAAAAAAAAACAGGAGTGACGGCGTTTTTACAGAAAATGTATTCTTATCGTGAGTAGAAATGATAATTTTCTGACAGGGAATCTATCAAAGAGTCATCTTACCACGATCCAGCAGCAGGTTATGGAGACAGTCGACGTCAGCTGGGAGAGGTGCTGCGTTACAGATGGACCGACGCCGTTAACTGAGGAACCCAGATTCTCTGGACATCTGGTCCAAACAGCACACGCATGAACACACGGGTATGAACAGTCCAGCACACGCATGAACACACGGGTATAAACAGTCCAGCACACGCATGAACACACGGGTATGAACAGTCCAGCACACGCATGAACACACGGGTATAAACAGTCCAGCACACGCATGAACACACGGGTATAAACAGTCCAGCACACGCATGAACACACGGGTATAAACAGTCCAGCACACGCATGAACACACGGGTATGAACAGTCCAGCACACGCATGAACACACGGGTATAAACAGTCCAGCACACGCATGAACACACGGGTATAAACAGTCCAGCACACGCAGGACTGAGTAATGGGTCGAGCAGTTGAACAGATATTTTTTTTTACGATCTGACGAACATGAAATCACACCGATGCCCACCGTCACCAACGCCTGCTCTTATTTCATCGGTCTCCGAAGACTCAAATTGAAATTCATATCAAACTGAAAAAAAAATCATTTAAAATAAAGAGATTCTATTTTCTAGCTGCCTAAAAAAAAAGAAAAAAGATGTCTTCTGTATCCTTTGGGCTCTTCGCTTTGAAAAGACACTTTACATCCGAGTGCTCCAGTCCTTCAGGTGCCTGATGAAAACTTCTGAAAACTTGAATCACAAAGTTATGGAGGACAAAAAAAACCTCTTCTTCTCTTTCTGTCTTCTGTCATTCGTCCCACAAATCACACGCACACACTCTGTTGAAATAATTATTCCTGTAATCTTTTCTGTTGGTTTTAATTATGAATTATTTGTCTCTGGGGTTGAGAGGATTGCTTAAGAATGATAAAAACACATTTCTCATTTAAAAGTTATCACTGCACGCGTTCACATTATGAATTATTCATATTATACTTTTGCGATCTGCCGCTTGTGCATTTTTAAATATTTGGAAAATGAAGCTATTGTCTGCAACAATAAAGAGAAAATGGTCCTGAAAATAACATTTAATTTAACTCATCTTTCTCCCTTTTCATTCTGTATTCTCCAAAATCGTGGATCTGGTCAACTTTAACAACAACAACAACAAAAAAGCTACTTTAAAACTTCAACTCTGCTCCATTTGTTTGTCTTTTGATGTTCAGCCCAGAAAACTGTCAGAAATACAGTTTGACATTTGTTTAAATGAAATTCAAAAAATGACAAAGCACATTTTTCCAAATTCATTTATTAAAGTGATATATCCATTTTCTCCCAACAGGGCAGCGCTGCTGCATCACACAGCTCAGAAAACAAAATGGACTTAAACATTTACATCAACAATTTCATGCAACAAATTAAAATGGTCTTGATTTTTACATCTGGATTTGCATAAACGTTTGGTGAAGGTTCACTAGATGGATTATAAATATATTAGAGGAGATGAAGCCGCCACCAGGTTGAACTGAAACCACGTGAAATTTTCCCAAATGCTGCAAGATGATTATAAAGATCAAAGCCGTTGACATTTATAATTATGACCTCTTCAAAACGTGTGACGAATCAAAGATCTACGTACAAAGCAAAAACACACGTGAACTCATGTCGGGGGGGAATGTCTAGAAAATCAGTGCAGGAATATCATTCTGGAATGAATAATAATTATTTAAAAAAAGGTGCAAATTGTAGATTTAAAAAAAAAAGGAAAGAGTTTAGGTCCACATGAGAACGAAAGCAGCTGTGGACATAAAAAAAATAAAAAATAAAAAATAAAAATGTGAAACTCCAAGAAGGTGGAAATAAAACTCACTGAATCTTATTATCCTTCATCGTTTTCAAAGATCAGGACTCGCTCTGTTCATCCTACCTCGTCCGTCAGCATCCGGAGATGTCTTTGGTTTTGTTACGCCGTTGAAAGCGAGTGTCGACGGGGTCGAAACCTTGTTGGGGGGCTCCGAACAGCGCCCAGCTGGGGGTCCTGGCTGTGTACTCCGAGGCCGAGAAGCTCCGCTGCCCTCCGCTCTCCTCGTGAGCCCGGACCAGCTCCTGAAAACGCTCGTAGTCGATCCACGTCCGCCACTCGCCGTCCACCTTGAACTGGGAGAAACAAACGGTAAACATCCCTTCCAACATCCCTCGGCCTCGTTAAGCCTGCTTGTTTTCTTTAAACCGGGAGCCTGAAGTGTTGTTTCCCAGCATGCAACAGTGCTCTCCAGTTGATTGAATACCGTGTTTCCCTTGTTAGGTGACTGAGAAAAAAAAAGACAGAGCAAGCAAAGCAGCGAGCACGTGTTACATAAAACATGAATCTCTGAGCTGAAGTTCAAAGTGTTGATCTTTAAAATGACTCAGCTGTGTTTTTTTGAACTTTTTTTAATAAGCTATAACTGGACGCAAACTGCCACGTCGCCGGGGACAACTGTTGTGCTTTTAGCTCTCAGCATTTAGCTTTTAAAAAGGTCTTTCGGGTCCATGGCTGCTTTGGTCCGAGCCCCATGAGTGCTTTTTTAAAAGTCTCAAACTTCCACCAAATTGCACTTCCTACTGTGATTAAAAAAAGAAAAAGAAAAAGTTATTTGTCCAGTTAAAGAGTTTCCTTCTGGAGCCGACGCCTCGCTGAGGGAGCGTTGAGGCCGTCGACGCCGTCTCAACCTTTAGACAAACGCTGCATCGCTAATGAAGCTGAAGAAATGGTCCAAAAAAAATGACAAATGAAAGTGGCGTCTACTGAGAGCTACGGCTTCTGGTAATGAGAAAACATTAGATTTGTTCAGCTGGAATTTTTGTAAACAATTTCAGTCTCTGAGCTACAAAGCAGAGACGGGAAGAGAAGGAAGGAGCCGGTGGACTGAAGATCCCCCGGAGAGACGAGGACGGCGTCTCGTACGAAGACGCGTTATTGACCAGCGGATCTCATCTGCCTTTAAATTAAACTGAAAAAAAACCAAACAAAACATAATGACATTTTGTACCATCACAAGACCCGAAGGGCTCGATGAGCATTTTCTGATGCAGCTTTAAAGATATTTTTGTTCCTCAACGTAAACATGAATAAATCTGACATCGTGTTTTGGTCCAAACGGCATGACTTCATCTGGAGTTTGAAACATAACCAGCGTACTGATGCCGTCCAGGAGAATCCGGGCGTTTTCTTTTTGTGTTGCACCATCGTCACGGTAAATGGAAGGAGATGCATTGAAGTGGAAGAAAACAAAATTGGGAGACGGAAATGAGGGAAAGAAAGAGACGGAGACGGACGTCTGCATGCCTACAAAATGAGAGGATCCCAGAGATCGAACAGGAGCTGAGGATGATGATGATGATGATGACAAAACAGGACAAATGTCCTCTCCTTGGATGCATATTAAACTCTGCTGTGACACAAGTTAACATTACAAACTCTAAATTCTGGATTCTCTTCCTGCATGAAAATATTCAGGACACCGACGACAGCGCAGCACATTAAGCTCTCCGGGACCTAAAAATGCCTTCAGTTCCCCGTCTGTTGGATTATTGATGACGGCCCGGAGACAGCAGCGTGCCGCGCATACCCAGTGGTAAATATTTACATAAAAATCATTCATCCCGAAGGTTCCAGTTTTTTTGATTAAACTTTTGAATATTAATTATATTCTCAATTCCCCTTTCTTTCTCGACTGCGTCTTTGTCCTTTGCTCTACTTACAATTTGGTTTCTGCATCTAAAATTTTAATATATATACAGTCCTTTCCAAAACGAGTTGAACAGTTGAGTCAAATGTTGAATGTTAAACTGAATGAAACGAAAGCTAGTTTACCTTTCGTTTCATTGTCTTGATCTGAATATTCAAAAGCTCGACCCGGTTGACTCTCGTGTGCTTCGGTACGTTGAAGGGCAGCGATGAAATCATTCCACTACATTAAAAGGTCATTTCAGGTTCTTGCAGATGACACGTGAGCCATTGTGAATAACTCAAGACCTTTCTCTGACTCTTTGTCGTCATGTTAGCTTTATATCTTTGCTTTTGTGGGATTGTACCCGGCGCCCGGTGAACCTTTCAACCCGTCGTCCTTAACAACCGAGCGTACGACTTGTCACTCAAACCTGAATTGCCGACAACCTCTTCTCTCAGGTGATTCGCAGCCAGTCTGAGTATCAACGGGGGAAATACGGTTAATTATATGTGCTTTTCTGTTCAAGTTTTATTCGAGTTTATGCAATTATCCCTCCCATGTTATAATTTACTATTTTATTCATCTAGATTTATACTTTCTTGTCACGATGTTACGTGTTGAAAACTGAAGCTCCTCTCCTGTTTTTGTCTAGAAAAGCTCAAATAGATGCTTTAAAAGGTTTTTAAAAAATCAGAGCTGCTATTAAACGAGCTCCACGGCGTCGAGCACCAACGCTGCAATCTGAGAGCAGGAAGAGGGACGAGATGAAGAGCTGGTGTGAGTGTACTACGGACATACTGACAGCTGGAGGCGAGGAGGTGACAATGAATTCATGTTTTTAAAGCAGTTGCACGAATGGCAAAGACGCTTTTAATAGTAAGCAAAAAAAAAAAAAAATAAACTCCACATGTTGAATGCTAAGCAGGTGTAATATTTACCATGTTCACTAAATAACAAAGGCAATCACAAAAATGACTGAGCAGCATTAATGCATGTCACAAATTTCATGGCAATCCTTCACAAACTATGGATGTAAATCTAATTGGAAAACTAAAAGCTTTCAGGAAAAGTCTGGCGACCACGAATGCTGCGACAACATTCAAGGACAATCCATCCGCTAGTTATTTAGATATTTCTACCTTTACAAATTTGCCACAAATATCCGTATTTAAATAAATGTAATTTTAATCATAAAGCTCTGAATCATGATTTACTATAAATTGACAGTTAGAAGAGAGAAACGCAGCAACTGCCAGAATTTTCCACATAATTGCATTTTCTCAGACAATTAGCCACAAGTAAAGTGAGTCAGTCCATTTTTTACCTGCAACATTTTGTACATCTTTTTATAAAACCCTTGACACCAAATTAATGTTGCTTTTTAAATCAAAATAAAAGATTTTTTTTTTAGCAGTTCTAATAAATATTTATATCCCCAGCAGATTTCTTGGGTTTGTCTTTGCCATATAACGTGTGCAACTTCAAAACTCCAGTTTGAACTCTTCAATTAGAGGATCTAATCCGTCCCTGTTGGCTCTACTCCATCAAACACAGCCAAGACGGCGATTAATCATCTTTCATCAATAATCGATAAGACAGCTGCTTTGGCAGAACCCACCGTTGACTGATAGTTTCTTGGGCGGTGAACCTGTGCCAGACTAAAACCACTCGGATGGTTTCATACTTCAAAAATATGGGAAGCAGAAAACTAAATTATAAAACGAGACAAAATCAAAATACCAATGTAAAAAACTAGGAACCCGCAGTGAGCTTGAGAATTGTCTGAAACGCTACTTTGACAGATGATGAATGCAAAATGTGACAAGATGTACGTGTTTGTGTTTAAAAAAAACAACCAATGAACAAAACAAATCAAAACAGAAGACGACAAATATCAGCATGTTCACATTATTCAACATGATGTGTGAAGGGATGCTATCGCAGCATCCACCGTCTGGGGCAACTGATGCAGGACAGTGTAGCCAGCAAGTTGGAGCTAATACTAATAATAATACTAATAATAATAATAATAATAATAATAATAATACTGCATGTGAGATAATCAGTTCACTTCAAATTATACACACAAACTATTTTGAAACTAAAACTATTTCCTGATTTAGTTGTGCGGCGCGATGATTGGTGCTCGTGAATAAGTGGAGGGTAAAGTCACAGCTTTCACATATACATATATATTTATTTTTTTATGTATCAGGTCAGATATTATGAATTTAACCCTCTATGACCAACTAAATACATTTCTTGCAAGTCTATTTATTGTGTCGGAAGATATTTTGCTAAATTTGAGTCCCCGTTTTTACGTGTAAAACAAGAATAAACAGTTCATCTTCTGAACCCGTCACAATCTCTGGCAGGAATTACTACAAATTCATTACATCCCATTTGTAAGCTTATTAAAATGAGCAAAGGCTACAAGCAACCATTATTTTTCAACTACTGTTAAATGCTCCCTGCTGAAACAGTTGGTTCTACAAAATATATGAGACAACGAAATAAAGAAATAAAAAAAAAAAAAAAAAAGAAACTTTCCAAAGTGGCAACTTCAAATTGCTTTACATTCACGTGAGAAAAGCTTCCCGACACTCTGAAGCCGAGTTCCTACCTTCGTGTGTGCGATGAGCAAACAGTTGGAGTGCTCGTGCTCGCAGGCGATCTCGTACTGAGGCAACATGGCCGCCAGCTGCCGGACGAAGGAGACCACCTCCTGGTGCCACGGGACGTTGGCCATGGTCAGACTGCTGGCAGAGCTTTCCCCACAGTAGGTCACACCCTGCACACACACACACATCAACACCATCACAACCACAGCACAGGGAAGACGGAGCTGCACCATGTCCATACCCACCAGATGTTCTTTACCCACGGACGACGGCCATCTGATCCTCGGTTATTATTTCATGGAATAAAATGTGCTGGTTAGTCAGAGCGTCAAAGTCCTCGAAATCAGACAAGTGGCTTATTACAAAAAAGGTTCCTCATTTGAATTTTATACACTTGGGCTAAAAGAAATAAATAAATAAAAGTCTACCCACCATGAGAAAATTAATTTTTACTTCCTTCTTTCAGCTGCACAACTGTTCAATAGGATTTTATTCAGCGAGTTTTATGGTTCAACTGTTTTGACCCTTTGGTTTCTCAATCTAACTAATGTTACTAATTCTGATCATGTATGATAAAAAAAAAAAAAGTTAAATAAAAAAGGGTTGATGCACAGCAACAACTGCTGGAAATCACTAGTAAACGTGTGGGCCGATATAATCTCCCTTCCTGCTGGAGAGAGAGAGATTGACATGAAATCAATCAAACCAGCAGGATGACCGCTGAGTGTCTTCTGATCAATAGTGGCTAAATCTGTGTTGTGGTTACAAGTGATGAGGAGGAAGGAAAACGCACTGAAAGAATCTTCAATACGAGACCTGCATCATCAACTACATTCATCACCAGGTTGTTGTTTTTAACATAAACTCAAGGAGTATTTGGACTTAAGCTCCCTGAACAATCGTTTGGGTCGAGCTGTTCTGCAAATATATTTGAATGTTTCGCCGTAGAGGCGGTCAAACCCGGACTGACCTTTGTATTAATAACTCGTCTCACCGGCAGAGCTTTTGAATCACACACCGAAAACATTAACGAGGTCGTCGACGCGGCTGATTTGGAAAATGAATAAGTCGTATGGGTTTAATATTTCAGAATTTCTGTGAGCATCAATGTTGAATCAGCAAACAAAGCTGCAAGATGTTCCCGTATAGTATAGAAAGTACGCAATAAAAAAAAAATATCAACACTAAGTAATATATCTGTGTTGGAGAAATTATGCCAAAAACCAAAGCATTGGTTGGTCAGATCACTTTACCAAAGAACCGAAGCAGCAATGTGTAAAATTCCTGTATTTCATGTAGTTCATTCATGTATAATGCTTTCTGCTTTTGGTAGCATGTACTTTTTATATAGGATTCACTCTTCAGGCTTCGCTGCACTGCATGATAGGAATGTGGTGTTGTGCTTGTCGACAGCAGCATTGCAGCTGCGCTCCAACTGAAGCACCAAAGTAATACACACGGGTGCAATGCTTTGTTTGGGATGCTTATTTATAGGAGGGTTTTCCCTTTAGTGCAAATATTAAGAATTTAAAATGAGTCAAAATTGGTTTCCTTCAGCATCTCTTACCAAGTTCAAATCTTTGTACACAGAAATGTAGCTCCCATGATGCATCTGCTCGGCCCTTCGGCCAAACCTGAACCATCTCGACTGACTGACCTCCCTCCCAGTGCACAGCTGATTCTAATCTTAAATCATAAAACCAAGTCTGAACGCTCAAACAGCCTTTTGAGGGAAGGACTGGCCAAAATGTCCTCACAAAGATAGCCAAACAAATACACCGACACACACACAGACCCAGTGTGTCACCCGTGTGTCAGGATGCTGTGATGGCGCCAAGGCAGCAGCTGTGCTACTGTAACTCTCTGATCTGTTGGCCAGGAAGGCCGTGTGATCCTCACCCAGGTATCTCGGAGAGAAACGGGAGCATCCACGCCTGCGTCTGTTTGTGAGCGTGTTAAATATCAGGTTCTTCTAGTAACGGTGAACTCTCCAAGAACAGCCACCAACAAAAACTCTGTAAATATAAAAACACCTGCACGAACCAACTGACCCGGCCGGCCATTTCTAAAATCTCACACAAGCTTCACACTTCAAACACCGCATCATATTCCTGTGATGACGCGATACTCTCCAAAACGTCACGTCCAGAATCTGAAGGTCACGAGGTGAACGGTTTCCTCTGAGCGTTGGCGAGAACCGAGGAAACCAAGTAAAGATAAAAGTATTACCTAAAGATATAAACCCCACGAGAAAAACACATTTGACAAGTTGGCGGTAAACATTATGTTGAACGTCTAGTGGAAAATAAAGTGCTGTTAATATATGAAGGAAAAATAAATAAACTGGGGAAATGTTTTAAAACGAGTTACATAATGCTTCGTTATTTGTTGATTATTGTTTACCTCTCATTTACCTTCACGCAGCTTTTTACCGTCGTCTCTTAACGTTTCATAAGACGCCATTAAAAGTGCCACTCTTGATTTTGGAGCATTCACTTACACACTACACAATGGGCCGTATTCTTTAATAGGTCCACCTATTTCCAGAGATGCCTTTCACATCTCCAGTCTGAAGCAGCAGGGGGTCTCCGGCTCCTCGCTAACTTCACCACATGTGTCTTGCGGGGGTGGTGGTGGGAGGGTGGGGGTGGAGTGGAGAGGGGGGGGGGGGGGGTGCTTGTGAATTCATTTCACAAAGAAAAACACAAACAGAAAGTAAAGTGTATCTTCATGGGCTCAGTTTGGAGAAATAGAGGGAGGGGTGTAGGAGGTGAGGGGGGGGGGGGGGGGGGGACGCTGGACAGAATTGATGAGAGACCTCGGGAGTTATCAGCCTCGCCCGGAGGCCCTTTGAATAGAGATCAACCATCTAGGACTCGATATAAATCACCAGGAAGAGGGAGGAAGAAAAAAAAAAAAAAAGCACGAGATGGGAAGAGATCTTCTGAGATACGTGGAGGGAATAAACGTTCCGTCTCAACCGAGGAGGCGATGAGTTCGAGGGAGAGACGGAGCGACAGGACGAGAGACGCGAGTCTTTCGCCCTCAGTGGAAACCGTTAATGTTGATGGTGGAGGCGCCGCTCGCTGTGTGCAACATGCACCAAACTCATCGCTGTACATTCACATCTTTGCTCTCATCTCATCCCTTTCCTTCCCGAACCAGTGGCAGGTAAGTGATATTGATGTCGCACCGAGATGATAAATCAAACCTCGGATAACAATTGGACAGCAGATGGTAAATTACACGAGCAGAGTGTGTTGCGTCAAACCAGATGATGAAGTAATAATGAAATGGGCCAACAACAAAGCTCTTTCTTTCGGGGACGGTGGACAACGCCGCACGCCGACGCAATTCATCATCGTTACAGATTCACGCTTCGTCTCGATCGAACGCATTCACAACACAGATGGTTGAAAAATCAATAGACAAATCTGAATAAATGAGGCGGCTTCCAAATGATTATAATCAAAATTCTGATCGGGATTTTCAAATAGTTTCTAAAGTTTTACTAATTACTATCCAAGCACCACACTTGTATTTAAATTTGCATAAACACTCAAAATTACTGTGTTTATGAAAAACAATCTCTTTTTCTGTAATCTTGAACAAAACTGATGATACATGGAATAATCTAAATTTAAAAAGTGCGTCTTATGTGCCGAGTGTATCGTTTAACGGGACGCACTAATTACTGGACTCGTGACGCCGAAGTCGATAGTTCGACCAAAACTCAGCAGCCAGACGGGTTTATGTGCTCGGAGAGGGACAGTATACATACTGCTCACGGTCAGGAAGATAAGAAGCACACCGAGGAGATAATTAAGGGGAAAAGAAGAGACGCAAGAGATCAGAAAGCAAGTGAGACTTCACTCTGACAGTGACCCTTTACTTTTGTGCCAGAGAGACGGCTTAATAATTGATCCTCAGGATGAAGGAGGATCTGACTGGGACTTACGCTGCTCTGAAGGTCAGAGAATTAAATACTTACAATTTAACTGTACAAAGACAACGAGATGAATAATAAATAACTTTAGACCTGAATATGGGACAAATGTGAGAATCAAATATGAAAATAAATTAGGACTCGTTACAACTAGATTGTGTGCATGTGTTTGTGAGGAAGTAGGACTCCATTACTTTTCTTCATTAAACGTGCATCTTCAAATGCAATCTATCATAAAAGAATAACGGTCGACAAAGTCTCTTAAAATAATGATGTGATAATGAAGATATTCACTTCACAAGGATGTTTTTTGTTTTTTTTTACATTGGATAAAATAAAAAAAGAGAATTATGGGCCTTTCTCTGCACGATAATTGGAAGCAAAATAGAAAAATACGTGAGCGAAGCTTTAACATGTCGGCGTGTGAAGTCGCCGTGCGGTCACGGCGGATGAGCGGCTCTGATTACGCGTCCGGTCCAGTCCGGTCCTCCGGTGCTCCGGTGCTCCGGTGCTCCCAGCTGTCTCGTTACTACTTTTCTCTCGCTGACGTAATTAAATGGTGGATCAATATACAACGATGAGAAACCTTTAACAGGAAAAACAAAACAGTCTCAGTGGACAAGTTGGATTTAGAAGTGTGTGTGTGTGTGTGTGTGTGTGTGTGTGTGTGTGTGTGTGTGTGTGTGTGTGTGTGTGTGTGTGTGTGTGTGTGTCTCATTAACAGCTCATCATAAACTCAATCGCGGAGCGAAGATTTGCTTGAAGCAAGTTGCTGTTTACTTAAGAAGCAATAAAACACTCAGTGAAGAGGAGAGAAAGGTGAAGACAGACGAGCGTTTGTTTGTCGTCCCGGCGGGTCAAATGTACTTTTGCACAGATGGCAAAAAAAAAAAAAAAAATTGCTTTGGCATATAAAGCAAATGGCGACATGGAGTGCAACAGAGCAACAACAGAAGAGGAAGGATGGAAGTAGAGAGACGAGGGGAAGGTGAGTGAACCACTACACAACTGTAGAGACAGGAGACAAACACAAGGTTCACTCTTTCATCACGTTATCTTTTATAGTATATTATAAAAGCTTATTATTATTAGCTTATTATTATTATTATTATTATTATTATAAAAGAGTGATATGCTGAAAGAATTAGTGAAAACGCCGTATGTTGGCATCAGCCTCGCTAATGTAACACGTACTGGTAAGATGCCCTTGAGCAAGACCCTTAACCCACACGCGCTTTGGTCTGCAGTTGGCGGACAGATAACAACTTGTGCCGCCGGGCAGTTCCCAGGTGGGATTCAGTGTAACTGAGAAACACGTTTCATTCAGCTGAGCGAACCCAGTCCGGATAAATGAAGGTTAAAGGAAGCAACAGCTCGGAGCAGCGAGATCCCAGCGGAGACCGTCCAGTGGAGGAGCTCTGTTGTCAAGGAGCGCAGTAATGTGATGCGCTCTGGATTATGAATGATTATTATTTTTATTATTATTATTATAGAGCGTGGCAGTGTTCATGAGGAACCGAGGATAAAATCTCTAACTTTGTGTTCAAAGGCAGCATTAAGTCAAAGAGGGACATCAAAAGTGAACTACATGCAATATTAAAGAAATACATCCTACAAGAGGGTTACAAAGAATAAAAAAACAGATCATTGTGAACAGCCTGTCAGATCTATCGGAGAAAAGGAAGCTGCTTAATACGCAAAAGCTCATTTAGACCAGCAAGTCATAATTTCAAAACCATTTTGGACCACAAACAAATTCATATTTACAATAAAGCATGAGCTGTGACACAGAACGGATAGAAACGATGAAATCATAATGCATCAGCCACATGAGACGCAGAGGCAAAAATAAAAGCGTATTAATAAATAATTAATTCCTTTCAGGTAAAAAGCCAAAGTGCTTAAATTAGATTTTTGTGTATTTCAGAGAGTTTATTTCATGCATTAATTTCACCTCATGTATTAATGAGGTCAAAACATAATATGATGTAGTAGAGGAAGTGTAACGGTGCAAAGGTCTGAACTAGTGCAGCAAACACAATTCACTGGATCCACTCCAACACACTACTACTACGACAAAGTTGATGAGCCGCTCACTGAACAGTGATCACAGATTCAGGCACATTCGTCGCCATGACAACAACAGCTCAGACTGCCACCAGGTGGCCTCCTCCCACACTATTAATACCAGCAATGACCAGCAGCAGGTCGGTGCGGTTCGCAGACCACCACTCCAGCGATCTATCCCACTTCTAAACGCTGACATATAGAGGCCCGTGACAACACTTTCACAACGTTTCAGATTCGTATCCAGTCGGGAGGCGTCTCGATTTCATTCAGTCACAATTACGTAGAACATTAGTGGAGAGAAGAACAAGAGGACCTCTGGCCACACAGGCCTCATCTCAACATTATCAAGTCAGCAGGGGGTCAGATCTAATGAGAAACTGTCAAACTGATGAGAATTGGTGCCGTTTTTCAGGATGCGTTTCATATTCCAAAATATAACGTTTTAATGATTCTGATCAGCTTTTCTTTTTTTTTTCTTCTTCTTCTTCTTCAGGCACCTTTCTATAGGCGTAGAAACGATTAAATAATATATTGCTTCAATAATAAAGCAAAAGATTAGCTGAGAAAAGAGGAGGATCGTGCAAATGTTGCCGAGTCGTACCTTGACCTCGATGAAGTCCGGCTGGCCCAAAGCGATGAGTTCAGAGTAGGACTGCATCTCCTCCACGTTCCAGGCCTTCACCAGCGTCAGTCTGTACACCGTCCTCTGTCTCTGGAAAGACAAAGAGGGGTGTGGGATCCATGGAAGGTGTCCAAACGTAAAGGTTATATACATACACATGATATTTCTGTAGTGTGTGTATTTAATGGACTAAACGAGTACCGATTCATCTTTGTAACAAGATCTTTTCACACCGTGTCTTGTCGACGGCTTTAAACCGATGTGATGAAGAGGAAGAAAGACGATCAGACAGAAACAGGATTGGACGCACACGTGACACGACGAATGGTTAATACCGAGAAACCAGCAAACGGCAGCGGGAGGAGAGAGCGTGCACTCGTTCCCACGTTTCCTCGCCGTCCTCCTCTCGCACCGGACGGTTATCTGTAACACTGGGTCCTTTCAGCCCAGTAGGGAAAGGGATAATTATAAAATATGAGCAACATCAAGGGCTCTACTTTTAATTTAATCTGAATACACCGACGGGCCAAAACCGTGCCAAAACCGTGCCTCACATTTTGTCAAACTGCCACAACGAGGCCAATAATTCAGATTATCACTCTTCAAAAACGTTAAATAAAAGAATTCATATATATAATATTTCACGCCAGAAACCGAATCCAGAGACAAAGTCGTAAAAGGCTGAGGTTTGCTGACATTTTCACAACATGGAGTTTGGAGATTTGGTGTCATCCTCAGGATGTCTGACGTGTGTTGTGTTCATGAGAACGCCGAGTCAGGAAACCCCGATATCGTGAAGACATTTTTGACAACTTTAAAAGTAATTCTCTTGATTGATGGATCCTCCGACTGTCAGACTGTGAAGCTTTATTCAAAATAACGAGATGCCACCGAGGACGCAGTTAATGTGCCGGCGGACAAAAGTGTAATTCTGAAGTCCAGCAGGACTTTGCTGTCACCAACGGTTACCATTTATTGTCAGGCTATTGATTCTTTTAAGATGCCCCTGTTATTTGTGCCGACCTCAGCAGGTGGCCATTGATATATTTCTGCTGAGGTTTAGTGAAAACGGTGATCTAAACGCAATTACAGCGTGATGATCCATCACTGGTGAATTGCCTCAAACCAGGCAGTCCCCCGGAGTAGTAATGAGTTTGTCCATTGCTTGCTAAAGCATTGAACAAGGGGAAACGAGCTCATTACAGAAAGGTGCAACGGAGGCTCCCTCAGAGATTTTATAGCTCACATCTTTCTCAAGGTCGTTTGGTTGTTCACCGAAGTCCCATTTTTGTTTCTTCTCCCCCTCTCTACAAAACGCGCTAACGGAGAGAATCGATTTACACAAGTGGCCTCGTGGCTCGATGCAGGACGTGGTAATGGACTATCCCTCTTCTCACAAATGATTAAATGACGTGGAAGACTATTGGATGCACTTCTTTTTTTTCTTTTTTTTTTTTAAACCGCTGCAACACAGTTCACACTTGTTAAAAGGTTTAAATGGCTTCTTGTCATTTTTGGCATCTTACTGTCATCACATGGGAATTGGTAAATACAGACATCTGTGTTCGAGAGCTCAATTGAAGCTCCAGTTTTCATCAGCTGCTCTGAATCATTCCAACTAAAAACAAGGGAATCTGCACAGGAGGTCAAAATCAAAAGTCAATAAGTCTGAGAGAAGATCAAAACTAATCTTTTAAAAATGTCTTTACTATTCAGGGCATTTTTAGGAGCAATGTGACAGAACATAATAAAAGTGTCCACTGCTATGGAGGCTTATTAAAACATTAGAAATCCCACAAAACTAAACACACGGTGAAAAAAGAAACAATAATATTCAGGTGACTCTTTAAACTTTAAATCTCAACGGTGGATTTTAAAAAATTTTTTTTAATCTGGTTAGCTCCATAAATAAATGATGGGGATTCTTATCAGCAACCCTCACACAAGCCAGTGCCAGCAGAAGAAGCAAGAGCCTTCATCTGTAAAGGATGAGCAACAACATTTTTCATTTAGGTTGAAATGACAGATTGTATTGTAAATGTGAACTTTATGTTAAGTAACATAATCTTCATGCACATGCTCTCGCAGGCTTTACATCTCGTCAAGATAAACAATGTGCAAAACGTGTATTCATTCCTCTCAGCTGGGAGTAAAGCAAATGATGCATTCGAGAGAAAATGATAAGACTATTGACATTTCTGCGGCGCCTTTAATTGGCAGAAGCACCCAGGATGCCGCGGGGCTCCCAGGATGCCGCGGGGCTCCTCGGCTGATTAAACAGGTGCGCCGTCACAAGTGTCCCCGCTCTCATTACATTTTTTTGGTTTAGCCAAGATGCTCATCAACTCGCGGCAATTATGCAATCACACATACAGTATGTAGCCAACTAATATCTAGAAATATATAGAACTTCACATAAGTACAATAAAAAATAAAAAAAAATCCTTTGAAAACGGGTACGAACAGCGAGATGATAGTAACAGGAAAAATACCCAGCTGTAAGATTATTAATCAAGAGTAATTTCCAAGGGAAAAATTGTTCTACAGCTAATTACAGAATCCAAAGCAGAAACATGTTGCAGAAAATTACCCAATTAATTTACCACTTTCAAATTAGTCAGGCTGGGCAAGAAAATAGACTTAATCACAGCTGATGTAATAAGTTATTTTGATCAGGGGGGCAATATGTGCTCATATTTACAGGTTGAGGTTACTTAAATTGTACAGACTGTAACAGTGACATAACCTCAATTCATGAAAGCTGTTATTTTAACGAACCGTCTACGACATAATTATCATTTAAAATCTCAGCTTTTCACTTCTTGTGAATATCAATCCCCGTTTTCTCTTTATTTTATAGTTGTATTGTTTGTTTTTATTTTTTTTTGTCCAGGTAGATTTGACTCAGCAGATTCTTTTTAAGCATCATCTTCCATCAGAGTAAGACAGTTGAACCACTCACCTGTCTGGGTGGAAAGCAAAGTAAGTGACAGCTCAGCTTACCTTCTCTCCCAGGGCCTTCAGGCTGTCCAGGAAGCGAGGCCAGAAGTCTTTGAAAAGCGGCCGGTCGATCTTCTTCAGACTGTCTTTGGTGCTGGCGTCCACACTAACGTACAACTGAGTAACTGGCACCAACGTCCTGGAGTAGAGAGGAAATGTGGAGGAGAAAGGAAGACGGGAATGATCTAGTTTGAGAAACTGTCAGACGACAAAAGCGGTAAAAAAAACCAAAATCTAGAAAGTGTTTGGGAAACAATATTTGTGGATATTAACAAAAGAAAAAAACATCTTTATTCTTCTGAAGTTACATGAATGTTTCTGTCAACTCTATGAAGCAGGCAGTTGTATTAAGTATGCTTCTTATCACTATGGAAAAAGGAAAGACATGAACTTAATTGTCTGTAGCTGTGCAGAAAGATGCACCAGAGAGGTGAACAGAACCAGAACGATGGGAAACGTTCACACGGCTGAGCTCCACATTATCACGTCGTCAAATGAGAGACTCAAATATTTGCTGTGAAAGAGCAGCAATTAAGTAAAGACACAACACGTACAAGTCTGGAAATTCAGTTTCTAATTCTGGTGGAGGTCTGTACAAAAAAAAAAAGAAAGAAAGAAAAAAGGAACCTCTCCCCTTTATCAAAGCAGCTGTGAAATAGAAAGCGGATAAAATGCAGCAGCTCATCTCCAACCAGGTCGTTCAGGCAGACGGTAACGACAGCTGATGGCCGGCGTCCTCGCGTTCAACCTGCTCGATGAGGATGTGATAAGTGCAGCTGTGACAGGACCGTTAGCTGACATTTTACGCGTGTCAGTACGAGTTTTGACAACTTGCAGGTGGATCTGAAGTGAGAGCTCTCAAAAGGCATAACAGGAGCCATCTGAACATCTGGAAATGTAATGATTACCTCCAATACATCAAGTGAAGTACAGTTTCTCAGTCGAGACCGGGAGGAAACTGCCAACAGGAGACTGTGACTTTATATTTATGCGAAGCGTTAAACCACAATTGTCCCTTAAGAGTTGTATTTATAGCTTTTTGTATCATCACTCGGAGGTTGTCGGGCTGCGAACAGCAACATTACAAGTCTGTGATCATTTCTACGTAGAAGTAAACAACTGGTTTTTACAACACATCGGCCAAATCGATGCGGAAAAAAACCCGCCGTGAGGGTCATCTGACTCGATATCTGCCAGAAGTCTGACACACGGTTCCATTAGAAGAACAGAGAACAGCAAACATACAACAAGCTATTATCCAACACGCAACTGAAAAACTCATCCTGGAATAAAGCATAAAGGCAAAAAAAGAAAGTATCATCTATGTAAGCTCCCGCTATAAATAATATAACAGATGTCGACTTCAGTCTAATGCTTTCAGCGGCCCTGAAAACACTTTCAGCACTTCGTCTTAAGACTTCACATCACAGATTGTACATCTGATGGACAAAACAACCACAAACCTCTTCTGAACCTAGAAGGGATGTCGAGATATACAGCGACGGAGTCCTGTGTTGACAGAGTGCTGAGTAGACGCCGACACTGAGGTCACTTCAGCGTTTTTACTTCTTCAGACACAAAACCTTTAACCTTGATTCTCAAAAACCCTCCTCGACCTTCAGTACAAAGCAGAACTGTGTGTGTGTGTGTGTGTGTGTGTGTGTGTGGATTGTACATATCACATGAAGCTGGATTGTCTTTTATGAATTTTTCATGCAGTTACTAGGAGTGCATAAGATACGCCCAAGAACTGTGTACACGGTGAACCCTCCATCAACCAAACATGAACACAGCGAGCGGAGACCTCGACTCTCGCAGCTCAGTTCAGAATACAGTTATAACACCCACACAAACAAGATGGAAATGTCCACTAGTTCCCGTACCTGATTTCCTGGGGGAACTGTGCATTGGTGACCAGGAAACTGGAGATGCGCTGGCTGTGCAGGAGGCGGATGAAGGTGTTGATTTCAGGGTACATGATTGGCTCGCCCACCAAGGAGAGGGCGCAGTGTTGGACTGCCAAGCCTTCCTCGTATCGCTCGGGCTTTACTCCGGGGACACCTGGAGGGGAGACGGGTCAGGGAATTAGATGATTGCTTGGAAGTCAGACTTAATTAATGCTTCCCTAAAAATAAAACGAGAGGCCCTGCATGTGGAAACATAAAGAAGAGCACTGCCAATTCAAAGTAAAAAAAACAACAACAACAACAACAACAAAAACCATGGGAAATAACAGCTTGAGGTCAAACTTAGTAATCACATACAACCAAAGAGGAGCAAGAGGGACATCTAGTGAAATGAGAATATAAGAATAAGACCAGAACTCATTCGATCTCTCAGCTCTGCGCTGGGTGGTCGTGGGTTCGACTCCAGGGTGCTGAACAGCAGAAGCTCAACAGGATCAACTCATAAAACACTCAATAAAAAAACAAAAACAGATTCATTCATAAAAATAGTTGACAACCAAGACCAGACTCCTCTGAAAAACGACTTTTAGAGTGAGGAATCATGTCTCTGTTTCCATCAGCTGTTGTTACGCCAAAGAAAATAGGTTTGTTCAAATTGAGGCGAGTTCATATGTGGATGAAGACATAAATTAGATGCACGCGGGAACCAAATTTGAGAAATGAACAAAACCATCTGGGACCATGACACCAATGAAAATGAACAGGAGGATTGATGTGTGTATTTGTTTGGAAAACAGAATTTGTGATTTGATCAAGTCCCCTTTCAGGATTTAGAGGGGTGCAGGTGCTTTCTGCTGACGGCATGAAGTATTAAAAGTTGTATGACATTGAAAGATTTTACAATAAAGGGGAAGAAACATTAAATCCTTCAGGGAAATTTTCAAACAATATCATGGGGGGGTTTAATGCCACATGGCTGTACTCGGAGCAGATGCTATTTCATTTTATAGTAAATGCAGTGAACCCTCAGTAAAATAAAATGTTGGACCTTTGCCTTCGTATACTTAAAAAAACCTATGAATTATTGATGAGTTTGCATTTTCTATAGTTGAACCACGTAATGTGATTGTTGCCGAGGTAAAAATTAAATCTCACAGCAGCTGCAAGGACGTCAAAAGGCCGTCCGTCCCTCAGGAGGAATCCCACTTAAATGGAGCTCGTAAAGGGTGGAGGTGGATGGTGCACGTGACCGGCAAGGAGAGTGTCTAAACACACATTCAATTTATACAGTAACGTGGCAAAAGCTTTCAGCGCTACAAGAAAAGTGGGGGTCTTTTCTTTTAATGCCATTTTTATTCATCAATTGACTTCATACAGTCGTAGAGCAGAAAACAGATCAAACCCAAACATGTTTTCTTGACAGATCCTTCACTCCTACAGCTGATATCGGCCCTCTTAGCTGCTTCTGGTTCCTCTGGTTCTGGCTCGCCCTGCTGCAGGACCTCGTGCTCTTCTTCTTAATAGCTTTTAATGTTTCGGGTCATTGTCGTGGCACTGCACATTATCTTATGACTTCAGTAATGTGACATTTTATTACATTCTCAGACGATTCCCTCCCTCGAGATGGTTTGAGAAGTCTCTATTTCTAAAGTGGAACGCTATAAAATCAAGTCGGCCGGGAAAGAATCTGATCTTTATGGAAAACTGTTTTAATGATGGTTACCCTGTTGAGTTCGGGGCCACGGACTTGATTCGAGGCAAAACTATTATCGAAGACCTTCAATGACCTTCTGGACTCGACCTGCAATATTTCTGGTCCGACGCCAAAACTTCACCCAAAATATTTCATGTGTGATGTGTGATAAACCTTTCCAGGTGATACTGGTCGGTGTCTAGCACGTACCATTGGGCTTCGGATGAAAGGGTGACGTGTCCAAGTTCAGTGTGCACGACTGGGACGCGTCATTCGAGTAATTGAAAGTGCTGTGATGTTGGCGCCAAGAGAATCACACAACAAAATATTGAATTAATGCGTTCGCTGAGCTGCCAAAGGTAGAACAACGCCGAGCTCCTGTCTGATATGCGACTGTGTTGCACGGTGACACCGAGGAGGCTCTCGCTCATGACAATTTTACCACACCGCCTCAAGCACAGACTCATACGGGACGGATCCAAGTGGCAAGAAACAGTTGGACCCGAGAAAGAAACGGGTTGTTCAAAAGAGTAAATCTAGTTTGAAATGCTCCTTCACCGCGACATTCAACAACAAAACATCCGGTTGAAACAATGGCTGTTTTATATGAAGGATTTCTAGGTGTCGTTAATCACATTAACAGGTTCAGATTATCGAGAGTTGGACAAGCAAAGAATTAACAGACAGCTTGCAGGGTAATAAGGAAAAAAACAAAAATCACTTTTAAATGGTGACTAATAACTTAAATAATAAACGGTTGCGCTGCATTTCAAACTGCTATTGATGAGACATTTTTACAAAAGAGCCTCATGCAGTCAGAGCAGGCACCAGCCTTTCTGAAGGTTCTGCATGGATAGTCCATTGCGCTAGAGTAAAATGTATCACTGTCGGTTATAAATGGCCTTGAAGGCTGCATAATGTGCTTTTATAGAGCAGCAGGAAAGAAGATTATAGGTGATGACGACAGCCTTAGAATTGCAAAGTTCTGCTTTGCAACAACAGTTGGAAATGTGCTTTTTTGCAGTTTTTTCGCATACAAAAAAAAGTATAATACTATTTGTGAAGAAAAAAAGAATTAACTCAGTGAACTAAAAAAAAACGTATGTCAACATAAGCATGTGTGTGCTACAGTTCAATTACAGTCACCTCAGGAAATTACATTTTTGATGATGACGTGCATTATAATACCTCCTGGATGACTGCTCTGAGAATGATATTAGCTATGAAGCAGCCCTTTGAAGAAGATATGTCTTCAGAAGCTTCTAGCATTTGGCCTTTATATCATTTCCCAGAGTACAATTGCTTCACTGTTTTATAATGAGATGAGCAGCAGCAGCTTTGAGGTTAGAGAGGCGGCTTTTTGACTCTCGGGGCGCAGGATCAAGGCCGGCCTTCAGACCACTTGGCTGAAGCTACAGCCATGTGTGTTGGCCAAGCAATCCTTGATGTCAATGTACTGTAGATTTTGAAGATTTATAGATAGTTTTATGTGATATAAGGGTGTGCATCGCAGGTGACATTTTATTATTTTTTTTAAAGAAGACCACGGTGCTGACACTCAAATAGAAGATGGTCAAAATTGAGAAAAAAAAAAAAAAAACCAGGCTTGAGGAATCTATTAATGTTGTGTGTGTGTCTTTGATGGTAATGGTAATAAAATATTAACAACCCTTTGTGCTGTTCACAAGAAAACAACAACTGAAAATTGAATAGATAAAAAAAAAAAAATGCAGACTATCAATTATTCATAAGTTTTATCTGATAAAAATACTCAACATTTATATGTTACAGCTCAACTATGATGATTTGCTGCTTTTCTGTTTTGTATCATTGAGATTTTCGTGTCTTTGGCTTTTGAACCATTTGGTAAGACAGCGCAGGAAACTTCATCACCCCAGAGATTAGAAAAGTGCACTCGGCCTTTTCATTATGTTTTGACAAGTAATTGAAACGTATATGGATAAATTCATCTAGAATACTTAACAGTAAGGTAACTTAAATAAGTACGAATTCTAACCTGTTGAAGATCTCACTAAACAGTTGAGAAGTGATTAATGAGGTGGTGTAGAAAGGGTGTGACCAAACAGCAGAACATCAGTGTTTGAGTCTTGCCTCATTAAACACGGGACAACAGGAGGTCGTGAGCAACAAACTCAATATGGAAAAGAGGTGCAAGACAAAAAAAGAGTGTGAAATCCATCAGGTGTACACAGACGTGGGACGACAGCTGGTGTTTGCATGTGGGACCTTGTGGGACACCAACCTCTGAACTGTCGGATCATGTTCTGGTGCTTTTCCAAAGCCTCCTGTAGGATTTTCTCTGCAGTGTCCATCTTCCAGCGCCACTCTGTGCCCACGGGGTTGGTGTGATGTCTGGAGGTGGGGGTGGGGTGGGGGGGTACAGACACCAACAGATAAGGACGAACTACAGACACACTGATTGTAACTACTCCTACAACATTTGTTCCCTGCTTGCCGGAGCAGTGAGGAGCGACCACGGCTCGAGGCCAAAGCAAAGCGTCTTGAAGTGCAACCGCACCGACGGCTGCCGGCTGGCGTTCGCTTCGGTCCGAGGCAGCGTCGGTTTGTTTCCACAGTATAAAAAGGGAAAACCCAAACACATGGATGGTTCTGGCTCCCAATGGAAAAGAGACCATAAACTACAAATCTGGGCTTCAAAACCAGCTCCAATACAAACTGAGACATTGCACCATCTTTAAATAAAGCAAGCGACAGACTGAATGGATCAAAGGCATTTCTCTGATTTAAACACACTAAGGCCATTAGACTGGACTCATTTACAAGATTTAAAAGGGTTTAAAATCATATTGTACTTGAATCAGAGGAGCAATCTTGCCAAACATTAAGATCCAAGATATTTATTCACAAAATGAAAGTGACTCATGTGGGTGTGTGTATTCTCACCCTATAAAAACATATTAAGTGAAGGAATGCATCCTCCTGTAAAAAGAGGTGTTAATAACACCTCCTAACTGCCCGAGTGTGATGTCTATGTGCGATAGCAAAAAAAAATAAATCCTGAGGCATCACAAATTTCAGACAGTCTGTCGCATGCATATGCCCACACCGGCATCACGGTGCCCACGACAATCTAACGCCACCTGTTGCCACGGAGAGGTGGATGCTGGCGACGGCAGAAACGACGCGCCGGTGCCCTGAAGTTGCTTATTTCCTGTCACCCCACATAGCTTCCTTAAGAGCGACGGGCATATCTGTGGCGACAGGGAAGCAGCTCACCACAGCACGTCCTGACAGCGACCTTTCAGCGCTCAACAGAGTCGCCTTTTCAAATGGAGCTTGAAGGAATAAAAGGTCCGATATCTCGCCGGTGACACCATGAATCAGTGTCCACGTTCAGGCCTTGGGAGTTATTCTGGTCGTGAGCTTTCCTCCCTCTCTTGACAGGCAGCGGTCTTGAGTAATGCACCGAGCGAGTTCGGTTTAGACAAGAAGGAAAAAAACAGGCAGGCAATCTTTCCTAATCTTGAAAAGCACAACCTTCGGTAATGTGGCGCGAGTACATCTCACTTTATCAGCGTTTTAAATCAGTATATAGCAAAATTAATACTAAAGAACAACAACTAAATGTTGGAGTAAAGTCTGGTCTCATCCAAACTTAAGAACAGAGTGGAAGAAGTAAACACTTTAAGTGATGGGGAGCAACTAGTAACTCTGGTCCAGACACACTTCACTGTTACAATGTCAGGTTATATTTCCAAATCAATTCTTAAGACTAATCGTTTTGTAATCTATAGTTTATGTGCAAAGATTCCTGGTATTTCAGACAGGAAATTGTGTATACTGTCTAAATGTTCCTAAAATCGTGTTAAAAAAAAAAAAAAAAAAAAGGCAATTTATTACCTTGCAGACAGTATTGAGATATATGAAATTTCAACCGCCGTGTTATGATACGTCACATTCTTGCTAACACGCAGGTCACGACAACTTCTCAGGACTCTCGCAAATGATGTGAAAACAAGTGATAACGAACCTCCAGCAGAAGACGCACTTGTTAGCGCAGGCGAGGCTGGGCGTCGTCTCCATGCAGCGGTGCGACTCGATGCCGTAGAAAGTGTGCTTGTAACAACCTCCTCGTCCTCGCAACATGGACTAACCGACAGAAACAACACTTTTAACGGGATTCACGCATTCAGTCTGACAACAATCGTAATGTGAAGTGAAAACTTGAGAAAGGAATGTGTGAAAGTAGTAAATTCTATTACCTTAGTCCATCGACAGAGCTTCACTCCCGAGTGACTTCCTATTAGTTTATATCCTGAACAGAAACATAAAGACAAACACCAGGATGTGATAATGGGATTGCTTCAACCAGGAGAGCTTTGTGACTTTTAAAAATCATTTCAAGTGGCAGCGCAGCAGCCTGAAGTCCAACTCGGGTGTCAGCTTCATGTTGTGGAAGCTCGTACGTGTTTTAGCTGCCATCAAACTTCTGGGCAGGAATACAAATTGTACATAAAACTTATTGGCTTCAATATGATTCAAAATTGTGAAATCAATTTATACTTGGAAGTGTGATACTCTCTTCAAATCTCAGCTGCTCGAGGGAAATCAAACGAGCGGGAGGAAGATGTGTTTAATCAACTAATTTGTTTGGTGAAGTTTGCTGCTCTTATTTTAAGTATCTTGCAGGTGCTGGTTTTGCAAGAAGTAATTAAAAAAAAAAAAAGACACTGGATCCTCTTTCAGTGTTTCAGTAGCATGTAATAACATCTACTACTTTTTATTGTTTCACTTTCTCAGCTTATTACTTCAATCTCTGAAACCATCTCAAATATCGTTTTGATTTTCTACAATTTTGCTACGAGGCGCCGCTGATGATAAAAATCCTCAAGCAACTGTTAGTGGGATAATGAATTAGGTTGTTGGCTTCTCTCGTGACCCTGTGCTGGTCTCCTACAACTCCTCCTGCACAACGGAAAATTACAACAGATGTGCGAGTTTATATATTTAAAAACAAATGTAGTTTTTGCTACCGTTTCCGGTAACGGAGGTACGTGGAGTCACAACCAAACGCAGTGAAGCCGCCTTTAACGACTACGCTGCACCAAACCACTTTCCTAATGACCGCGAGTAAGCACCGCCTCAAGCGCTTTCAAATCTTAATTAACGCCGCCGTCAACCCGGGCTTTTGATCGATGGCGTTCTCTCCTGCTTTTCCCTTTTACGGGAAATAGGTACATCAGAAACTTCCAGTCTTCAGAGACACCTTAACGGCAATATATATTCTACAATGTGAAGCACGTTGCTGAAACTTTCTTGGACACGGCATAAGAGGTACACTGGTGTGTGTGTGTGTGTGTGTGTGTGTGTGTGTGTGTGTGTGTGTGTGCGTGTGCGTGTGCGTGTCTTTTGCATCCGTGCCATGCCAGGAAAAGGCTGTACAGGAAACGCAGCCTTTCAACACTGAATCCCATTAAAACAAAGCCAGAACTTTTATCCTTCGCTCTTTAATTCCAAGTCAAACGAGCTGCCCCCCCCCCCCTCACCCCCCAGGACGGACCGGTGCCAACAAGCACCACGAAATAGGTCAACATTTGGTCAAATGAAGTGAAGTCTTGCAAACAGAGTTCTATTTATAGAGCGTTGTGTAAGCTGACTGTGTGTGTGTGGTGGGGAGAGGAGGGGGGTGGGGTGGGGGGGGGTGAAGATGGCTATACTACTTCCATTAAAATATAAGATGTCCTTGTCAGTAAACTGAACTGGATCATAATACTGACTTTATTAAATGGAGGAAATACCTCGTTAAAAAAAAAAGAAATCTAATTTGACTTCTCGGCTGCCGGTTTGTGGATGTTTTAGATTTACTGCTGACACGTAAAAAAAAAAAAAAAGGCATAACTCATAATTTCTGCTTTAAAGTGAATTACAGCGTTGCTGCCCTTGTGGAAACAGTAAGGTTAAACATCTCCTGACAAGCAGCGGGTGTCTTCGCTGTCGTGTTGTTTTTCTTTCTTCTTTTTTTATGCAAATCAACGGAAGCTCGATAATGTGAACACATTATTCACCGTCACCAGTGACACACAGCAGATGTTCTTTAGTGATCAGGTTTCAGTCAGTGATCAATCAGGTGTCAGTCAGTGATCAATCAGGTGTCAGTCAGTGATCAATCAGGTGTCAGTCAGTGATCAATCAGGTGTCAGTCAGTGATCAATCAGGTGTCAGTCAGTGATCAATCAGGTGTCAGTCAGTGATCAATCAGGTGTCAGTCAGTGATCAATCAGGTGTCAGTCAGTGATCAATCAGGTGTCAGTCAGTGATCAATCAGGTGTCAGTCAGTGATCAGTGTCAGTCACTAAGCTGACTTCTCCTTCAACTTTATTTTTTTTTATCGTCTCCTCTTCAACCTTTTCTCACCTTGCTTCGTCAGCGCTTCTCTTAAAGTGGGTGTGATCATCTCTCTTCTTTCACCTCCATCTTCAACCTTTTTCACTCCGTTCAGTTTGGATAGCTTCACCATCTGTCCGTCTCCTCGACCCTCCTCTTTCCTCTGAGGGAAGAAACAAATCATTGTTTACGACCACGAGAGTACACGAGAGAAATCAGGTTGTGTTGCGACGGGCGTCTAAAATCAACGACTACGTTATCGATTCAAACATGATGTTAAGGAACAACAAGAATTTAGCTACTTTTGTTGAAAATAAAACATATTAAAAGTGTTTCAGTCAAAAATAAATAATACTGATTTAATTAAACCAACTAGATGCCAATAATATACTTGATTAAGTTACACATGGGGATAAACACAAACAAGACCAGAATAGACCAACAAAGGAGCAATAGTATTATTTTTTTATCTCAAAGGTTGTTTTTTTTGTGTGTCATTCATATAATAATAATAATAATCTGTATTTGTATAGCACCTTTCATACAAGAATTGCATCTCCAAGTGCTGCATGTTGTTTGGACCTCCACTGGTCCCTTTGACTGACATGTTTGACATTTCGGACGGTGGAAATTGCGAGCAGGAGGAGCTTCGATATCTTTTTATAGCCGTCTCCTTCTCTGTGGCTGTCGATCGACTTCATTTCCAGATGCACGGTTGCTCAGAGGAGCCCGTGGGGCTTAAAGCATTACTACAATGTTAGAGGATACTCGGCATCAGCTGACACTTCCTAAGGACAATTCTTGACATACTTTAAAAAGTTCTAATGAGCCAATTAAGGCTTAATGAGTTAAAGTTCGGAAGATTTACTGACAGAAGAGCGACCGAATTTAGCACGTACCACTATGACATGAAAGTTAACGTCCATTAACATTTGAAGAAAGGCATTTTTATTTTATTTCTCTCTCGTGACGAACAGAATGTGAATGAAATGAATAAAATGTACAACATCCTGTCCAGACGGCAGACGATGCTCTTGATTTAAGGCCTGTGAGAGTCCCTCTAAAATACAACAATAGTCTCCAGCACAACACGATAAATGTTGGACTTTTACAGCCCTCCTCTTTTGTTGCTAAAGCTGCCGCATCTCATTTGTTTGAAAGATTAACACGCTTCCTTTAAGCCAAGATTAAATTACTGCGGCGCATAGCATTCGTACATAAAGCTAAATATCTTAGGAGATGATGTGTACAGATACGACCGAAGATTGATTATATCCTGCTGGAAAAGTTGCCCCAGGCATGGAAACAGGTATTACTTTTCAGAAGGGTGCTATGGATGACTTGCCTGTGAGATTAGCCATTTTAAATTACAGCTGCACACAATTCAACACCGCTGCCACTTCCTCGGCCTGCCTATAGGCATCTGTACGTCACAGCGGTGCAAAGCACTAATATGGTGTCAGCGAATGCTGATGAATGTTCATATGTGAGAATTCCTAAAAGAACCAAGACGGTTCACAGATTTCTAAGTATTGTGCTGGATGATATTTGGAAACTTGATTTGTGTACGTGGGATACTGTTTTATTTCAAGTGGTTTGAAGAATAATCACGAATGCAGGAATACAGCAACCCAAACACACAGCGAGGCAGGGATAGCGCCGGCCGCCGCCTGGTACAACCATCGGAAAGGTTTTGGCCCAAGTAGTCGTTCCAGCTCGCCGGGTCTCCAACTTGGAGGGGGTGAACATTGTGCAGCCTGCAATTTAAAGCTCAGAACGGGATGACGCTAGTTTACCACTCTCAGCCAGCACAAACGTCCGCCTTCACTTTAAATGCATCCGTGACATGTTCAAGTCCGACAGCACACACGACACGTCGCCCACAGTGAAACAATCTGTCCCCGTGGCGTTCGCGTGCAGCCCTGTCGGTTCATCTGGCCCCGGCCTCCGGCCTCCCGGTCCCACCGCTCGCGTTTCACCTTTTGCCTGAGAGCTCGCAGAAATCTAGTCGTGGCCGTGCGTGTCTGGACGAACGGAAGTGGGACAACTCACAGCAGCCTGTTGCGCTCTGACGGGAACCGAGACACAACATGGGGCTGATGCAGGCGGACAGGGCGGCCGTGACACGCCGAGGGAAGCACGTGATGCTGAGCAGAAAGCAAGACTTAAAACAAATACCAAATGAGATTCAAAAAAAATTAAACATTATATAACTGCAAGATTTCAGTTGAAATTATACATTTGTTTAAAAAAAAAAAAACAACAAAACAGTAAATTAGTCCCGTGTGTAGAAATGCACCAATCTTCTCCACATTGTTAAGCAATATACTAACGTGTAGTCGGCTCTCCTAGTATCAGTGTTTATAATAGCTGCTGACATGTTGTCACTGAAAAGTGTCAAAGAGGCGTTGATGCAACAGACGGTTTGTTCAGAAGCACTGGGAATATAGCTTTACTTTAAAATATGCAAATATGAGAATTGACTTTTAACGTATCTAAAACTAGTAAATAAATACAAAATAAAGTCTCAAAAAGCACCGTACCAGATCTGAACTACAATATTTAATGTCCTGGTCACCTAATGTGAATTGTATGTTGTTATTGATGTTAACTGCCTGATTTAACTGACAACATTTGGCATAATAAAAGATGAGCAAAGCTTATATGGTCTTCCACAGAAACCACTAATTGTAAGCTGTGACAATACTAAGTTTGTGAGATTATACAACAGCAATCTAAATCGCAGTAGCATCTCTTGTCTGCCGTCTCCCTCTGGACACAAAGCTAAAAAAAACAACACTCAAACTGAGCCAAGAATAATGTGCAGCGGTCCACATTAATGATGAGTTTCACACCAACTCGTATCTGGCAGCAGTCCGACAACATGGACGGGGACCAAAACACAGAAGCATCGAAAGACAAAGTTCAGACGCCGATTTTATGAGCGTTTGTGTAAAAATCAAGTAAAGCCACAATAGAAATGAAACTCGCTGGCACTCGGTAGAATACAAACAGAACGACAGCCAAAGCCTGATACAGACTAACGTCGGGCACCATGAGTAGTGTACTCCGGGCAGCCAATGAGAACCGGCCTGCGAGTCTATCACTGGCTACATTAGAAGAAAAACAACTTTGTGATGTCACAAAGTTTAGCAGTGATCCGGTCGTCCTTATTCCAGCTTGGCAACAAGTCCCACATCCATGAAGCAGACGGATGTTTACTTCAGTGTCCGTGAGCATCAAAACCAAAACCAACGAGACTTACTAGTGAGAGAAAACGGGTTCAAACTGGGACCGAGTCATCAATACTATGTATAAAATCTATATTTTCTTCAGTGTAGGAAATTTGTGTCCAAAGTTTGGAATATAAAAACTATTTATTTTTTTTAAATCGGGTAACACCGAGGGGATCGCTGCTTTTCCTGCCACAGTGAACGTGGTTGGTTTTTCTGATTTTGTACCACTGGACCTGATCTCAGAATGACCCCATTAAAAAAATATATTTACCATCAGTGACTCGAAAGCACCAGAGTACAAACTCAGGAGGGGTTTAGCTTCAGTTTGATTATTCCTGCACTGTAAGTGTGATGTTAAATGTCCCATGTTGCAGCTCTGCCAGACACCAGTGGTTCACTTCAGTGAGTTGAGTTGCCAACAACTCGACAGTCTCTATCATCACCTAGTGGTCAAACACAGCCAAACGTGAGCCTCCACCTGCAGCTGTGTGAGCAGGTTAAGCTCCACCTCCCTTTTTAATACTGCAACACTCCAGAGTAATTCTTATTGAGCGGTTACAACCCCAGATGAAAGTCAGAAAAAAAAAAATCTTCCACATTAATTAGCACGGCAGCAGATTAATAGGGAACCATGAAAACATACAAGACCTCTGGACCTCAGCAGGCAAACACTGGAAAATCAGCTCAATGAAAAATTCCAGTCACAATTTCCTTGCGGGCAAATTATACAGCTTTGTTAAATACTTGTTGTCTCTGGGCAATAGCGCATGTTTAATGTTCGAACTAATTACATTTTGCGCCGCCTGCTCTGTGTGACCAAATTATGCAGAAGCAACACTAATTTGTTTCCACCGGCTGACGCAAATTAAAGTTGTCATTCTGACATCCGAGTGCGATGATACGAGTCATTGCAGCACCTCCGTATGATTAAATGCTGCAAGGCAAGTCAGGCTGAAGAGTATTTCCTTTGTCCTTTACAACAGATATGAGATGAGCGTCTGGGAACACAATGACAATAAGATCTGGTGACTTCCCCATGAAACCTGCATGAGCAACACCTCATTCAAATGTTAAAAAGAAGTCTGGCTCCTCCCATCGTGGCAGATTATTGATCGATATAGCTGATGTCACAACAACAATTCTTGAACATAGAAATTGTCCAGTAAAGAACGTTAATGTACAACAAGAACGATTTAAACACGTTTTAGCATTGTTCTTAAGTAGGTGCATTAAAACGTAATTTTCCATCCAACAGGAGGATTATTTGTTTTACCCATTTTATTGCTACACCAGGTAACAAGCCTTTAAATGTACATCAGCCTCCAGCAAAGAGGAGTGCATTTCCTCTCTGAAGGTTTGGGACCTTTTGGGCCCGGTGGATATTTCCAACGTGAAACCAGTGGGTGAATAATTACTCTGATTCTAACTCTGGTTTAAAATACAAGATGTTTTTACCCAATGATCAGAACAACAGGTACGTTGCACAGTTGGATTCATACGTTTGGTTTCGTCGCCAGCTCCTTCTACGACAGCCTATAATAGGCCTTTCTTGAGTCACTCGTTCCATACAAATCTGTGAAGTGGGCGTCCTCGCTATTACGCAGGCCTCCACTTCTCGTCTGCTGGAGTCTGGTGTCTATCAACCCATCTGCCATTTCCTCTGCAATCAATCCCTTTTTTTTTTTTTTTTTGTCCTTACTGAAAACACTTCAAATAAACGAAGGTGGTGGAAGACTGACGCCACTGGAGCTTCCGTGTATGTTTAACATATGACTTAACTGTAATACTGCGGGCCGGACAGCTAAGACAGCCTGAGGGACAACGAGCCTCTGAAGCTAAGATCATCAACTAACTTATTTCTGATGGGAAATTGTGATGCAGGTAAATGTGCAACAAAACAAACAAAAAAAAGAAGCATGCGTGTCACAAAAGTGGAGCCTGACCTTTGCTTTCTTGATGCTGTTCATGATGCGGCCCAGATCCTCCATGTCGACCACGGACTGTTTCTCATCTGCCAGGCCGGACTCTTCTTCATCACTGCTGGATTCGATGAGATCCTCCTGAAACGTGAAAGACGGTTGTTTACATTTTTTATGTTTCTATAAATAGTCAAGGACACGGTGAGAGACACGATCGACTGTTAAACTTTGATGATTGTCGACAGTAGAGCGCTTCACATATGTTCCATCCCATAACCAATTAAAACCCGGGCCGTGATTGGACGAGGGTGCAGGTGTGGAACACATTTATTGCACGTCGTTATCTCCTCCTGATTAAACCCCCCCCCCCCCCCCCCCCCAAAAAAAAAAAAAATATTAAAAAACAATGGGCATGTTTACGGCGTTTCAGCTGATTTATCACAACACGTGCTCGGTGTCGAAGCTTCTGCTCACATTAAATAAACTGCGTGAGTGACAGTGCGTAGATAAATCATAATTACGGTGCCCTCGCCACAGTCCTCGGCTCGTCTCGGTGCCGGCTGAATGTCACCTCTGCTGAGTGCACCGAATGTCGCACACAGAGGGGAGAAAGTCTCAGCTAGAGTTGGCTCCAAGGTGCCCGCTACCATGACAACCGATCATCTGCGTGTGCTGTGATGCATATAAAAAAACATTTGTGTGTACGTATAAATTGTCTGTGTTTGTACTTGTCGTGTTGTGAAGACAAAAACAAAAAAAGTCCCATTTGCATATTTTTGAGTGACGGACAGCTTAAAATAAAATGACAGATTTCATGGAAGTCATGCAGAACGTTTCATAATAGCGTGCCAACCTTGAAAATGTGCAACTTGACTGCTGCTAAATACGGATCTGAGGACCTGAAAGTAACACGAAGCCTTTTCTGATTATAATCACATCGTTGGGTCGGGGAGGACAACATGAGGCTGTTAGCCAGTCGGCTTCAGACTGTGATAAGAGCTGCTGAGACCTAAAGTGCTGATGTAATGTTGAGAGCCATCGTCATAACTCAGAGGACACAGCAGCTGGACACGTTTTCTGTCTCTCCTTCTTGTGATTAATAATTGACTTCATCCGTTTCCTTGGACTTCCTGCTGAACATCACTGGGCCGGTTTGTTCGGAGGTTTATTGCTTCTCAATCTATCGAATGCAAATCTCTGTTTAAACAGGTTTAAATGTTGTAAGTCACTTTTTACTGAATAATAAATACTATATTATCAAGCCAGGAGAACATTTTAAACATGTTGTTTTAAACACCGACCGACACCCTCATTTTTACCATCTTTGTCCACCTGCTGTTTACAGTCTGTTAGAGGAAACTACATAAAAACAGAAAGAACAAGAACCCCAAATCAGCGACATACAATTTAACAGCTCTACAGCTGGCATGTGACCTTCAATCATCCATCTTTATCCAATTCAACACACAATCAGCAGGAAGCTGAAATCATTAAGAAGAAATGATTTCAAGAGGGACACGACGCTTCACTTTTCAGACTCAGAAGCTACGTCCACTTTTATAGACGGTCTATATTTTCACAGATGTGAGGATGTTCGTGGTGCCCCGTTAGAAACACACCCAGCTTCTCCGTCTGTACCTCAGAGCTGTCACTCTGCAGAGTGGCCTCCTCCTCCTGCTCCTCCTCCTGCTGCTGCTCCTCGTCCTCTTTCCTCTTGTTCTTACAGTTCCCGCTGCAGCTCTTCTTCTCGCCGTTGGCCAGAGCCTGCAGGCGGTTCAGGAACTGGACCTTCCAGGCCAGGAAGTCTGCCTGGACGCTGCCGTTGCGGCTCTTCACCACATTGCAGTCGCCCTCTCCCCTGGTCATGATTCGCACGCCACTCAGCATCCACAGCCACTTGTCCACATTTTTACCCACCTGGAGAGGAAAGAAAAAAGCAGTTTGACTACATTTTATTTATTTATTTTGAACACATTGTGCTGCTGTTGTGTTTAGGGCCTGAAAACCTGATTCTAAAGCATATTATAAAGCAGTATTATCATCCTGATGGAACTTGATGTGGAAGCCGTTTCTTACGGTGTTGTAGTGGCCAACGTAGACGGAGTTGCCGAGACCAAACACTGCGTATCTGAGGCCTTTGAGGTAGTTCTTCCCGTATCTGAAGTCAGTGGACGCCTCCTCCAACCACTTGCAGAACCACTCGGCGTTCTCGGTGGGCCGTCCGTCGGTGTAGGTGGCCACAAGAAACACGCACACCGACTTACTGACGCCCTGGATGGAGACGTGAACAGCACAGACGGACGTAAGACGGCGAAACAATAACAGGACGCAGTTTGGAAATGTGCAGTTTCTTCGAAGCGTAATATTGAACTCCGACGCGTCTCAAAACAAAACTTTCATGCAAGGACAGAAAGAAATCAGTCTAGATTGAATGTAAAGTAGATGGACACGGTCTGGTTTGTCCTGTAACAGAGAATTTGAGTCTCTTGTCTAACGGGGTCCAAACGGTTTCGCTGACGGCTGGCCGGCGAGTCGGTGAACTGAGAAACAGCTGCAGCTCCGGAGCGGCTGGCGATTTTCCATCACTGGAAACCGTTGAATAAACAGCAATCTATCTTTTCCTGCTGTGCACCTGCCAACCAATCTCCTATTCATCTCTCAATGCAGTACACAGCAAAACACAAAATAAAAAAACCAGAACAGCGATGAAAATAATCCATCTTTTTTTGGAGCGGAGCAGGATAAGTGGGACTCCTTCGTCCTCGGTGTCAGAAAAATCTACCCGGTGAAAAAAAGGGAAGGTTGAAAACAACAGAAGTCGAGCATCACTTTAAAGTCCGTCGTCAAGGTTTCATGAGAAAACAGAAATGATTCATTTTACTTCGATTCATTTTGTTGCGATTAACTAACAGACGCATTAATTAGTCGCTTGATTTAAGGTGCTAAAATAAAGGTTGGCGTGCTGAGGAGCAGCTCTAACGTTGGCGCGGCGCCAGCTTCCTGTTCGAGGACACGATCTCGTTAAAATGCCGTCGTCAGACCGGCGGCCGTGTGGCGGAGCACATTTCCTGCTGTCCTTTTTGTCCATCTTTGTTTTTCCACTCTGGAAAACTAAACAAAAAAAAAGCATCTTCTCATCTGCACTCAACTTACCTCATCGGCCAGACGATCATCCGGATCGTAGTCTTTCATGTCGATCACCTCGGCAGCCAAACCCAAAGTCTTCACCTCCTCCGACAGCTCTTTGGCAAAACCCTGAACAAACAAGAGTCTCGAGTTGATGCGCGTCAAACATCCCGGACGACTGCGTTCACCACGAGAGCTGCGAGTCTGTCCGGCCGTGACTTTCACTTGTATTACGTGTGAAATATCAACTTATAGTTCACCAGCTGTGTCTGTATTGCTCTGAATCTAATTCTACATTCGTGAAACTTAAGTGTTCAGATTTTGTTGACACGGTGACAGAGATCGATGAGAACTCTTTTGCTGGTGTCGTTACATCGGATCGTGGGCCGCCGAGGATGTTTAACGATGTGAATAAGCAGTTTCTTGTACCGTTGCCGTTCCAGTCTGGGAGCCGTAGAAGATTCGGACTCGTGACACCTGAACGTCTCCGTCAGAGCGGTCGCCGCTGCCGTCAGCTTTGCGGACCCACGAGCCGGCGTCGTTTAAGAAGCTTTTCTAAAAGCGCACAAAGGCAGACAATTAATGCAACAAAATAAAAAACACTGGTGGGATGTAACCAAGTACATTTACTCAAGTATAAATTTAAAGTCCTTCTTTAAAAATTAAAAAAAAAAAAACTTGGCTTGTTCTCTTATTAGATACTTGATTGTTGTAGGACAGAAAACGTACTAAGACTCATCAACAGTACATAAACAACCTTAAACGACTACAGCAGTAAAATACACATTCATTTGACAGTAATAATCCAACAAAACATGGAATAGTAAAACACAGACAGGAAACATTGACTGCATTATGTGTGACATGTTAAGTATTTTTTGCTGACAATACTTTTACTCGGTAGGATTAAGGGTTTCAGAGCAGTACATGTACTTGCAGCAGAGTATTTGTCCTCGTGTGATATAAGTACTTGTACTTCAATAAAAGGACGTAAATGCTTCATCCACCGACAAATACAAATAAACGACGTGTGTTCTTGCAGCTGACAGCCTGCACACAGTTTTAAAAGCAGAAATGAGACTAAAACTGTGCTGCAGATGTCGCTCACCTTCTTCAGGGCCATCTTCAGAGAGAACCAGACTCCAAACACGAGAGCAGCAGCTGAATACAGGTAGAGCCTGTTGTTCCATACCGACACCAGGTAGTTGTCGCTGGGTCTGTGGGCGTCCTGTGAGGCTGAAGGGAAGATTCAAATCATTAAAAAAAAACAACACACGAGATAATAAATGCAAAGCAGCAAAGGTTTCTGGCAGCCTGTTGGCCGCTTCCTCCAACCAGCAGGACGAACCCAGAAAACGGGACCACACGTTCAGTTCCGTGCAGTGCAGAATGCGGGTGGAGCGTCGCTAGCTAACCAACCGTCGCCTGAACGTGGCGTAAAGTTCCGGTTAAACAGAGCTCACCTGGAGCCTCCGAGGCGGCCACGTGACCCGTGAGCAGCAGAATAAGCACGAACAAGCTTGGCATCGTTGAAACTACTACTTATTTTTTTTTTTTTTTTTTAAATACAGGTTACAATCTTCTGCAGCTGGTGTTGTGCGTAGCCATGTTGTTTGGCCGAAGTGCATGCTGGGAAGTGTCGTTCAAAAGAATGTTTATGTGGCCTCGTTCTGCCTTTGCTGCCCTCTGGTGGTGAGCAAGGACAACTGCAGGATGCTTTTTTTTATATAGCTGGCTTCATTAAAAAAAACAAAAACAAAAACAGTTACCATAGCAACGCCAAATATTCTAGAAATTAAGCAAAACATTTCAGGGGGAGAGCAGATTAGTAGATCACATACAGCTGTTTACATCAGGCCAAGCGGTTCAATTTAATTCAATTCAATTTTATTTATATAAATAATTGTATTTATTGGTGCACTGGAGTTAACACCGTCATGTCAGCACCATTCAACCTCGTGAAAACCACTAACTAACTAACTGTTACTGTTGGTTCACATTACCGTTATGGGAAACTCAAAATACTCAAAATACTCAAAATATTCAAAATACTCAAAATACTCAAAATATTCAAAATACTCAAAATATTCAAAATATTCAAAATACTCAGCTAAATCCAGCAAAACAGTAATTGCTCTCTTACGTCGAAACACTTTACCATAACTCTTACTTAAAACTAAATGAATGATGAGTGATCACACCCCGACATCTGAACAAGTTCAAGACTGCTGCATCCCTCTGAAAGACTTTTTAAATTTTAGGCTTTTCAGAGTCGGTTAAATCTCTTTTTTGACCCTTTGTGTCTGAAGAAAAGAAGCTGCCTAATAATTATGCACACCTTGATATAGGGTGTTGATCTCCTTAGGACACCCCCCCCCCCCCCCTCAGTACACAAACACACATCACCTGATCTGCTTAAATCCAATAGGCATTAAGTTTATACTGCTTGAGGTTGGAAAATATGCATAAAAATGGTGATATTACTCCTTTTCTTGGTCCTCCTATTTTTGACTCCACCTAAAAATATAGAAAGTATTAAAGTAACTTTTGTATGTTTTGGTTCCTATTTATAAACTGTACAGGAGTTATGCAACATGAACAATCACATAATTAATAACATCCTAAAAATCCTATAAAATTTTAATTCAATAATTTAAAATTATTATAATAATCAAAATGTTAATTTCTTAACATTTTATATTCAATTTTGTAAATATTGATATCGTATATTAAAAATTAATTCTCATAGAACTCTATAAGCTTTAAAAAGTTGTTCCATAATCAGTGGCCATGATTGATGACCACTGATGTCATTTATGACATCATCAAATGAGAGAGAGAGAACATTAAATAATCCTAGTAACATTAAGGTCCTAGTAATAATCTCACTATGTAACATGCATGATGTCACGGATGATGTCACAATTATTCTAAGCTATTAGTTTTATGATGTCACAAACATTTAAAGGGGGCGGGGCTTACTCATTTCTTCGGCACTTTATAAATAGGAACAATTCCTATGATGCCAAAGTTTGACAATGCCTCGGAGACAGAGACGTATATTGAATATATAATAATAATAATAACATAATTGAAGAAAGAGAGAGAAAAGACCCGTTACATACAGGAGTTACTTTAATGTTTTCTCTCTGTGATGTCACAGTGATCTCCAAATGTTTGTGACATCATAAAACTCAATAGCTCAGAATAATTATGACATCATCGTTACATCATGAATGCTGAGTAGTGAGATTATTAATAGGACCCATAACATTCAAGAGGTACTTTAATATTTTCTAATGAAAAAAAAATTCTGATATTTATTCATAATAATATTAATAATAATGTATTATATATTTTATATAAAAATTTAATTCAGTAATTAAAAATTATTCTAATAATCAAAATGTTAATTTCTTAACATTTTATATTCAATTTTGGCCTGATGCTGGTTGGCGGGGTCTTTCTCACCACCAGATGCCCCGAAGCACGAGGAGCAGCCTGCAGACGGCGGGTACCCCAATGTGGAGGAGGAGGCCAACCACCCGCTGAGCAGGATCAACAGGACGACGTTCACGCAGCCAGTACGAACGCAGATCAGAGCCCATCTGAGAGGAGTGATATTTAACTGACAGAGATTCAACTGGAGTTTCGTTTATATGTGAAATAACTGTGGATAGATGTAACAGCTGAGTAAAAACAAAACAAAAGTGCAGCTGCACTAAGTGATGATGCACTGGTTCATTAAGAATGAACTTAACAGGAGAAATCATGTGATACATTTTTTTTCTCAAGGTTGCAGGACTTTATTTTACTGTTTTGTTCCACTGTATGTATTATATAACACTGTTTTAAATTCAATCTTTATTTCCACAATATAAAAAAAAAAAAAAAAATTATACTTGTGAGTGTCTGTTGCTTTACTTGATTTAATAGTGAACTGATAAAAACTGTCACAGGCTGAAGACATTACAACCAACAAATCCTTCCAGTACATTGTAATGTCTTGAACGTGAGTCGGTAATCATCCATAAATGAATTACTGTATTACGATGTTATATCCATTCAAATTGTTCTGCACAACAGAAAATCAGTGGAATAAAGCATCGCAAATGTCTTAAAAAAAAAAATAGTCGTTTGAAGTTATTACACAAATGAGCACTTGAGGAGGCCACAAGCTCCACACAAATATCGGTCAGGATTTTTCTTTTGAAATACAAGAAAATGGTGCGTGATCAGGAACCAACGTCTTCAGAGTAGGTTGACTGATACATTTACAACTAACTCATAATAGTAGGCTATAAACTCATCGGGTTTCTGAAGCAGGACTTTTTAGACTTCTATTTGCAGACTCACTGATGTTCAGCAGGTATTTCATGAGATACTATTTGGTTCGGTCTAATTTTACAGTCAAAGTCGGGAGAAACATCTGGCAGAAAAACAGCTTTTCTTTAGGTCGAACTTATCGACAATTTTTGCCTCATCTATCCAAAATAATGATTGAGTTTTTAAATAAGGAAAATTTCTTATTATATATATATATATATACATATAATAATATCCTCTGGACACTGCAATTCTGTGTGATCCCTACTATAATTGTGTGACTATAAATAAAATAATATAAAAAAATAAAGACATGTTTGCTGCCGTGCATCATGCTGGTGGTTTCTTCGCGTTAATTCTGTCGGCCAGATGATGGAAGTCTCTTCGGGCTGCATCCCAACTTCCAAGCAGGTTATCACTAAAACAATATTTACAAACATTGTACTGTTGATGTTAACTAGTTTAAGATATAAAGTTCAGCTATCAGTTATTAAACTTCTCAACTGTGTACATTAGGAAGATTTGCTCCAGAGCGAACTCATTCATTATAAGAAAATATAAATGATCGGGTCAAAGAAATGATGCATCCGATGAGGCTGCTGAACACAGACGCTGCTCGGAGGCAGAAACAAACCTCAGTCACAAGTTCTGCTAATTGTCCAGAAGTACCGACGTCAAAATAAACACTTGTGGACTATTTACTGACCGTTAAATTCAGGTATAAAAAGATGGAACTTATTTTCAAAAACACTCAGCAGGAAAATCATAAACTATTTAAGAGTTTAATGACTGTTTTTAATACGGCTGGAAGATGAACTCAGAGCACAAACAGTATTTGACATGCGTGTGCGTGTGAAGCGTTGTTAGTGTGGACGAGGTGCAGGAGTCCTGACTGGCAGGGCGACTATAGTTTCTCGTCTCCCTCCTCCACGTCCTTCAGGCTGAGCACCTCCAGGGAGCCTCGGCCTTTGGTCTCACAGCGGATCAGCTCGTCGATCTCCCTGAAGCAGCCGGGATCCACCAGAGCGACCTGGTAAAGAAAAAAGAAAAGAAAAAGGCAAATAAAAGTAAAAGGTGGGCGTTGGATTTTAGAAGAGAAGCTGAAAGTTTCAGCTTCCTCACCATCTCCAGCTCCTCGTCAAAGTCTTCGCTCTCCACGACCTGCAGCAGCGGCTTCAGCTTCTCCTTCAGCCTCTTGGCCTCTTTGGCCGGCAGCACCAGGCGCAGCCTCATGTGGGCTCTCTGGATCTCCATGGTCTCCTTCAGCTGCCGGATCACCTCCAGAGCCTGAGGAGCGGCGGGGGGAGACAAATCGCTCCGTCAACAGCTGGAAACTGGAGGGAAAAAAAAGAAACGGGGAACGTGAACGCGATAAGAACCTGCTGCTTGGTGCTCTTGTTGGGTTTGACGGAGTAGTGGATGTCCTTCATCGCCCGCTCGATGAGGATGACCGTGTACGGCCTCTTGGTGTCGGGGTTCACGCACTTCTCCGCCACGGTCGTCGCAATGTCCCTGAACATCGTCTCCAGCTGACTCTGCCTTTCCTTGTCCGACACCTGGAGCTCTCCTTTGGTCAAGATCTGTCCCGACAGACAAACAAACAAACAAACAAACAAACAAACAAACGGTGAAGGACATCAGCCTCTCCCGAGCTCCTCCTGAAGCTTTCTATCTGTTCTTATGTGAAACTTCTGTGAAGCACTTGGAGCTGCACTTCTTGAATAAAAGACGCTTTACAAATAAAGCGTCTGATTAATGTGATGGTGATGACGGAGAGCTTGTTGAGATGTGAGAGCTCCATCCAGAGGAGCCTGGTGGTGCTGACCATCCTCTCCAGGTGTCTTCACCTGTCTGCAGATCTCCGTCAGATCATCCGTCTCGAAAGCTTTGGTCAGGTCGTCCTTCTTCGCCACTTGTCCTTTGGACACGTTCACGAAGACCGATTGCGTCTGCAGAACCTCGTCCAGGTCTTTCTCTCTGGAAGAAGAAAAACAAAACAACCGGTTTGGATTTGTTTTTGTGTGTTTTTTTCCACTGAACCGTCTTCCGGTGATAAAACGGTTGACGGTTTTAACGGCACTCACGCGCCGGATCTCCAGCTCATCACTTTATTCTTGTAACAGGCGATTTCGAAACGCTTCCCGCCTTTCTTCATCCTCACCACCGCCACGTTAGTCAGGCGGATTTGGTTTGTCGGCGTAAATATCGACATTATTTGAAGCAAATGAAACGAGCTGCTGTCGAAGTCAACCGTGACGTCAGAGCCCAGCGTCGGTGGTGTCGTCCGAGTGTGCGTTCAATGACCGTCCGGTAGGAAACATCGACCTTTAACAACAGTTCCGTTCTTTATGCGTCTTTTCTCTCTCTCTCTCCCCCTGATGTGTTTTGCTTAACCTCGGAATATTTGGTGTTGCTATGGTAACTAATAAAAAACGAAATCTAGTCAGATACTATTTTTAATATATAATATTTTATATGAATATTTACGATATTGAATATAATATTCAATAATTCAAATATTAATAATAACGTGTGGTTTTTTTATAATTGTATTTTCTGGCTAATATGATGGTGACGTTGATGTACAATGGTCTAACTTCTCCAGTTGTTGTTAAAATCTAACAACAAAAGATATCTCGTCAAACTTTCAAACAATACTATTTGGCCCTCATTTGTTTATAAAGGAATCACATAAAAGGTTTTGCTCACTTGTGAAAATAATTTGTTTATTTTCATAAAACATGAAAATGACAGGGTGGACACGTTGTGAAATATCATTGAATGGCCTCATAAATGAAATAAATCTAAAGGAAATGATGTAAAAAAAGACGTCAGAGGTCCTTTTCCTCTGTCGGGGGAAATGACCAGTTGAACAGACTGGTTTTGATCCACTCTACCTGCATGTGGCCACTGAATAAAGATGCACAAAATGAGCCATGAATGTGGCCTTCTCGTGTTAAACTCTGTACATCATTCTGCACAGTAAAAGTCAAACATTCAACCGTAGAACAAGAAAAGAAATGTTTTTAAGTGGAGAACGGTTGATTTAAAAAATAAAAAAAAAACCAGCACATTACAGAGAGATCACTTAAACGCGTCTCCAAACAGTCTCCCCCTTTCTGCAGAGACATGGCTCAATTTTACAGTTGCTGTTCCACATACTTCCAAGCAGACGCTTCGATCTGTACAGAGCGCTTGTTCAGAGCCTGTGGTTCTGGTATTAGGCAAAGTATCTGGCAGTCATGGTACCAACAGATGTCCTCCCGGAGACTTGGCCAATGGAACTGGTTTATGCCATTGCGGTGCATACACTTAACTTTCACACTCTGCCCTTCTGCATCCACGGTGACGCCTGGGTATGCTTCATTGTCGTAATTAACGACGCACCACTCTCCGGTGTGCTTTACCTCAATCATTTCTGGCCTCCTAGAGTTATCTGGTGTCTTTCCACATGCTGGGGACTCATCAGATGAAACAGGGACATCAGCTAGAGTGACCTCTTGAAGGGTAAAGCAGGGGCAGTCCAAAACACCTCCCTCCCTTCAACACAGACATGAAATGTCTCGGTATTTCATCTGGCCGGGTGTCAGGCTGATAGCTTGGTGGATTCTCACAGTGCCTTCTACGGCAGCTATTGCAGGAACCTATAGTGAGGACGGCATTGTCAAACTGACCGGCACCATTGGAGTGGGTCCTATTTATATTGTAAGGCAGTAGCAATGGAGAAGTTTGTTCCTTTCATGACGGGTTGCTTGTTGTTAAATATAACGTTTTGACTGACACTAGTTAGCAGAGCAGTGTGTGGGACATGTAAATCTGTAACACCACTGCACCCCACAATTTGAGAAACACTGTTTTATCTTAATATTGTTTAAAATGTTGCTTATTTTGCCTTTAATGGCTCAAATGTCTAAAATCTGATTGATTACCGACTCACGTTCGAGACATTACAATGTACTGAAAGGATTTGTTGGTTGTAATGTCTTCAGCCTGTGACAGTTTTTATCAGTTCACTATTAAATCAAGTAAAGCAACAGACACTCGGAAGTATTGTTTTTGTTTTTTTTTATATTGTGGAAATAAAGATTGGATTTAAAACAGTGTTATATAATACATACAGTGGAACAAAACAGTTAAACAAGAAAGTCCTGCAACCTTGAGAACATTTTGTATCACGTGATTTCTTCTGTTAAGTTCATTCTTAAATTAACCAGTGCATCATCACTTAGTGCAGCTGCAAGGGGTTTCGGGGTTGTTGTTTTTTTTACTCAGCTGTTATTTCACATATAAACGAAACTCCAGTTGAATCTCTGTCAGTTAAATATCACTCCTCTCAGATGGGCTCTGATCTGCGTTCGTACTGGCTGTGCGTGAACGTCGTCCTGTTGATCCTGCTCAGCGGGTGGTTGGCCTCCTCCTCCACATTGGGGTACCCGCCGTCTGCAGGCTGCTCCTCGTGCTTCGGGGCAGTGGGGCATCTGGTGGTGAGAAAGACCCCGCCAACCAGCATCAGGCCAAAGGAGATCCATCCGAGGTACAGGGCAGGCCCCCAGTCTCTTCTCAGCAGCGCAGCGCCCTCCAGTGGCTGACTGGTGTGGTGGCACGTCCAGGCTGTGGGAACCAGCAGCAGGATCCCAGACAAAACAAAGAGACTACCAGAAAACACTTTGACCTGGCCTCGCTGCGGGAACCACAGCATCCCCGCCGATCCGATCACTGCGGCGAAAGCCCCGGCTCCGATGGCGGCCATGACGAGGGCTCTCCACGCCCGAAAACTTCCAGAGAGAGACATGAGAGACTGGTAGAAGGAACAGTGCAGGCTGCCGTCGTGGGCCAAGTCCCAGTGATCCCATTGCAGCCACACCCCGTCCCAGTAGGCAGGCAGAGTGGCCGTGGTGTTGTTCAGCGTGCCGCTGACCGTCCACAGGGCCAAGCAGCGCGTCAGGATGGCGCACAGCCACCCTGTGAGGGCCACGCCGAGCGCAGCGAGCTCCAGCTGCCGCTCCATGACTCAGGCCAGCCCCGTGCTCCTCTTCACTGCAGGCCGGCTGCCTAACCAGAAACAGCTGGCAGCACAGCACCGTGGGGTGGGGTGTTATTTCAATGTGTTTTTGCATGTGTGAGTCAGAGACAATTTGTGTGTGTGTGTGTGTGTGTGTGTGTGTGTGTGTGTGTGTGCCTGTCTGAAAGGGGAAACCAGTTCTCTGGTATTCTTGAGAAGAAGGCTGCAGCTGGGCGGAGGAGGGACATCCCTCTGTTTGCTCTGCCATGGTTTCAAAACAATCCCTTTCTCCCAGTTTCTGTGTCGAGGGGAAAAACAAAGCGTCCACTGTGCTCTGATGTTTCAGCTACTGGGCCATGTGGCTGAGAGGAAACCTGATTTAAAGAACTTTTACTTACTGATCTTTGGATTGCTCTTCTCCCATCGCGAGTTAAAGCAGTTAAATCTCTGTGGAGATTACAGAACAACAATCACCACACAATATTGACTCAAGTTTGCACGATGGTTTCTCTACTATCTTTATTTGAAAACACGAATGACAACAATGCAATCTTTTCCACGGCAAGTGATCTTTGATTCTGATTTCACTTAAAAATACTCACAAAAACAGGATTAATGCTCGATGGCCAGAGGTTTGTATTAAGAGATTCAGCAGGACAGACTGCAGCTATTTCAAACTTTAAACATGCAGTGAAATATATTTCCTCTATATTGAGGTCTAATGATTCTACACAAACGCTTGGAAAGACCACAAAGATGACTAAATGTCTGCAAATGACAAAAGCAGAAGCGAACACACTTAAAGAAACTATTCGTAATAGTTTAGAAATTCAAGGGTCTCAAATTACAAAATATTGGAAAGCACACCTTTCGAGATATTTCAAATATTTATTCCTGTGAATAAGTCGTTATCCCAGTTCAATACATGTGTCCTAAAGTGGTAACTTCTTTGGGCTCTGAGCACTCAAACGCCCCCCGATGTGTGTGTTCAACCCTCGGCTCTGACGTCACACGTAGTTCCTGATGGCGTAGCTGCTGCGCGTGGGTGTCCTGGCCGGTGCGTACCCGCTAGAGGGGAACCGGGCCCTCTGCGTAGGACAGTTCACGCACAGGACGGCTCCCCCGCAGAACAGCAGCCCGCACGTCACAAAGCCAACGTATATGGCCGCCCCGAGCTCTCTCTTCAGCACCTCGGGGACTCGAGGGTTGTGGAAATCACTGATGATGGAGTTGGCCGTCCAAGAAACGGCGACTATGGCGGTGAGCGCCGCCAGGCAGAAAATGACCCCCGAGCTCAGCACCACCCGGGCCTTGATCCGCGGGTGGCTCAGGCAGTTGGTGCAGCGCGCTCCCAGGACGAAGATGAGGAATCCCAGACATCCCAACACCAGGCTGATGCATATGAGGCCACGGGCCGCCTGGAGGTCCGGCGACAGGTCCAGCAGGGCGTCGTAGAGCTTACACTGCATCTGCCCCGTGTACTCACTGACGCAGGTCATCCACAAACCCTCCCAGAACACCTGCATCACCACCAGATGGGTGCCGACGAACGCCGTCACCTTCCACATGGGCAGAGCGCAGATCAGGATGATCCCGGCAACGCCCACCATGGACAGGCTGATGCCCAGCTCCTGCAGACCCATGGGGAACCGGGCAGACTCTTCGGCCCTGGGGAACACAGAGGGGCCGACAAGAGAGGAGGTTCGAGTCTTTATTCAGGATGGACACATGCAATCTTCCTTTTATCACATCATCGGTGAATGGGGGCTCAGTATAATTTGCTGTTAAGGTATGGTGATAAGATCAATACCGACCGATGGATGGAAACATAGACAGGCAGACACAAAGATGTTGTTTCCTGTAACTGACGTCATCACCACTAGGTGGCAGTGGTGTGACACGATAGACACAACGATAAGGAGTGTTTTGCTCGGTGATGATGAGCAATGACAAAAACATTCAGGTCAAGAATCTGGTAAACGTGAATCAGTACAAAATGTCACCTTCAGTTTGTAAATAGCTGTTGTTTTTTTTTTACATAGAATTTAATCTCATCAGTTTTTATTCCTTTGTTGCTGTGGTTAAAAACCTGACAGTAAATCACAGAGCAGGAAGACCGATGTTGGTTTGAACATTACAAGAGCTTCAGACCCTTCCTGTGACATCTGATCTGATAACACGATTTAAAGCTGAATTAAACCTCTCCGAGCAGCTGAAGCTTTACGAGACACTTCAGCCGACAGGATTGTGAGTCCCTGAGTCACCATCTCTGTTCCCTGGAACGTGATCTCCGGTGAGTACCGGACAAACAGGTTCCCACAGTGCACTGTTTAAATAACCACCGGTGCATTTTCCAAAAAGATATAAACAAGTATCGTAACAGGAAAACAAGTTGTACCAAAAGAAGGTCATTTATTGTGAGAAAATATAGTCACAAACATTAAAGAGCAAAAAGGTACAGTGCAATTATATTTTTATTTTTTTGTTTGAAACAAAGCACTTTCCCAAACATATATAACACAGATTGTGTATAAGTCAAACTATCCCCGGGTTCATTACCAAAAGTGACGCAATCTCAGACAGGGAGCTTCTTTCAAAGTGGGATTCCCTTATCGAGGACAAAGTGCAGATTTCCTTCATTATTGTATGACAACAATCCTTTTTCTTGATGTGTCGCAGCAGCTGATCAAACTCTAATCTTCTCTTCTCTCTGGAAGACAAAATCATCCAGATTTCCATTTGTCCTTTCAGAAAGCTCAAATATACGTCTTTGCTGGTGAGAGAGATCGGAACGAATCCTCCTTGCTGTTTCCTCCGGACTTGTTTATGAGGTACTTCACAGAGGGGGCGTCATCTTCCTTGGAGGGGCAGTTGGCACATAGAAGCCCCCCTCCCAAGATCAGAAGGGCCCCGGCTCCCCAGCCGATGTAAAGAGAGGCCCCCAGCTCTCTTTTCTGGGCGTCTACCAGTAGAGGGCTGTAGAAGTTCCTTATGATAATGCTGGCAGTCCAGGAAACGGGAATAAGGCAGAGGAATCCGCTGATGATCAGCACCACACCTGCTGCCACTGAGGCCTTCGCCTTCGCCCTCTTCTCTGGGATGAAGTTGGTGCACTTCCCACCGGCGAAAGCTATGAGGAGCCCCGCGATGCCCGTGACGATGGAAACCACAGTCAGAGCTCGGGCCCCCTGGAGGTCGGTGCTCAAAGCCAGCATGGAGTCGTACACCTTACACTGCATCTGGCCCGTGCTCTGCACCACGCAGCTCATCCAGATGCCTTCCCACATGGTCTGCGATGTCACTATGTTGTTCCCGATGAAGGCGGTGACCCGCCACGTGGGCGTGCCGCAGACGATCAGCACCCCGATCCAACCGAAGAGGGCCAAAGTGCAGCCGGCCATCTGCATCCCCATGGAAACCATCGTCTTCTCTCTCTGAGCGTCTCCGAGAGATTATGAGGAGCTCATCTGGTGTGCATGTGCATCTGAAGCTAGAGGAAGAATGGGAGGTATGAAACCCAAGCTGCTGAGGACACATCGAAGCCCAGCCAACGAATACCAGCTGCGCAGGATTCTTTGTGTGTGAGAACAATAAAGGTTTCACTTATTCTCCTGGAAAGAGATTAGAGCTGTTTCCGGTTTTCTCAACGAGGAAAAGGACGTGTTTGACCCAAAATGTGCCAATCGGGGCAGGGAAGGTGTGACGGACACTTTGGAAACATGAGGGTTGAAGAAAAAGACGAGGCTGCGGGTCGAGAATGAAGGAATCCGTCCTGCGATTGTCTCTCGAGTCAAAGATTAGCGTCAGTATGGACCGTACACACCGATGAGTGTGAAGAAGAATGAACGGGAAATAAATCACCGTTTGATGTGAATGAAAGGTCACGCACACATTCAGAGAAAAAAACCTCCCACGGTGAAATATATAAATATAATAATACAAAATAGAATCATAACTCAATAAAAAAAACTGCTTTTCTCTCCTCATTATTCTGACTTCAGACGGAAATGTTACAAAGTGAACTTTTGTCGCATCTCTGGGAGGTTTTCATGAAGAGTTGTTTTCTCAGGCTGTTTCACAGATTTTGTTTCTTTATAGTTTATTGTTAGCTTAAAAAACTACTGGAAATCTTTAAGTTTTATTGTCCTGTGAATGTAAATCTTATACCTCATCATGTCAAATCTTCTGGATTTGTCCTCATGGATATACGGACGCTTACAATCATATTTGTTTATGGTATCGACTTCAGAAATCCATTTCCACAAACTGAAAGTAGGAAAAAGCTTTTTAGTTTTATCAGTGAATTCCCTGAACTCGTTGTTCACGGATCGTTTAGTTATTGGTGAAATAGATCTTGAGGAAATTGGTCCTTTGTCTACTCGGACATCAGTGACTCACTGAATCTATAACTGGTTCAGGCAGGTTCAGTCAACGGAGGAATGTGATACCAGATAAAAATGGAACAGTGAACAGGGTGTGTTCAGTGAAACACCCTGTCATGCTATGCTGACATGATGTTTTGATGATTTGGAGCGGAACAGGAAGTTGGACCACAGCGTGCATCACGAGAAACTGTAAACAAGGCCTCCGTATTGTTTACAACACGACTCAGTTTGGTTTGAGGGAAAATTATAGTCATTTATAATTATTGTATCTTTAATAATGATGAACAGTAAATGACTATTTGTCAAGAACGAAGGATCTTTGTCAATAGAAATACCAGAAAAACCTCATCGGGTTCAGGAAAGACGCTGGTCATTGTCAGTCACCTGACTTCCTCCCGTCGCCCGCAGACTTCATCACTTCAACTCACAGTAAATACACACGCATGTCGTTTCAGGACATTTTGCCAAAACACGCAACTTTTCTTCAGAGTCTCATTTGGACAGTTTTATACTTTGAGCTTAAAGTTGCTGTTAGAAGCGTTAAATTTGTGGTGAAATACTTTCTGTTGTGAACATTTTAACTTTCAGCTTTAAAGGACTTGACAACAATGTTGTGTAAACAGTGTTGGACCATTACAGTGTTTAATTTTGCAACTAATTAAATTCGATTTGTAGTTTTCACGTGGTCATGCAAGTAATTCTGTGTCGAGGAATAATGACACATACTGTGATTCGGCGTGATTTTAAAAAGTGCCGAGATTAAAGGAGAAGCCTCCGTTGTGACCTCTCAGATATTCCATGTTCTCCTCGTCAACAAGTCCCATATAAAAGAACAAAAAAACAGATTTTATCACGTTAACGAGAGTTTTGTGTACATAAAATCTGACATATCAGCTCAATTTTGTCTACGAACTAACAGGAACCCCCCCCCCCCCCGTGAACCATTCGTGTGGGCACGGTAGATTTTAATGAATCAACCTCACATTCACTGTCTGGCTGCCTTAAACGTTTTACTAAAGTAGAAACGTTTCAGAGTTTTAGTAATTTACAGTAGAGTCATTTCTTTATTCAGATACAGATGAAAACTTGTGAAATCAGATTGTATAAATGCCAGAAGGGGCATGGCTACTCTTAATACTTATTTAAACTAACACACAAAACCTTTTCAACAGGATCTTTGTGTGTCAGTAAACACTAAAACCGGTTCAACCAGTTAAAGGTGTTCACGAGGAGCTTCAGCTAACTGCTGAATTTACTTTGTCATCTCACTCTGGCTCACTTTGGGACCATGAAAATAACATTTTTAATAATAGTGTTTCTAAAATAAATGAAGTCAGTCATGTTTTCTTCTGAATTTGCTAACTTTCTCATCACCTTTTTTTTCTCTTTAAGATTTGCTTTAATAATAATAATAATAATAATAATAATACGTTTAATAATGATCAGTGTCTTATTGTCTTGCAGATCTATTTTTATTCAACTGTTTCTTTCTTTTTAAGTTTCTTTTAACTGTGAACTTTAAACTAAGACACCTGTTGAAAAGAGACTTTGACAAAAGAATATCATTAAGTAGATGTTTTATTACAAATCAGTGATTTCAGTAAACAAATACAGTCTTTTGACATTGAACAAATATATTTGTAAAACATTTAATACAATAAATTCACAATTTTCCAGTGGTACTTTACACATTTCCTTCCATCATAGCTTCTTTCTTTTCTTTTGTTTTTACATCCTGCTAGCACATCTTAGATTTGCCACCAGACACTCAGAGGATTATTAGGTTTGATACAAGCTTAATATAAAACATCTCTCATTCAGTCCAGTAACTTTCCTCACTGGAAGAGTTTCTTGCCTGTTCTGTAGTTCCCACCTCATCTTCGTTCTGCGTTTCTTGGTCCTCAAGAAAACAGTCTCTCTCACCTCGACTCGAGGAATCTGAATTTCTCAGAAAATCACATCCCACCGTGTCACTTTAACGAAGAGAGATACAACTTGTGGTGCAATCAGAAACTAGCACAATGAAGAGGGTCACTCGAGATTAGTAGAATAATTTACAGTCTTTCTTGGTAGTGCGGCGCTCTCAGACGTAGGCCCGGCTGGTGGCTGCAGACCTGGCACCGGAGTACTTCACCGGGTACTCTGGACTTTCTTTGGGTGGGCAGGAGCTGCAGAGGAGGGCGCCACCCAGGATGAGAACCCCAGCTGTGCCCCATCCGATGTAGAGCGCGGCCCCCAGCTCTCTCCGCTGGGCGCTGGTCAGGAGGGGGTTGTAGAAATCCCTGATGATGTTGTTGGCAGACCAGCACACGGGGATGAGAATCAGAACACCGGCACAGATGAAGATGACCCCGGCGGCGATGGCCACTCTGGCTTTAGCACGCGGTTCCTCCACAAAGTTGGTGCACTTTCCGCCGGCGACGCCGAGGAGGATTCCGACAGCGGAAACGATGATGGCGATGACCACGAGAGCTCTGGCGGCCTGAAGGTCCTGAGGAAGAGCCAGCAGGGAGTCGTAGATCTTGCACTGCATCTGGCCCGTGCTCTGCGTCACACAGTTCATCCACAGGCCTTCCCAGATGACCTGCGCCGTCACGATGTTGGCGCCGATGAAGGCCGTGACCCTCCACATAGGCAGGGCACACACGATGATGGTCCCCAGGAAGCCAATGACGCAGAGGGCAAAGCCCAGCATCTGCCGTCCCATCGACACCATGATGAGGTTTGAGTCACTTGGAGGTGAATGAAGCAGAGGAGTCGAAGGTCTCAGAGGCCGGTTGGCTTTGGTTGTAAAGTTGAATGAAGACTGCGGCACTTTGTCTTCAGTTATAAGGATGTCTTTCTCGAAGGTGGAGTCAGCACGTCCTTCCTTCTGACCTGAAACCTGTGCACGGGGTGATTTACCTGCCCGACCAGATTCTTTGGGTTATCAGTATGTGGATGAGGTGTAGTTTCGATGAGATGCGGATCATTCTTAAACGACTGTGGAAATGAGGTCTGCAGAGAGGCAGCGCATTCCTCATTCAAACAAGGCTCTGCATCCGGTCCAGTCACGGGTTTCAGATTTTTTTTTAAAACACCGACGTGGGTTAGAGTTTCACCTGATGTCAGAAGCAGACTATGTTTAGGGTCCATTTTCCTGGTTTTACTCATCACTTTCGTTTGATCATCACCTGATGAAGGACGTGATTAGATTTTTTTTCCAATGAGAGAAAAGGCTCCGTACTCGTGCTGATCAATGTCACAGTTTAAGTGCGATGACAGCGTAATTAAAATATGGTAAAACAATATTTTTTATATTTTTTTATTTGAATAATAACATAAATTGTAACATTTATTGGCGTAAATTTACATTAGCTTTTTATTTTGTATTATTTCAACCAGCACTCAACGTCTGCAGACATGCAGAAGGTTCTGACTTTGTAAAAAGTTTATATCTTTTGTAATATTGATGTACACAAGGACTCCACACACAAACAAGTGAATATATGACAAGCTCTTTATTGAAGTTCTTTTGAATAATCTCAAAAACAGACTATCATGTAAAGAAAAGCAACACATTAAAATGGAACACTATATACAAAATCTGCTCCACAGAACAAGGAAATAAATATATTGACAGTGACTTCCTCACGAAAAGAAAACAATGCATCTCTCAGCTGTGATGACGCAATATTCCTTTTATGTCAAGGCTTAAAAACTAGAACGATTTCTCTTTTAGAGAGTAAAAGTAATCTAAAACAAAGGCTTTTTATCAAAGATGCAAAGGTCACAGTGAAACTTCGTTTTCCTCACAGCAGTGTATTGGACTACGTACCATCCTCTAGAAATACAATGTGCATTTTTGTGCAATTTTACTTTCTGTTGACAATTGAAGTTCATGAAGTCAGAACTTGTGTCCCTTCAGTTTCAGAGGTACTGTCCAACAGGGTATGTGGGAGGTGCAGCGTATGGTTTGCTGGGTACGTATGTTCCCGTGCCGGAGTACGCTCGGCTGGATAGAGGAGCGTACACGGGGCCGTAAGGTGCCGGGTTTGCCGGGGAGTAAGGGTACATCGGTGCCGGTGGGTAGCCTGGGTATCCGTACATTGGTTTTTCGGGAGGACAGGAAGTGGTCAAGGTGATCCCACCGATCAGAAGAAGCGCGGCAGCGGCCCAGCCGATGTAGATAGAAGCTCCGAGCTCCCTCCTCTGGGTCTCGATGGTCAAGGGGTTCTGGAAGTCCGTGATGGTGATGGCAGCGGACCAGCAGACGGGGATCAGGACCAGGATGGCGGAAAAAATGATGAGACTGCCGCCTACGATCACCACCTTGGCCTTTGACGAATCTTTGCTCAGACAGCCGGTGCACTTGGCTCCGATAAACGTGACCAAAAAGCCAATGAAGCCGAAGACGAGGGAGATGATGACCAGCGCTCGGGCCGCCTGCAGATCCCTGGACAGCCTCAACACAGACTCGTTCAGCCTGCACTGCATCTGCCCGGTACTCTGCATCACGCAGTTCATCCACAGGCCGTCCCATATGATCTGGCCGGTCACGATGTTGGCTCCGATGTAGGAGGTCACTCTCCACATGGGGATGCCGCACGTCACCGACACCCCAATAAGGCCGATGAAGCTTATGACCTGACCTGCCACTTCCTTGCCAATCCTCCCCATGGTGAAGGGGCTTTCGTCTGCGGCAGGAGAGAGAGACGTTTTTCAGCTTCCAGGTCTGGTTCAACTTCGGAGTGACGCGACTCCCTCACTGGTTGTTTGTCAGAGCAGGAGAAGGAGGAGGAGCGCCGTCCTGTCGTCGGGTGAGTTCCTCTGGACAAACAAGATTCTTGTTCTTGGAGCTCGAGGAGTGGCGCTTTTATCTAAACAATGCTTTGCTTTTGTTCCTGAAAAAAACGCTTTCACATGCAGATGGGGTTATCGGATGGAGTTACAACCACTTATCAGCGTTAGAGGTCCTGAAACCAGCTCAGACTGGGAAAGACGGAAAATGATGTAATGTCGTATAATTGCTGTTTTCACAAACAAACTCTCGATCATCACTTTTCACAATGAAGCTCATCTTATTATTCCATATTTGTGTAAATGTTTTTTTGGGGTAAGTATTTATTGTCCATATAGAAAATAGCCCGGAGCCTTTTAAGACGACAGTTCTCTTGATTTCTCCTGCATTTTTTGGTGATAAGTTAGAACAAAGGACGCTTGAAATGTTGCTCCTCTCGAGGTTAACTGTGCCTTCATACTCTGTTCAGTCTGGCAGGTGATGAAAGGCATGAACAGCTCGTCTGCACCAAGATCAGGACACAAAACCTGACCCAGTTAAAGCAGCCGATCGGTCCAACACCAAGAGATTATTGGTTTCAGTATTGATAGCAATCACCTTGATGGAATGAAGTAAAATGCAAATTACATTGACTTTCTGGCGTGAAAAGAACCCACGACATCAACATTATGCTGTGTGTAAACAAACTTTTAATTTGCTCCTTGCGTAGTGAATTGTGCTCTGCTGAGTCATCATTTCCTCACCTACCACGTGATGTTCAGTCTATTACCTCTAATCTTCGTAACAGAATTATACGCTTTGATTTTCACAGAAGTCGACAGTAATCATCCAGTAAGAATATAGTTTATTCACAGTAATAGGACGTTACGAGCAAATACAAAACGTAGCGGGTCGTTAAAATGACAGGACGAAACGTTGAAATGCACTCATGATTAAAAACACACTGTTTACAAGAGAGGCAGCTGAACACATCCTGTTTTTGTTATGAAGGCAGACGTAATCATGAAAGAAGCCGTATTTATGTCTGCCTTTATTGGATTGATAGTTATCATCATTTTGTTAAATCTTTACAACAATCAGAGGAAATTTCTAAGGAAGCGTACGTTCCTCTTTGGGTGGGCAGACGGTTTTTCACCATTAATGACAGCTTCACTTCATCTAGATGTGACTGAGTCGGGCATTGGCAGGACCCGGTTCGAGCACCTAACTGGACTGTAGCCAGTTTTTATGCAAATAGTTTCACTGGTCTGACGAGACGCTGCGTCTGCTGTCGGAAAGGGTCACTTCGACAAACATACAAACCACAAACACACCTCATCATTCAGCCTTCGGCGAGCTCTGATTTCTAAGACTTATTTACATTGCCGGTGAACACAGGTGGCGTTTCAAAGCAGGCTGTCATGTGACCTTGAGAGTCAAGAAACCCCTCTTACACGTATTCCCTTGACGTGGAGACCGACTTCACTGGTGTGAATTTGGGTACGTAATGGGGATGTTCATTTTTGGGCGGGCAGTTCCAGCACAGCAGTCCCCCTCCCATCAGCAGCATCGCGGCAGCGGCCCACCCGATATACAGCGCCGCTCCCAACTCGTACCTCTGGGCGTTGATCAACAACGGGTTGTAGAAGTTGGTGATGATGGAGTTGGCAGACCAGGAGACCGGAATGAGACAGAGCAGCCCGGAGACGATGAACAAAACCCCGGCCAGGATGCAAGCCTTCGCCTTGGATCGCTCCTCCTCGATGCAGTTGGTGCATTTCCCGCCAGCGATGGACACGACCACCCCGAAGACTCCAGTTAAGATGGAGATGATGATCATGGCGCGAGCGGCCTGCAGGTCCTGCGGCAGAGCCAGCATGGAGTCGTACACCTTGCACTGCATCTGGCCCGTGCTCTGCACCACGCAGTTCATCCACATGCCCTGCCAGATGGTCTGAGCCGTGATGATGTTGGCTCCGATGAAGGCAGTGACCTTCCACATGGGCAGGGCACACACCACGATGACCATGAACCAGCCGATCACGGCCATCGATATACCGATGAGCTGAATCCCCTGAGAAACCATCTCGCCGCCTCGCACTTAAAATTTGAATGAAAAACAAGTGGAATGCCGTGAACCTGTATTTATAGGTTCTGGTGTGGGAAGAAGGGACACAGACATGAGGGTATGTGATACCGCGGTCCTCAGCTTCCATTGGCTGGAAGGAGTTTACACACAAACAGAGACTCGGTGACCTTCAGAGGAGCCGACTGGCCAGAAATCCAGAGCCTTAAGGTCACAGAAAATAAACTCCTTCCATCAAATTTTGACATTTCACTAAAATGTCAAAGAAATTTGCAACAATCACACGACATAAAGAAAATTGTCAAATGAGAATTCGTCTGCATTCACAACGAGTTAAACAAGTTTAAGCGCTGAAAAAGAACGAAAGCGAAAAACGCAGCTGATCTAAAAATAAAATGTTGGTGTTTGTTTACAAATTTGAATACACACATAGGAGACAATTCAAGTTGATGAAAATACTTGTGTATGTGCATGAGTGAGAGGAACCACTGGATGTGTTATTTTCTTTACAGCAAGGGGCGGTGTTGGACTGGAAACTACTCAGGCAGAAACCACTTCACACACAGTCGTAGCACAGAGCAGAAGTACCAATTCTGAAACAAATAGGAACTAATTGTTATACTGACATGCGACTTCCTGTCTTTTTTTTTTTTTTAGCACAATGGAAACATCTACTTTGATGTTTAAAAAAAATTACGTGCATTTTATAATCCAGGAGTATTATGGAAAAAAGCCAAACTGATTTGCTAATAATGTGTAATAAATGTTGCATAAAGTGTATTATTTCACTTTTTGTAATAATGATTTCGTATAATAAGGTAGTTGCTTGAATGTATAAAGCCACTTTTAATCCTTTTGAAAAATTAATTTCTGCTTAAACTAAGAAACATCTTAAAAAATAAAAATAAAAAGAGATCGAGAGAGAGATTTCAAGGGTGGCAAATGGATGAGGTGAATTTCACAGTATAGTTGCCATTTAATTAGTTCACGATGTGTGAAATGTTGCATTACTGTTACGTAACATGTAATTTTGTAGTTTTAGTTTCATGCAGCAAATATGGCTTCCATTGACAAAACTACAATTGCCAAGAGGTGGAGCAGATGTTCTGCGTACCGCCAATGATGAGAAGAAGATTAGTTTTCCCAACCTAAAGGTTACCTATTGTATATCAGAGTCCCACCTCATTTCCTCTTTCTGAAGGCTCAATTTAGTTTAAGATGAATCTCTTTTGTTATAAAATCTAAACAGACAAGAAAAAGAAACATGGTAATTGAATGTTGATTAAAAAACACTTTATTTACAGTTTCAAACAGTCACGTATAAAACACACTTGAAAATGAAATGATATGTAAAATGGTACAACTGGATTTAGTCAAAAGAAAATGAATACAAAATAAAATAACAGCATAAATAAATGCTGTTCCAATAAACATGCTATTTCCTCCATTCCCATCGATCAAGCAGTTTTTGACTCAGTCCACAAGAACAGGTTTTTTTTGGGCGTGTTGCACTTCTCTTTTTCTTGGCACTGATGAAACAAATCCTGAAGTGCTGCAACTCAAAATAAAAGAATAAAACTAAACTGTGAGCTCAATAAAAAAAAAAAATCTGTGTAAAATTCAAATCACACTTAATAAAACAACGTGAATCATTTTTAGGGACCACATGCTTTTGCATCAAGTCTTTTTTTTTCAGTCTTTTGGTTTTCTCATGTGGCTTCGCTCTCCTCAGACGTAGTCCTTGGGTGCAGATGCACGGGTGGCGGAGTACTTGGCGGAGTAGTTATCCTTCGGAGGACAGTTGGCACAGAGGAGGGCACCGCCCAGGATGAGGAGGGCTGAGGCCCCCCAGCCAATGAAGAGCGCCGCTCCCAGCTCCCTCTTCTGAGGGCCCCCGAGCATGGGGTTGTAGAAGTTAGTTATGATGGTGTTTGCTGTCCAGCTCACGGGGATGAGGCACATGACGCCGGCAACGATGAAGATGACGCCAGACGCCACGCCGATTTTGGCTTTGGAGCTCTCGTCCTCCACACAGTTGGTGCACTTGCCCCCCGCGATGGACAGGAGGACGCCGAGGATGCCGATCAGGATGGAGATGATGATGAGGGCGCGGGCGGCCTGGAGGTCACGGGAAAGAGCCAGCATGGAGTCGTACACCTTGCACTGCATCTGGCCCGTGCTCTGGACCACGCAGGTCATCCAGATGCCCTCCCACGTAGTTTGCGCCGTGACGATGCTCTGGCCGACGAAGGCCGTCACTTTCCACTGCGGTAGGGCGCAGGCCACGATGGCCCCGATCCAGCCAATAATGGACAGGGCGATGCCCAACATCTGAAATCCGGCTGACACCATGTCTCCTCAGAAAAACTTCTTGTAGTCGTCCAAGAAAAGTAAAAGTCAAAAGGTTTGCGTCTTTGAATGTGTCGCTTGAGAGATCCCTCAAGAGTAAATGTTTGAAGAAGGTTGGAGCAGGTCTTTTATACACTTAACTCAGGAGGGGCTTAACACATGCACACACGGTCACACAGCTGTGACGTGGTTGCTGCTCCCCCCCCTCCTCCGTCCCCACGGGCATGTGTCATCATGTCAGTTTCTGATGCAGGTGTAGGAGCCACACAGTGACTCACAGGTATTGAGCAGACTAAAAACTACCATCAGCCACACCCTTAAAATGACGGTATTGGTTGTTAGGTTGCTTTTTTTTGGTCCTACTTTTTTTTAATGTGTGCTGAAACGGATTAAAACCAATGCATGTTCAAAATGTCAGCGTTTCAGGAACTAGGAGGAACAGCTTTGTTTAAAGATGGTTATGTACTCTCTGTATGTTCAACCGAGTAGTTCTCAAAATGTTCCATAGATCTACAGATTGTACTTTTCATAATACAATGACTACTTGTTCATAAGGCACAGACTGTGTGCTCTCCATCCTCTGATGTCAGCACAACACTCGTTAAAATCCAAATCTCTTCCCTTTTGATCTCTATTAACCTCCCACATCTCTTCACAGCAGCAGGAATTTCTAATAGACAAAGTATGCTCAATTGATATCTAAGTTTTTAAATAAAAAAAGTAGCAATAATATTCACTTTTAAATGTGCAAATGACCAGAATACTTGTACCCACATTGGCTTCTAAACACAGCTGATTTTATAAAACCACATTAACTATTGAGGTCACAAACAGAAATGCAGATATAGTGAAAATTTCGGTCACTTTTTTCTTGATACATAAATCCCTGTGATACACTACGAACATATGGACTGCAGACTATTCTGGTACTAATCAATCCTAACCCTGTTTGCACCTGCAAATGTAACATATGCACGCATCCTTCAGTGACTACATTAATTTAAACCGGCCTTCTCGCACCGTCATGTAACGGAATAGCAACGGCACGGACACGCATACGAGTATTTTCATTATTACTAAAAACACGAAAACCAGGGACCTCAAAAATAAATGATAATAAATAAAAGAGATAAGGGCTGACCTTGCAGGGATGTCAGTCCTTAAAGCATGAAGGGTGGCAGCGTTCTCCTTCAGGTCGTCTGTGAACAGAATGTGCACCCTGCAGTCCGGCTCCCACTTGAATTATCGATAGTTTCCCGCAGTGGTGAGAAGACATCGGGAGGGAGATGTTGGGGAAATGGCAAACTGCATGCCAAGTGATTACAGGTGATAGACTGTTGAAAAAAGCAGGGGGATAGTGAGAGGGGGCAACGGGAGGTAGAGAGAGAATCAGATTGTTTCACAAATGAATGGAGGCAGTGTTCGGGAGCCAGAACTGCCGTTAGGACTATAATACCTCTATTTTATCCAGGGTGGGTTCATTAAAAGTACTTGAGCCTGGCTATGGAGATTGGGTTCCACACACAGGGAGGCAGAAAGGAATTTCCACAATTAAGACTCTGAGGAGAGATGGTTTCAAACTGAGATCGGTCCTGATGTGCAGGTTCTTATAAACGCTCAGAGAAAGCTGCAACAACCTGCCTCATGTTTCAGAGAACATCGAATATAGTAAACAGGGTAGTCTATTAAGACATCTTAATAATCCGACTGAGAGCAAAATGAAGTCCAAAAATAGCTGCTTGCCTGAAACTGAAAGTAAAGTATGTCCTGCTAGAACTTTGTGATTGCTGATTCTGCGTACATGTCAATTAACTGGGACAAAAAACGTTAATGAGGAGCTCAAATTTCTTCACTGAAGCAACTTTGCAAAGAGCTAATACAGGCAGCAGGTAGGAGACTTGACTCCAGCAGCCGTGAGAAAATGCCAGAGGGAGGTAAAGTGACAAGTGTTAGCAGGCGGTCCGTGGCAAGCCCAGACTTCACAGTAACGGCTGGCTTTGTCTCTCCCTCAGGTGTCCAACCCTTCACTTCGAATGGCTGCGTGATTGTGCACATTAATGAAAAGTTAAAACGGCCTTCGGTGCAGACGGGGTCAGGTGTCTTAATATTGATTCTCGGTTCAAATGACAGAACTTTACCAACTAGTATATGATAATTTACACTAATAAGGACAGAAATTGTGCAGCGTGTTTTTTAATTTCTGTTCTCTGCTTATTTCTTTATTCTTCTATTAATTTATATGAAAAGGTTTAACATCCTGTGTTGAGCAGAGTATCAGGAGATATGCTTCCAGCTGTCTATGTAAATATTTTGTGATGCAATGAAAATGGTCTTTTGCTCCATTTTTTTTTTTTTTCCATGAACTAAAACAAATAAGAGAAGTTTCATGTATCAGAGTGGGAAGTATGAATGTGCATCTGTGATGTCATCACAGACAGCCCCGGGGCCATTGTTCAGGTACAGTCACAGTTTCAGTGGGTACTTCAAGTGGCGATAAATATCTTTATGTGATCTTCGGTGAGTCATGAGTCCGGCATGACATCTTATCACATGACACAAACAGGAACCTGTAGTTTTCAAAAGTCTGCAAAAAGCGATGAAATCTTTCTCTTTTAGATCCACAAACGACAACATCCGAAGTTTAAAACTCAGTACATCTAAAACTACGGGGACATACTTTATCTTTGGTATTCTCAGGACACAACGGCTCAGATCCTGAAACCCTCAGAGCTTTTTTCTGAGTGTGTTTGTAAATGTAAACGGGGCCAACACAAGCTACACACGAAGCTGTCATGCAAGTCATTGTAAAGGTCCGTTCAGCTTTGAATTAGGGAATGAGTGAGGCTTTGAATCGTCTTCCTGAGGAACTGTCAGTTCAGTTTGTGTGCACCATTGAACACAGGAACCACCTCTGCTTCCCTGTTTTTTATTCATTATTTTACTACCTAATACATGTTGTTTTTGTCATGCTTGTCCAGGCTTCACACGCTGAACTACTGTAGTTGGGCTTTGGCAATTTTTACACTTGTTTTGTAACAACATGCAACAGTGATTTTGTGCCTCTTGGAAACTGGTCAGACCGGCTTCCACTCCCACGACAGGTGAATGTTTAGCAAAGTGTTTCTGCAAGTCGCAACATGATTGTTTTTTGAGGAAAATGGTCTCGTCAAGTTGGTGCACCTGCTGTAAATGTGGTGAACTCCTTAAATAATGATCGTGTTGTTAAAAACATCTCAGAGCGGCCTGGTGTTCAAAAGATCGACCGTAAAACTTAGTTGTATGTAAAACAAATGACTAACTCGTGTGTGTACAGGAGGATAATAGACTGGGTAACTTCACAAAGTGGGGAATTCAGTGGACTAAAACTGCTTATTTGTCTCATTCAAATACATTTTTGCATGAATGTAAAACCCTTATGGGATTTAAATTTCATTCTAATTTTTTTAATTCTGTTTTACATGAAATACGTTTTGACAAAATTGCGTTGGAGAAAGCTCACGTGACAGTTCAACGTACTTTTCCCACAACTGGTGCACCACGAAAAAAGGCAACTTTAAACAATACCAGCTGAATAAAGGCAGCAATCAGGAGCCTGAACGCTGCAGGCGAAGCAAAGATATCATACAGGTTCAAAATATGAATCACTTTCTGCCAGAGTTGTTGTGATATTGTTTGACCTTCACCAACAAGGCAGCGTTGTTCTGCACACTGTTACAGAGGAACTAGAATCTAGAAAGGCTGTTATAGATATTGTGTTAAAATCAGCCAACCAGATTTCTGTGTTTGTGAGCAATAAAACATTTTTCTATTTGTGTCATTGTTCATTTCTGATAACAGCTAATCCACACAAACAAAGCAGATGCAAGCACAATCCATCATTCGGGGCGTTTCCTGCAAATCCAGGCTAACGTAATCAACACAGGGACAAAATGCTATACTGGCTGCCTCTGCCTGTAAAAACACATGTTAACAGTATAATGCATAAGAGTAATTCAAGTCTGAATGAATACATGTAATACTACTTCTCAAAAGTACCTTCTGGATTTTGCATTTTTTTCGCTCTTTGTTTTTAATAAAGGAAACTTTCACGTGAAAATGGGATTTATATTCTTTTTCAGACAAGAGGATGTTGCCCAATCGGCCATTTCTGACGTGTGATGGGCTGCAGAAAAAAATTCTTTAAAGTTGGATTAGTGTGAACTGTCATTCAAGCCAAAAGTTTAAAAAGCCACATTTTCAGAATCCAGTCAAAAATATTCAAGCAGATGGAATAAAACGCCGATTCATCTCACTGGCGTACAAAACTGCAATCGTGTCATTTGCCACTAAAATAGTTCAGAAGCGGTTCCTCTCAGGTGTGTGTCTGTGTTTGTGTGATGAAATGGTATGTGCGTCCATGCCTGAGTGTGTGGAGGTTTCAACCACAAGATAGCAGAGATGCTCATCCTGACCACTGACCCCAGGTGACCTCTGTTAATTAAAGGAAAGCCTTAAATAACACAGAGCTCACTTGTTAGCCAACCTCAAGCACCCTGTCGTCAATCAGATAAGAAGATATTTTAGGTGCTTTAGAAGATATTCCCACCTGTTGAGGTCACCTTTGATCCATTTAGTATTCACCAGGACAAAAGGTAGATGTCCACTCAGATGAAGACACAACAGCTGAGATTGAGTCATTTTCTCTCCCTTTTCCATCTTGCTTTGTCTTTAGTTCTTTGGATGGGGTCAGATTTTCTGTTCACTTTTGATATAATAGTAATGAAACATGAAATGTGAGATCAGGGTAATTTCAGTTTTTTGTCAAACTAACTCGCTCAGAAAAAATGTGCTCTGTGTCCTTTAATGTTCCCAAAAACGTCACCACTTACAAAAGGGGGTATTTATTGAGGGGATTAGTTACATGTGACCGACCGTGAAGTCCCAGGTATGTCAGGTTCACGATGGTGTGTCCGATGGACTGTTATCTGCTCGTGCCATCAACTATTAGGCTGATATTCTCAATGCTTTTTTTAAAAAAAAAAAAAATCAACATCCTGTTAATTTAAATTGTTTTTGCAGAAACAGATAAGACTAATATTGAGGCCTGTTATCGGTTTTTTTTGCAGGTTTTTTTTTTCTTTTTTTCCTCCCAGACGGGATTATGCAGCCGACCAACAAAACACAAGGCCTGTCATTGTTGCTCGTTTTTTTTTTCTCGGGTGGATATTCAGTGGATGAGTCAGCATTCTTCCTCGAGGTTGTCATGGATACATAGATACTATTTATCAAATCCCCAAAAAGATCTAAAAGAAGTGCTGGTACATCTCGGTGCCATCAGATCTTTAATGCAGAAATGATTCTTGTAAACATTTCATCTCATTTGAGAGAAGACTGTCCTCCAGAATTCATAAATACTTAACTCTTTCCTTTTATCGAGGACTCTACAGGTTCAGGAACAAAATGTTTTCAACAAGAATATTAATTTTCATGTGTTTGCCATGTGACACCACTCCAGTCGGATGCAGCTGTACACATGACGCCTGCGTATCCTCACATTCAAGTGTGGTTTCAAAGTAAACATGATGCCACCTTAAGTTGACTCCACCTTCAGTCGTCTAAGCTGTATAAAGAAGGTAGAATCTGTTTCTCCCTCTCTCTTTCTCCCTCTCTGAAAGTCTTACGCAGGACTTTGAGCCACAGAGATCCGATATCACCTTCATCTCAGGAGGGTTGAGCCTGCGGACACAGAGGGCCCTCTATCCCTCACAACCCTGGACCACAGTTTTGTTCGGCTCCCTGTTCGTCCCCGGCTCCGACTATGTACTCTGCAGGCTTGGAGATCCTCGGGATCATCCTGGCCGTGGCCGGCTGGCTGGGGGTGATGGTGGCGTGCGGCCTGCCCATGTGGAGGGTGGCCGCCTACATCGGTCAGAACATTGTCATCTCCCAGGTGATCTGGGAAGGCTTGTGGATGAACTGTTCGGTGCAGAGCACGGGCCAGATGCACTGCAAGGTGCACGACTCCTTGCTCGGGCTGCCGGCGGACCTGCAGGCGGCTCGTGCCTTGGTCATCGTCTCCATGGTGCTGTGCATCGTGGGCATCGGTCTGTCGGTGGCCGGTGCCAAGTGCACCAACTGCAGCCGGGATGTGAGCAGTAAACCACGCCTCGTCGTGGCTGCCGGGGTAACCTTCGTCGTGGCCGGACTGCTGCTGCTGGTGGCCGTGAGCTGGACGGCTCACGCCATCGTCCTGGGCTTCTACGACTCACTGCTGGAGGAGACGGCGAAGAGGGAGTTTGGTAATGCTCTGTATTTTGGTTGGGCTTCCTCCTGCCTGCTCATTCTAGGGGGAGCTTTGCTCTGTTGCTCCTGCCCACCTAAATCAGCTACAGCACCGAGAGGTGGTGGCTCCGCGCCCCCCCGAGTGGACTACTCAGCTGTCAAAACCATGTCAGTCAACGGATACACCAGGAGAGACTATGTATGAACACGTGGCCACAAATGAAGACACGATGACCTGCGTTGTTAGAGATGTGGTCAGTAGATGAACGTGTGGATGCACACAGAACATTAACAGTGAATGACTGATGCATGTGTCCTGTAATGATTTTATAATTACAATTTTGTCACGACAGAAAAAAAAACATTTTACTTGTACGTTTTGGTTTCTGTTTTTTCTTTTTTTCTTTTTTAAATGTTTTCTAAATTTCAGAAATTCAAACAATGTCGATGCAGGTCATTTCTAAATAAAACCAACAAGATTATAAATAAAAGAACAAACATTTTTCAAGAATTGGTTCATTATCAAGCATTCTTCACAGTTTGTAACTCTGCACGTTTCACGCCACACAGTTCTTTGGTATTCAGAGGATGCATGCCAGCTGTAGAGTTCAACAACATCTGACCAATGAGAGCCGTGCTGGTGCATGCCAAAATTAGGTATTTTATTTCAATGTAAATGAAGCAAAGAAACAATGGGGGGGCTTGTTTTCCGTGGAGCACCTTGTGCTTCCCTTCCATTGTAGCCTCCATTTGCAAAGTGAAACTGAGTCTGAGATAAAGGTCTCCATGTGCAAGGGGATGTAACCTGCTTTGTAACTGAGTCCGAACTGAGCCACAAAGACCCTATTGATCAGCTGGTCTGCAACTGTTTCCCTTCCTCCTCTGGTGAGATTCACTGGAGGAAAAGTGCGTCTAAATAAACAGTTACTTGAACAGGAAAAACAAAAAGCTACGATGCAATATGGAGTTTTTTGTTGGAGAAAGTTGATCAAATCTACGCAGCAGCAGCAGGTCGACAATCTGCGTTTAGGGTCATGTGACTGAAACCAAAAATGTCAAAGGTGACGTCAGCTTCAGAAAGCCGGTGCTACCCATCAAGACTTGAATACATGTTATTGTGTACAAAATGTTTTTCAAGCCAATGTGATGGAATTTTTTTTCCATCCTTTTCCATTTTTTTTTTTTTTTTTTTTTTTTTTCCCCGTTGGTGATTTGTGTCCACGTTTCACTTACAGGTGGGAAAATTCTTGCTCTCTTAACTTTGGCGAGAGCAGCGAGGTCAATAAAGAGCAGGCTTCTAAATAAAGTGGAAACTCCCTTTGAGTGATCACAGACCCTGTTTACAGATCGTGTTACTGGGAGAACTGCTGTGTGCTCGTGTGTTAATGGGAAAGTGCAACAGTTCATTCTCATTTCAAAGGACCTGCAACCATGAGAGAAAACATTATATTGATGCTGAAAAAAAATATCATTTACTGCACAAGGATTGTCCAAGTATGTTATAGCATTTATTCAGCGTATATTCAAATATTTCTGAAATAACAAAAGGGTATTTGCACAAGCGTCAAATTCCTTTATTGTTAAGAGGCCGAGTCGTGCTTTTGAATACAGTCCTTGCACAAGGTTGATAAGAAAACTTGTCTGTCTTTTCAGTCTCTTTTTTTTCTTTGTGGTTTTAGCAAGCTCGAGAGAAGTTGAGGAATCCTGGTGAAACTCCGGGTGTTCAACGTGTGCATCAGGGGGAGTTTTTTTGTTTTTCATAGCACTTGCACTAGTTAAACTGAAGCTGAAACCCCTGATGCAGCGACGCTGATAAGACGACCTCTCATCCATCTGCACATGCACACAGACAAATGTTTCAGCTTCTAACACACTGGTCATTTCTTTCTTTTTCTTTTCATGGATTTTGCTTGGAATTGTCAGAACATGTCTCCGTCCTGAGAGAAACACACATTTCCATGAGTTTAAATGAGCGACAGACTTTCACCTCGTGTGCTTACAGGAGTTTAGAGTTGTTTGCATTGCTGTTGCCGCATGTGGTTTCAGTTTTTATCTTCCCAGAATAACCAGTGAGGCAGATTAGTCAACTGAACTGACTGGGAAAAGATTTTTAAATGGGATCGTGCATATTTCAGGGCACTTACGATGATGGTTTTGTCAAATTCGTTGGAAGGATACAGCTGCTCTTACTTGACAGATAAAAATACATCCTTCACTTTATCAGAGCACTCCCACCGGTTTCTAAAGAAGTATCCCAACCCAGACCCCTTTCACCACACCGCCACAAAGAAAAACATCATTCATTACTCATATGCAACTTGTTGTCTAAATAATTAACAATAAAATTATGACATTTTGTTGTCAAGACTTCAAATCTGAATTCAAAGCATCGGATTCATCTGTCACACAACAGACCTGCAGCAGTTGATATTACGCCTTCCGCTTTCAATCATTCATCCGCTGGTCTTTAACACGTCTGTTAACCTTTAACTACTCCAGACATGAGAGATGCAGACCCTCTGTTTACCCCCCACCCCCACCCCCCACCCCCCACCCCAACAGGTGGGAGAGCTACCGGGGCCTTGAGAGTTGAATGATTAAGCTGCAGCCGAGGCTGGTTTTTTTGGGGGGGTTGTTCAAATGAGGTGGAACAGAAGAAAATTTGAACTCTTCTCTGGCCAATAACCAAGTGACTCCACCTTCTACGGTAAAGAAATCTGCTCCATATGAGTAATCGGCTCTTCAGAGGACGCTCACTAAATCCACATCCGACCACTGAGAGAGGAAGGCCACCTGTATCTCACGCGTAGTTTCGGACATGCCTTCGGTCGGATTGGAGATACTTGGTGTGGCTCTGGCTGTCCTGGGATGGATCTCAGCCATCGTATCTTGTGCCCTGCCCATGTGGAGAGTGTCCGCTTTCATTGGGATGAACATCGTCACGGCCCAGATGACCTGGGAGGGCATCTGGATGGACTGCGTGGTCCAGAGCACGGGTCAGATGCAGTGTAAAATCCACGACTCCATGCTGGCTCTGAGTGCCGACCTTCAGGCCGCCCGTGCCCTCAGCGTCATCTCCATTGTTTTGGGAATCGTGGGACTCCTGGTGGCCATTATGGGGGCAAAATGCACCAACTGCGTGGATGAGGAGGCAGCTAAGGCTCGGGTGATGATAGCCGCCGGGGCGGCCTTTATCTTGGCTTCTCTGACCCAGATGATACCGGTGTCGTGGTCTGCCCATACCATCATTATGGAGTTCTACAATCCAGTCATACCTGAGGCCCAGAAGAGGGAGATCGGTGCAGCTCTGTACCTGGGCTGGGCTGCAGCTGCTTTTCTCCTGATTGGAGGGGGCATTCTCTGCTCCAGTTGCCCCCAGAAACCCGAGCAACGGTATGGGCCTCCATCAAAGATGATGTACTCCCAAACCAGGTCAATCGCACCAAGCGGCTACGATAGGAGAAACTACGTCTGACCATTTGTCCAAAGCCAACATCAGATTTGTTTTCCTTTTTTATTTACTTTTTTTTTTGGAAGCATGGAGGCTAACAACTACAGTGTACATTAGTGACGTGTTGTATTTTATACTTCATGAAAATAGTTGTACAATATGTGATCTAAATTGAGAGAATAGGCGATTCTGTATTTGTACTTTTTTAAGGTATTGATTGTGTGTTTGTTTTTATTAATGAACCTTCAGTTCTGATTGAGAACTTTGAAGTGTGTAATTGTGCAGCCATAAGTTGCAGATTTGTCTTATCTGTATGTTTTGTATGACAGTTTACCTTACATTTTTTGACATTTTACAAGTTCATGTTTTAATTAAAGGCAGTTTTTTATTAAGTTACTGTGATCATTTTGACATATGATGGAAACAGTTTTTTTCAGATATTACATTTCATTTTTTTTCCCATCATTTTAGGCTGCAGATGCTGTAACAATTAATATTTTAAAATGTAAGAAAAATCACATAAAAAACCCAATCAGATTCATTTTCAGATCTTCTCTTTGTTGTTTTTTGCCCTGAATCTCACGCCAACCTTGCTCTAACATACTGTAGCTAAAGTATGGCTCCACGGTAGGATTTTACTAAGCTTTCATGTAGTTTGGTCAGTTTTACAAATGACAGGACTTTTCATAGAAAAACAACTATAACCTACGTTGAACACCACATTCAAAAGACGGTTCAGTGAGCTGTAAGGTTCCTCATATCAACAGGTGCAAAGAAAAAAGGCTTCATGCACCCTGCATACCATCCCAGTCTGTTGACTTAGAGTCTCGGTCACCTATTCGCCCGACTTGCCTCCCATTTGTCTGTTGGATCGACGATAACACGAAGCTCTACGTTGTCGGCTTACCTGCAGTCAACTGTCTGAACAATGGACCCGTTTCATTTCATTCAGGGGGGGGCAGGCAGACTGGGGGGGTTAGGGGGGGGGGGGGGGTCGGTGCTGTCAGCACTGGGGGTTGGGGGCATTCCTCGGGAGACAGTCTCAGCTCCACAGAAATTCAAGGACACTCTGCAGGCGGACGGAGTCATTAAGACCCATCAAACATAACACTGCTTTCAGGTGACAGCCTCATCACTCAGACGCCGAGTAATTATTAGGCTTCGACGTTGACCGAGGGAGTTTGTGCTTTTGTAAAGTTCCCTCATCCTTAACCCCATGAAAACTTTTCAAAAACATTTCGCGAGGCCTTTTTAAAATTTAACTGTAATCCAAAAGAAAGCAAGATTTTTGTCGTCATATCCTGAGTCACTAAACATTTGGAGACGCAGGTCTGTCAGTGATTAGCAGGATATAGGAGGAGGTTACTGGGGAACTGAGGTCAGGCATTCTTCCTTTATTAGCCACTTTAAAAAGCAACAGCATCAAACCCGCAGAAAGAAGACTTTTATTATGTGGAAGTGATCTACAAGCCACTTAAAACTGTAACAAAAGTTTTTCACCAATTATACACACTGATTACATATTGTGAATTTTCTAATAAACCGTGAATATGTTACATAACGGTGATAAAAACACAAAAGTTCCATTCCATTTAAAACATGTTTCATCAGTGCTATACAGAAAAGAGTTTGTTAAACAACAATGTAAAGGTTTTATTTTTGTGCACCATTGATATATAAAATGAAATGAGTTTTTCTAGTTCTACAGTAAGGCTCAATCCACCTTAGAATTGGTTCTTTGCTTATAGAAACACATCCTTGCATGTCCTTTCAGCTGTAAAAGGCCTCTTTGTGGACAGGCCCATTGTGAAGCTGCCCATGTAAGCCGATAGCAGAGAGTCTTGAGAGTATCCAGGTCCTTCCTCCCCTTTTGGTGATGTCATCTTCGTCAAGAGCTCCTCCCCTCCACCTGATCGGTCTTATAAAAAGGATACTGGTGAAGCGGAGGTAACAGATCATCAGACACTCACAGATGCAAGGCCTGAAATTAACTTAATTAGTCGAGTCTCTGCTTGACTCTTCCCATTTCCAGATTTTCTTTCTGCCCTCTCCTCTCAGCTCTCAGGTGTGACGTACAGTCGGCGGCAGAGGAACACGACCTTCCAGTATGTCTGTAGGGCTGGAGTTGATTGGCATCTGCTTGTGCATTTTGGGATGGATTATTGCCATTGTGGCATGTGCCCTTCCCATGTGGAGGGTGACGGCCTTCATCGGCAGCAACATCGTGACGGCCCAGATCATCTGGGAGGGCCTGTGGATGACCTGCGTGGTCCAGAGCACGGGACAGATGCAGTGTAAGGTCTACGACTCCATGCTCGCCCTCTCCCAGGACCTCCAAGCCGCCCGCGCCCTCACCGTCATCTCCATCCTTTTAGCCATCCTGGCCGTGCTGATCGCGATCACTGGGGCCAAGTGCACCAACTGCATTGACGATGAGGCATCGAAGTCCAAGGTGATGATCATCTCTGGAGTCTTCTTCATCGTATCCGGCGTCATGCAGCTCATTCCTGTCTCTTGGTCTGCGAACACCATAATCAGGGACTTCTACAACCCCTTGCTTACTGACGCTCAGCGGAGGGAGCTGGGGGCCGCACTGTATATTGGCTGGGCGGCGGCTGCACTCCTGATTCTCGGTGGCGGACTGCTGTGCTGCTCCTGTCCGCCTCGTGAGACCAGATACAACCCTTCACGAATGGCTTATTCTGCTCCACGGTCTGCAGGTGGTCCGGGGTTAGAACGGAAAGACTACGTATGAAAGAAGATCCAGGAGGAAAAGACATTACTGAATCTCAAACTCGCTCTCCACACCAAGTTGACGGTGCTCTCACAAGAAGAGCTCAAGGAAACGAGGAAACTGCTCAGTGAAGGATGTGTTTGGTTTTGCCTTTAATATGAAGTATCTCTGAATTTTAAGTCTTTGTTTTTCAGAGACTCAAAAAGCATACGAGGGACATTTATGTGCATTTCTTGTGCGGTCTTTTTTTTAGGGTCAAAATGCTTTGTCATTGTCAAATTTCACTTTTTATACAGTCCTAGCTTCTTAATGTTTACAGCTTAATATTATTTTCGGAAAACCACCATTGCCACCTTCATAATAAGGGACTGCTGGTAAAAAAAATTTAAAATGGAAGAATTTGATGAAATGTCAAGTGTTGAAAAGGTTATCAACGGGATTATGAGTTGTAAATACAGTAGGAAGAGTTTTGTTAATCACCTGTATAACAGTCAAGACAAATATCAACCGTATTCAACACAGCTTCCAGTACAGTGTGGTATGAAGCTCTGAATAGAAGGTGTGTGTGTGTGTGTGGGGGGGGGGGGGGGGGGGGTACTTTGAATGCTTTACAGTGGTTTACAGCATGGAGACAGCGAAGAAGCCCCTGGATTCATCAGCAGCTGACGTTATGTTAGTGTATTATATACAACTGAAACATGTGTATTTCACAAGTGTTTTTTTTTTTTTAAATAAACGTTGTTTTTAAGATACTCCGTGTCTTATCTTCATCTTTTTTTCTATAAAAAAAGAAAAAAGGTCAAGACCTGATGGGCGAGCTCCATTTCAGTTTTGTAACAACACATCGACTCCCGCATGAGTCAGTAAACCAGGAACAAAAATGATGTTCTATCCTGCTGCCTCCGTAAGAGCAGCCTTGATATTCGATCTCGAGGGCTACGTTACCTCCAACTGGCAACTTAGCCACAAACGCTCTCAACAATTAGCCACAGGATCGGTTAACGGCCAGAGGTGAGAAGTGTGAGCATCGAGGAGTGCAGTCATTCCAGAGAGGTTACATGATTTTTGTTGTTGTTTCCCTTCCCATAACGCTTCATTCATCATTGGATGGAGATTTTGTACTTCTTTTCCAACTTGCTGCCTCATATTTATACAATTACACACATTCAATCACGGGAGCTGCCCTGTACCACCCCACACTCCTACGACTGACCGCGGGACAGGATGCAGTGGTGAAATTAGCAGCGGTTTGTCAAAGCACGGCCTATTCTTCTCTGAAAAGGTGTTTTTCAGTAACCGGTTTTACATGTTCATCACGTACATGTACATCTCTGTGATTTTCATCAAATGATGAGGTGAGGCCAAGCGGCCGCTCGAACGCTTTCGAAAGACCTATCGGTCCAAATTTCCATGACAGATGTGAGTCATCCCTTTCAGTCCAGTTTAAAAAACACATGAAGACACACCTGATGAAGGCAGAGACTTGAAAAATTGATGAGCATCTCACAGTAAATATGGGAGAGGTCCCTTGGTGCTATATCACATTTCTTTCCAACTGTTGTCTCTTACTCCGATATCAATGTCACATCCAACAAAGAACAAGGAAGTGCTTGACATCTGGTCATGATAACAGTAAATACAGATTGAAGCTCTTTTTAAATTGCAATGAAAATTTGAGGGGATGTTTTTGAATGGATACAAACAGATTTCCTGCAACGGAGGTTTTCAGGACGTTTTCACAGCTCGCACATTCGGCAAAAAGCAAGTTCATTTTTCATTCAAGGGTTCGTGTGAAGTCAAACTGTCTAAAACTGTAAGGGATTATATAATAAAGGTCAAAAAGATCAACCAAACTCTACTCACAGATGTGTGACAGGGCATCATGACGAAAGAGCATTTTAACCAATGAGCAGCATTTCCTGTGTGCTGTTCCAGTGACTTGTCTAAGACCCTCAGGCATGTTTGGCAATAGTTAACCTCATCATTGATTGGTCCTCTGGTGCACTTAAGAGCCACTCAAACGTTCCCTTCCTCCCAACGGAGACAGAAACTCTTTATTTCCATTTGAAAAATGTAAAGTGTGAGTGCAACGGGAGAAAGAGGGAGATTGTTGACAAGAAATTTACATGTTTACATATAGCTCAAAAAAATATGAACAAAAACTAGCAAACAGTGACCAAGTAAACCAAAAGCTCTCGAGGCTATGATGAAACTGTATCTCATCAAATACCTAAACCTAGATGACCGGGGGGGAAAGAAGAAAGGGTATTCTGTGAGTGTTTCTGGTCGTGCTCTGCTGGCTCTGACCACATTTTGGTCACATGACCGATACCGGGGAATGTGAAGGGCAGACAGGTTGCCTGGCACCTGAAGTCAGAAAGGGAAAACAACCCCCCTCTTTGAAAATAACACAAGCTCACTGTGTCCACTCAGTATGAACGGGAGGTTCTTACCTGCAGCGGAAAGAAATCTAAACTACAACAGACCTGCGAAGAATTGAATAAACAAGAATAAATATTCTCACCTAATCAAAGTTATTAAACCGGAAAAAGTTCTTCTGGTTGTCCTCATAAAAATATAGGTACTTTCTCAGCAACAACCGTTTCCTACAAATCTACTGAGGAAAATGTTCCATTCATGCTTTTTGAGCAGTTTAATTCAACCCGACAGCACAAAAGTCTCCACAGTTTTAAGCTGGAGAAAGATGAGCATTAGAAATGGAGTGAATTTCTTTGAGGTTCCAGATATGATGTGTTCACTAAAATAGGAGGAGGTGAGCCCCAAAATTTAACCAGCTCATTGGTACCAACTGAAGATATATGCCACATCCGAAGAAATCCTTTCAAGACATTTTTGACATACTGCCTTCCCAAGAATTGGACTGGAAACCCAAAAACATAATGCTGGATGGAGGCATGAAAACAAACCAGCAGACGACCAGCTGCACATCACGAGTCCTCTTCCCGAGAAGAGTCTCTAATGGTAAACAAGTCCAGTCAAAGCGCTGAGAAAAATACTGTCGCAAAAATAAACACTTCTTAAATGCACAGAGATGATATGCATGAAATCCTTCATCCTTAACTATGGAGGCGCGCTTTACATTAAAAATGCGGTTTAAACTACTTTTTATGTTTTTCAAACAGTTTTAGAGTCGTAAAGTTGACTAAGAGTTTACAAAAATAGGTCAACAAAACTATCAGTGTGTGTGGTCTGTTGCAAATGTTTGGGGATTTGCCTGGACTGACATCACATTCCTGATCTTGATTTCTGAATGATCGTCTCCGTCTGACCCCTCGGTTACAGGTAACATGCCAAGATATGCTGCAACGCAAAGACAGGGAAGTGGGAGAGAAATGGAAACGTGAAGGAGCTATTTCTGTTACTGTTGGCATGTTGCATTATTTTGTAAGATGTTTTGCAGTGTTATTTTTTGGACACCTGGAGGTGAGCACAGGCACGGGAAGAGCACACAGATCTCATCAGACCAGAATCAAACATCCCGACAGATTTTATGGTTGTTTTTTTCTTCAGAAAGGTAGGCTACGTGGTGTGAGCCACAGGACTCTCATTGGTATGGCAGATATGAGCTGCTGATAAAGTTCCCCGTCTGATGAAAAGAACAAATCCCTCCCTTTTACATTTCAGCGTGATGTGCAGCTCCACAGAGATAAGGACTGCTCACTTTCCTCACATTATTTATGTGGTTAAATTAAACAAGTTAAAGTTGGACTGGGGTGGAAACAACTTAGAGATAAGAGAGGTGAACTTAAGCACCTCGTTCAAAAATAACACCACCACAACACACTCGGTAAAATGGGGGGTGAGAACGACACATCACCAAGATGGGGACCAATCAAACAATAAAAATATCCCAGTCAGGTTTCAGAATGACGATGAATTAGTGCCATGACCCCTAATAATCAGGTCTGTAAGTGTTCGCATGTGTTTACAATTTTTGTTGCAACTCTGCATCCTGCTGGCGACTTCAGTGTACTGCAGGGTTGATCTCACCTGCAGAGCAAAACCTGTTAGTGTTGAAGAACAATTTTAATCCTGAAATTTTGAGGCAATGTTCAGACCACCCGCCTTCATCGGTTTTGTTTCCTCAAACCCAGATTGTGCGCAGAATTTTTTTCAAACTCTGGACACATTCGATCAGCTTGTGGGCCGCAGAAAAGCCAATTTGAAAGTAGCCTAGAATTTAACTGAACAGGCATGCGTGACCACTGGTACCACAGCGCGGGTCATTTCCTTTTAGATACAACAACAGATCTACAAGTGACAGAAAGCAAGGGACTGAGGCAAAGGATTTCCCCAAGATTACAAAGTTTATTTAAACAACTTTTAGAATATAACCATAAAATAAAAAGCGATTTATTAAATCAACTCTTGAAGGAACTACAACTATAAAAATCCAATCCAATGTGGCTTTAAAACATAAGCAGAGTGCTGCTGGTGACGAGGCCGCAGCTGTAGGCAGTGAAAGGTGGGAAACAGACTCTGGACAGGATCCTCACCGGCTCCTGTACTCCACACTCACATCAAACAAGACAAAATCAGAACCAAAAGCATGTAAATACTGAAAAGATGTGTAAAACAAAGAAAATACCATCAACCACACAACTGAGACTGTGAGGAGGAGGTGAGAGACCCCGTCACCAGGCCCACCACCGTCCGGGCGGCCACGCTGCTGCCAGCCCCAAGCACTCCTAAAAGAAAAAGGAGAATCAAATTTAACACAAACACAAGATTATGGAAATTAATATTCTTGGGGGGAAATAAACAGTTTAATTTCAACAACAAAAAAAACCATCAACAAAAGTTCTCTAACTAAACAATACCACAAAAATAAAAAGAAACACAAATCAGTAACAAAACCAAACAGCAGTGGCTTTCAAGTCTAGCCCGAATGTTGTGCCTCCTCCATCTGGGCAGGCTCACACCTGGTTCAGGCCTCCCTGAGGAGCTGGATCTGGGGTACAAACAAGCAAGAGGTAACCAATGGCAGCATAACTTTACTTAAAGACTGAACCTAAAACCACGTACCAGATCACTGTGGTGAGGGACAGGAGGGACACGCAGGCTGACAGCAGCTCATTCTGTGCAGCTTTCATACTCTGCCTAATGGGTGAACCAGGAAGTAGAAGGTGCCGAGGCCTGCCTGAACCTACAGTAGCTCAGGAGGGACATTTCCTCACTGGCTACACATGTTGTTGGACTGTGGACTTGATAATTGATGGCTGTTTTTATAACTCGGTTACCTTCGTTGCTGAAGCTTGGAAAAAACATCAGGATTTTTTTTTAGAATCACTTTAATGTTTTTGTTGTGGTTTTGTTGTGTTGTGGTATTTTTTTTTTTGTGCAGGACACAATAATAAAATAATCTTCATCCTAATTACTTTAAATACATCCAATTTACACAGTTTAAATGTGTCGGAGCAGAGAGTGAGCACGCCAACCAGAGGTTACATCTTTCATTGACGTATCACAAACCAAGTTTGTGCTTCTTCCATCTGACATAGTGGGACTGAAAAACGTAGCCTACATTTTCGTGTGGAGCGGCAAAACTTCAGCCATCCTCAACGGCCTTGGTTTATATCGGACTTTGTTTTGTTTTATTGTACTGCTTTGAATTTTAATATTTGTATTTACACATTTAAAAATGATTCTGGAATAACAGACTTTAAAATGTCTTTGTCTGATATTTGTACCTGGACTTTGAAGCTTTGTTTGATATAATAAATATATAAAAGTCAAATTGAACAGACTGTGTTTTATTGGATTTCATAACTCACCATCACTCTATGCTGATTTTTATCCATCTCTTGTAGCGCTGAGCGACACGCAGGCCGGATGTTTCAGGCCAGACGCAGGAGAACAGATATGAACTAATATTAAGATAAGATATTAAAGTTCACATCAAATGTTCTGCAAAATGTAAAATCATTTGCACGTTTAAACTTTGTCTCTAAGAACAATCTGGTGATGAGCGGTGAAGGAAGTTCATAAAGTCGCAGCACTTTATCTCTTAGTTCAGGAAATGACCTTTTCTGGTCAAAGCAACATTTAGCGCTTTGAGTTCAGCTGATCAGTGTGGAGCCAGTTTGACCATTTCATCATATACATAGTATATATAATATATATATAGATATATATTACACATAATATATATGAGTTGCTTATTTGATCATTTTGTCCTCTTTTTTGTGTATAAAATCTTAAAGAGAACAAATGAAATGTGTCAGATGTGGTTCTGTAAGAAGGTGAAGAAGTCCTGCCTTGTTGTGAAGAACAAGTATAAAGTTGTTGGAAACACTCGAGTACAAATACTCAAGTCAAATATTTTATTCACTGTGAAATATTATTTACTCACTTTTTGCAGAATTGCATTTTAACATATAAGATATTTATTTCATTTTCAGTGTTCGTGCTCCATTATTTTATCTGAGCTTTTAGACCTGCATGTTACAACATGAGAAAGAGCAGCTGATAGGGAGGCCAACGCTTCGACGCGTCACGTGACGACGTGATAAAGACGTCCCGTTCGTCCTCCGACCACAGATGAGGAGTCTCTGCTGAGGGTTGACATCCAGCACTCAGAGCGAGGTGAGCAGAGTCGCTTCCACTCAGGAGGAAACCTCAGAGCAGAATGGCTGCAGACGCTCAGCTCTTCTTCCTGCTGGTTGCTCTCATCAGCAACATCCAAGCTGAGGAACGTCTCGAATGGAAGGATCGAGGGGACTATTACACCTTCAAACCCCCAAAAGAGGCCAACTTCTGCCTGATCTCTAAACTAGTTGGTGAAGATAAGTTTGTCCTGTGGAACACCTCCGACCCCTCGACTGAGAACTCCACAGTACCTGAAGACCTGAAACAAAGACTTCACGTTCACACCCGGCAGAATGTTTCTTCTTACACCATCACCCAGCTGACCCCCTCCGACTCCGGCCGGTACCAAGAGGAGTGTTGGACTGACGGCAACGTGACACATGAGGCAAACATCAGGATTATTGTTTGTGATCAACATCAAATAAAAACTGTTGATATGAGTTCTGGAGGAACATCGGAGATCCCATGTGACGGAGCGGCTGAAAATCTGACGGTCCAGTGGATCTATCTTGATGTGAAGAAAGATAAATGGACAAAAGTGTTTGAGGACGGTGGGACGTTGGTGGTGAACCATGAAAAAGGAACTTTACAAAAAATGGAAAACACTTCAGCTCTTCGTCTCTCCAACTTCACAACTGATCAGATCGGTGAGGTGTTCGTCTGTCTGGTGATGAACCAACATCAGTGTGTCAGCAGTCAAATATTAGACTTGGACGTGTTCCCAGAGATAATCTATCACTCGGTGGAAGAGACAGCTGTGTTGCCGTGTCCTGTGACTGATGTCATCACTGACCAGCCTCCATCCTGGAAGAAGATCAATTACAATCTATCGATATCTGATAACAAATTATTCTATCATGGATCTCCTGAGTTCGAGGACATTGGACAAAACTCCTCACTGGTGATTTCACCACTGATGTTGAATCATTCAGGTTGGTACAGCTGTAACCGTGATATTGTGATACAAACATACTTACTTGTAGTGTGTCCAGAATCAGACCCACCTGCTGTAGAGCTCTTCTCAGAGGGAGATGAAGTCACTCTCAGATGCAACGCTAGTTGCAGAAATGATTCAGAACAAATGTGGTTCATGAAGTTAAAACAAACAGAAGGAAGAATCTTTGCTGTAAGTATGATGATTGATCTGCAAAGCAGATTTAACATTTCTTTCTCTAACAGCAGCCTGGTGATCTCTAATGTCTCAGTAGAAAACACAGGGGAGTATTGGTGTGTAGAAATAGACTCAGTTAGAGACTTTCAGTGTGTTTCAGCCTCCAGAAGTCTTGTAAAGCAGCGAGAGCCCGTTGAGGTTTCCTCCACCTTCCTTGTAGTGAGGTCACCACTGTTCAGTGTCCTGCTGCTGATGCTTTGTGTTGCTGTGGTCGCTGTGATCCTGAAGACCAGGAGAGGAGAGCAGCCTCCAGCTGAGACGGAGAGGACATATGAAAACACTCCCAATTACTAATCACCTTTTAATCATTATTTCTCATTGCTTTGAAACAGTGTGATTTAAACGCATCTCAAAAACAACAAAAAAGCCTCTTAAACTGCTGTGATGTGATAATAATAATGAAATGAAAATATTGTTTTGCCATCATTATTCTGTTTTAATGTTTAAGTATATTTTCCTTCATCTGTGTCCTAAAAAAAAAAATCTATGAGGTGTTATTTGAAGTGTTTTTGATCAATTACAGTTTATTCATCACAAATAGTTCATAATTCTTCCTTCAAGTTAAACATTAACGTGTCACCGTTAGCTGGGAATGTTTGTTTATGGATATGAATTATTATGGATTTAAAAGGTAAAAGCAGAGACATCAAAAGATAGATTATATAATTAATTCAACAAATAAATAAATACATGTAGAAGTGATGAAGTTGTTTTGGATATCTGCTGCACCAACAAGAGGTGATCATGTTTTATAAATATAACTTTATAAATATTTAACCTATCTAGTATTTCTTTTCTTTTTTTTTTCACTTATGTCTGATTTTTTTACGCAACTTTTTATTTTTTAAATGTCAGGATAAGTCTATAATGGAGTTTGAGTTTTGTTAGTGTTTAATGTAGAACTGTTGTCGTGTCTTGGTTTATATCGGACTTTGTTTTGTTTTATTTTACTGCTTTGAATTTTAATATTTACATTTACACATTTAAAACTGATTCTGAAATAACAGATTGTAAAATGTCCTTGTCTGATATTTGTACCTGGACTTTGAAGCTTTGTTTGATGTAATAAACTCGTAAAAGTCAAATTGAACAGACTGTTTTATTGGATTTCATAACTCACCATAATTTGTATTACCATTTTTATCCATCTTTTGTAGCGCTGAGCGACACACAGGCAGGATATTTCAGGTCAGATGCAGGAGAACAGTTTCAGCAGAAGAAAAAGTCGAGAATATCAGTAAACTGCAGCTCTGAAACGTTTCATCTAAAAGAAAGTCGATTTCATAATAAAAAGTCAGTAACTCTGGAAAATACCAAGCTGATGAAGTGAACTCAGACTGATGACACATATTATTAACTTCAGTTCAACTCTGCATGTATTTTTTTGCACACTAAACTAAATGCATGCAAGCAAACAGATATGAACTAATATTAAGATAAGAAATTAAAGTTCACATCAAATGTTCTGCAAAACGTAAAATCATTTGCACATTTAAACTTTGTCTCTAAGAACAATCTGGTGATGAGCGGTGAAGGAAGTTCATAAAGTCGCAGCACTTTATCTCTTAGTTCAGGAAATGACCTTTTCTGGTCAAAGCAATATTTAGCGCTTTGAGTTCAGCTGATCAGTGTGGAGCCAGTTTGACCATTTCATCATATATGAGTTACTTATTTTATCAGCTTGTCATATTTTCTGTGTGTAAAATTCTAAAGAGAACAAATTAAAAGTGTGAGATGTGGTTCTGTAAGAAGTTGAATAAGTCCTGCGTTGTTGTGAAGAACAAGTGTAAAGTTGTTGGAAAGACTCAAGTACAAATACTTTTAAGACAGTACACACATTAAGTACAGTACTCAAGTAAATTAATATTTCCATTTTGATAAAAACAAAGACATAAATAAGATCGTATGAATTGATGAATAAAAACACAGAATATGTGGATGAGACAGCAACACTGCACAGAGAACGACGAGTGTGATCAGTCACGTCTTCGTCTTCTTTTAGGCACTAAAGGATCACGTTGCTTCATTTTAGACTTTTATTTATCACATATTTCAGTACTCATTTATTGTAAACTATTTCTAACCAATACAGGCGACATCAGAACATAAACTGTCACGTCTGCTACACCACTAAAATGTAACCTCGGTTATTGAACATATTTTTTTCAGATGGTTTAACGTTGAAAAAGTGCCTGAAGTTAGAATTATTTTTTTTTTTTTTTTGGGGGGGGTGATAATAGATGACAAGCCGATGTGGAAAAGATCATCACGCAGATGTAAAACAACAAAGGTATCTGAGAATATTTCTGATTTTGAAAAAAGCAAAGTGTGAGTTAAGACTACAAGGCAACGCCAATTCTGTGCTGTTCAATGATCTTACCACACATTAATTATTATGTGGAAGTGTGGAACAACATGAGCGACATGAAGCCATTGTTTATACTGCAGAAAAGAGCAGCAGGAATTATTGATGACGTGGTTGAAAGAGAGCTGACCATGTTGACACTAAAAGACTTAATTGAGTCATAAATATTATTAGATATGTACAGGACGAAAAGCAGGATGTCACCAGAAAACCGACTGAAACAGTTTGTCGTTAGTTCAGAGGACGAAGACCGGAGAAGGAAACTTCATTTTCAGCACCAGTACGCACCGGCTGCTCTAAAGCTGATGTGTTTTTCAGTGGCTGGTGTCAAACTGTGGACTCCTCGAAAGAATCAATTTAAAGGGCTGTAAAAAAAAAAAAAAAATCTTCCAGTTCAAGAAAATGAATAAAGATATAGAATTATTAGTGTAGATGAAGTCTCAGGTGATGCATTTCCTTATAACTGATGGGGAAGTACTGTGGACGGCTCGGGATGGGTTGATGACGTCAGGTGGGAACAGCCTCTGGTTTTAGTAGATCTGCTGGGCTGAGCAGGAAACGCAGAGCATCTTGTGTATGACATCATAAGGGGTTATTCCCAGAATATTCAAAGGGAATCCTGTGAAGAGTTTTTTTAAGCTACTTGGCAGACTGACTCCAGGTCACAATTTACAGCCCTTTATCAGCCTCTAGTGGAGAGCAGAGCGAACTGCAGGATTAAACTCTATAACCAACATCTGAGCTGGAACAAACTGCCCCAATGTTGATTTAAAATCTAAATAACCCCCTAAATTACACAAAATGCATTCTTATTTAAGGCTGCCTGCATGTTTCAGCTCTTTAACACAGATGTTCCAGTTGTTCTCGTCCATTCTGGGGTGATTTTAGCTGTGTTTGTGTTTTCGGGTCATTATCTCTGTTAGAGGTCTCAGGACCGGTCACTGAGACAGTTTTCTGACACCAAGCAGCACATAGAAAGCTTTTCAGAGTTTTATTGTATCAGACTAGTGATTGAGTTGGCTAAGATCAAGTGTAGTATCTGTTTTCATCAGTTTAATGAAGGAAATGCGTTGAGTTTGTAGTGGCTTGACTGTTGCTGCTGTAGAAACAGCATTTTATTCTATCTGAAATATAAATATATTCTAATTCTATTGTTTAATTTTTTTATCAGTAATGATAAAGAATTGTTAGTAGTATTAATAAATAACCACATTACAATTGGATGGATAATATACAAATAAGTGAATTAAAAAATGGCCGTGTTTTCATAATATTTTGTGATTTCTATGGCACACAGTGCAGTTTTTAAATACATATTTGTCAGAATATTGGTCCTCTGCCATTAAACGTCTCACGACAGCTCAGATTTAATCTTGCACTTTGTCTGGTCGTAGCTCCAAAATCATAGCTCAGACTTTTCCCCAAGATTATCAACTTCACCATCAGGATCTAAATCCTTATTAAAAACATCAATAATTTCAGGGGCATTTCCACATTAAGCCCACGTAACGTTTAACTTAACTAAATTTCTGTGTTGCTTTAACTTAATGTTATTTAAAATGTTGCTCATTTTGCCTTGAATGGCTTAAATGTCTGAAATCTCGTTGTTTTAATTCTGTTGAATGTCGTGCAGCACTTTTGTTTTAATTTAAATGTGTATATAAATATACTGACTTGACTTACGTGAGCCTCCTCGATAGGGAACCACACTAAACCACCTGTAACACCTCGACCAGCTACAGTAAAGTGCTGCACACATTGAGGCTTTACTATCAGTCTAATAATGTTATATAAAGCATAGTATGTCATTTACAGGGGACACTTTCCAAGAATAAGTCATTTTAATTTCAATATTTCAAGCAGTAAAATCGAATTTTCAATACAAGACTTTGGTAAGTTACTTTTTTTTAGGACTTTCAGAAAAGTAAATGAGCTGAATATTTCTTTTAAAGCTGTGTATCGACATCAGGCATCGAGCAGCCGCCGTGGAAGTCGTATGAGATAAGAAATAATGTGTGTGTGTGTCTGAGACTGAGATATGAGCGTCTGTTTCAAGGCATTTTATTTTTAATTTTTTGATATGATAAAGTCAAATACAGCGATAATGACCTAAATATGAATGTTGGACAGCAGCTTGCAGAACATTTATCGTAAAAAAGTGAAATTTAAAGTAAAAAAATATGTAACTTCTGTCAAAACAAAAAAATCTAACCTATTCATTTGTCCAAAAAAAAAATCCCAGTTAATTCCTTTTTAAAAGAATGAATGTGTGCATGTTTCTCTCCCAATCTGCCTCTATGTACACACCACAACTACAGCGATAAAGTCAGATCAAAATGGGCTCCATTTGAAAACGGTCATATCAGCACATTTTGAGAACTATTAAATAGGTTTGTTTTGTTTGTTGTCTGACAAATCCTACGACCAGAATCTTGCAGCCGTATAAAAGACAACATGTTTTTAATGCAGCTGAAGAGGAAAATGTGGCTAAAAACCACTGAAGCTGACGTGTCTTCACACACAGATAACGAAGAGTTGCTGCTTGGAAATGTGTGAGATAAGAAATAATGTGTGTTTCTCAGACTGAGAGACGAGTGTGTGTGTTTGAGGGCATTTAATTTTTTTATATGATCAAGTCAGATATAGAGATAATGACCCAAACAGCAGCTTGCAGAACATTTATTCTTCTCTTAAACTGTTGACTGATATCAACACCACAGATTCTGTGAAACGTTACGTTGGTCGGTAGGAACTAAAATTACCACCAAACTATGTGGTTTGTAAATTCAAAAACGTAATCCTTATAAAGTGTAAAAAACAGCATGGAGTAATAGTGAGTAATGAAATACACATTTTATTTTGTGATGTTTACCGTATCAAACGAAGCCATAAAGTCTGTGTACAAAGTATATATCAGACAACAACATTTTACAATCAGTTATTTCAGAACAATTTTAAAATGTATAAATGCAAATATAAGATCTCAGATTTTTTTTACAGACAAATGAGGGAAAACATACTTAAAAAACTAATTACAATAATGATTATAATCCTCAAATAAGATTTTCATTTCATTATTATTATCACATCAAGACAGTTTCAGTTGCTTTTTTTGTTGTTGTTTTAAGATGCGTATAAATCGCACACAGTTTCAGAGCAATGAGAAATAAGCATTAAAAAGGTGATTAGTAATTATGAGCGTCTATATATGAATCTCCGTCTCAGCTGGAGGTTGAGGTTATTTCAGAATCAGTTTTAAATGTGTAAATGTAAATATTAAAATTCAAAGCAGTAAAATAAAACAAAACAAAGTCCGATATAAACCAAGACACGACAACAGTTCTACATTAAACACTAACAAAACTCAAACTCCATTAAATATTTATCCTGACATTTAAAAAAAAAGTTGCATAAAAAAATCAGACATAAGTGAAAAAAAGATAGAAATACTAGATAGGTTAAATATTTATAAAGTTATATTTATAAAACATGATCACCTCTTGTTGGTGCAGCAGATATCCAAAACAACTTCATCACTTCTACATGTATTTATTTATTTGTTGAATTAATTATATAATCTATCTTTTGATGTCTCTGCTTTTACCTTTTAAATCCATAATAATTCATATCCATAAACAAACATTCCCAGCTAACGGTGACACGTTAAAGTTGAACTTGAAGGAAGAATTATGAACTATTTGTGATGAATAAACTGTAATTGATCAAAAACACTTCAAATAACACCTCATAGATATTTTTTTTTAGGACACAGATGAAGGAAAATATACTTAAACATTAAAACAGAATAATGATGGCAAAACAATATTTTCATTTCATTATTATTATCATCACATCACAGCAGTTTAAGAGGCTTTTTTGTTGTTTTTGAGATGCGTTTAAATCACACTGTTTCAAAGCAATGAGAAATAATGATTAAAAGGTGATTAGTAATTGGGAGTGTTTTCATATGTCCTCTCCGTCTCAGCTGGAGGCTGCTCTCCTCTCCTGGTCTTCAGGATCACAGCGACCACAGCAACACAAAGCATCAGCAGCAGGACACTGAACAGTGGTGACCTCACTACAAGGAAGGTGGAGGAAACCTCAACGGGCTCTCGCTGCTTTACAAGACTTCTGGAGGCTGAAACACACTGAAGGTTTCTAACTGAGGCTATTTCTACACACCAATACTCCCCTGTGTTTTCTACTGAGACATTAGAGATCACCAGGCTTCTGTTAGAGAAAGAAATGTTAAATCTGCGTTGCAGATCAATCATCATACTTACAGCAAAGATTCTTCCTTCTGTTTGTTTTAACTTCATGAACCACATTTGTTCTGAATCATTTCTCCAACTAGCGTTGCATCTGAGAGTGACTTCATCTCCCTCTGAGAAGAGCTCTACAGCAGGTGGGTCTGATTCTGGACACACTACAAGAAAGTATGTTTGTATCACAATATCACGGTTACAGCTGTACAAACCTGAATGATTCAACATCAGTGGTGAAATCACCAGTGAGGAGTTTTGTCCAAAGTCCTTGAACTCAAGAGGATCACCAAACCGTAATTTGTTATCAGAAATAAATACTTCATAATTGATCTTCTTCCAGGATGGAGGCTGGTCAGTGATGACATCAGTCACAGGACACGGCAACACAGCTGTCTCTTCCACCGAGTGATAGATTATCTCTGGGAACACGTTCAAGTGTAATATTTGACTGCTGACACACTGATGTTGGTTCATCACCAGACAGACGAAGAACTCACCGAGCTCATCAGTTGTGAAGTTGGAGACACGAAGAGCTGAAGTGTTTTCCATTTTTTGTAAAGTTCCTTTTTCATGGTTCACCACCAACGTCCCACCGTCCTCAAACACTTTTGACAATTTATCTTTCTTCACATCAAAATAGAGCCACTGGACCGTCAGATTTTCAGCCGCTCCGTCACATGGGAGCTCCGATGTTCCTCCAGAACTCATATCAACAGTTTTTATTTGATGTTGTTGATCACAAACAATAATCCTGATGTTTGCCTCATGTGTCACGTTGCCGTCAGTCCAACACTCCTCTTGGTACCGGCCGGAGTCGGAGGGGGTCAGATCGGTGATGGTGTAAGAAGAAACATTCTGCCAGGTTTCAACGTGAAGTCTTTGTTTCAGGTCTTCAGGTACTGTGGAGTTCTCAGTCGAGGGGTCGGAGGTGTTCCACAGGACAAACTTATCTTCACCAACTAGTTTAGAGATCAGGCAGAAGTTGGCCTCTTTTGGGGGTTTGAAGGTGTAATAGTCCCCTGGATCCATCCATTCGAGACGTTCCTCAGCTTGGATGTTGCTGATGAGAGCAACCAGCAGGAAGAAGAGCTGAGCGTCTGCAGCCATTCTGCTCTGAGGTTTCCTCCTGAGTGGAAGCGACTCTGCTCACCTCGCTCTGAGTGCTGGATGTCAACCCTCAGCAGAGACTCCTCATCTGTGGTCGGAGGACGAACGGGACGTCTTTATCACGTCGTCACGTGACGCGTCAAAGCGTGACGCTCTGTTATCATGTGGTCGATCTCGTTTCACAAAGTACAGATGAAAGAGTTCGATACGCGCAGTGAGGTCGCTTTCAGACACGCAAAGTCCATCTATCGTCTGTATCCGCTTCAACAGCTGACTCTGGGCGAAGGACGGTTAAACGCTGGACCAGACATCCAGTCACGCTCATGTCCAATTTAGAATCAGCGTTAACACAGCAGGCATGTGTTTGGACTGTGGTAGAAAACCCACACAGGTGCAGGAAGAACATACCAACTCCACACAGGAAGGCCTCAGGCGAGCAGCAGCTTCAGATCTAGAACCTTCCTGCCTGTGAGGTGACGGTACTGACCGCTGCATCATCGTGCAGACCTCAAGGTGGAAGGTGTTACCTTAAGTTTGCTGCACAGGTAGAGATTCATCCAAATGGATGGAGCTGAGTTTGCATGAATCTGAAAATAGTTTCTACCATGTTGTGCCGAGGCCACCGAGAATTTTCCAAATGATATGCTGCAGTTCTGCTTTGTTTTCCTGTTTAACCAGACACAACTGACACAGTTGTTTTCTGTCTTAGGTTAACTTAACATGCGCACACTAACAGGTAATTTGCAGGAGTCAGGTTGCTGTAACCTTTGACCTTTGACCTCCGCAATCTGTTCATGTCCTCCTTCAGCCAAGGTGTCCAATTTGAACGAATTCTCCAAAAGCGTTCCTGAATTATCAAGTTAACGAGAATCAGTCAGACGGATGGGAGAGATGTGAGGTCACCACGTTTGACTCAGTTCATCCTCTGGACCACCTGAATGCCAGAAGACCAGAGACCATCAAAGTAATTTGGATGAAGCAGCAGTGAAATTCAAAATGTCCCGATGATCCATCCTGTGGTTGTTTGGATGTAGTCTGGACCAAAGTGGTGAAACAACATCACCATCCACAGAGCCCCGCTAAAAACTAAACTATTATCCTGAACAAGGTAAACGTGTTCGGGAGTTTGAACCAAAAACAATGCAAGTATTTAAGTGAAGTCCATCTGAGGTAGAAATAGTTTTGATTGACAGCTGTCGAGGAAATGTGAGAGGAAATGTAGCCAAAACCAAAGAGGCACAGATAATGAAGAGATGCTGCTCAGAAATGTGTGTGTGTGTGTGCGTGTGTGTGTGTGTGTGTGTGTGTGTGTGTGTGTGTGTGTGTGTGTGTGTGTGTGTGTGTGTGTGTGTGCGTCATTTAAAATCATTGGTGCACCCAGATATAGCGATAATGACCTAAATATGAATTCCACATTAAGCCCACGTAACGTTTAACTTAACTAAATCTCTGTGTTGCTTTAACTTAATGTTATTTAAAATGTTGCTCATTTTGCCTTGAATGGCTTAAATGTCTGAAATCTCGTTGTTTTAATTCTGTTGAATGTCGTGCAGCACTTTTGTTTTAATTTAAATGTGTATATAAATATACTGACTTGACTTACGTGAGCCTCCTCGATAGGGAACCACACTAAACCACCTGTAACACCTCGACCAGCTACAGTAAAGTGCTGCACACATTGAGGCTTTACTATCAGTCTAATAATGTTATATAAAGCATAGTATGTCATTTACAGGGGACACTTTCCAAGAATAAGTCATTTTAATTTCAATATTTCAAGCAGTAAAATCGAATTTTCAATACAAGACTTTGGTAAGTTACTTTTTTTTTAGGACTTTCAGAAAAGTAAATGAGCCGAATATTTTTTTAAAGCTGTGTATCGACATCAGACATCGAGCAGCCGCCGTGGAAGTCGTATGAGATAAGAAATAATGTGTGTGTGTGTCTGAGACTGAGATATGAGCGTCTGTTTCAAGGCATTTTATTTTTAATTTTTTGATATGATAAAGTCAAATACAGCGATAATGACCTAAATATGAATGTTGAACAGCAGCTTGCAGAACATTTATCGTAAAAAAGTGAAATTTAAATTAAAAAATATGCAACTTCTGTCAAAAAAAAAAAATCTAACCTATTCATTTGTCAAAAAAAAAAATCCCAGTTAATTCCTTTTTAAAAGAATGAATGTGTGCATGTTTCTCTCCCAACCTGCCTCTATGTACACACCACAACTACAGCGATAAAGTCAGATCAAAATGGGCTCCATTTGAAAACGGTCATATCAGCACATTTTAAGAACTATTAAATAGGTTTGTTTTGTTTGTTGTCTGACAAATCCTACGACCAGAATCTTGCAGCCGTATAAAAGACAACATGTTTTTAATGCAGCTGAAGAGGAAAATGTGGCTAAAAACCACTGAAGCTGACGTGTCTTCACACACAGATAACGAAGAGTTGCTGCTTGGAAATGTGTGAGATAAGAAATAATGTGTGTTTCTCAGACTGAGAGACGAGTGTGTGTGTTTGAGGGCATTTAATTTTTTTATATGATCAAGTCAGATATAGAGATAATGACCCAAACAGCAGCTTGCAGAACATTTATTCTTCTCTTAAACTGTTGACTGATATCAACACCACAGATTCTGTGAAACGTTACGTTGGTCGGTAGGAACTAAAATTACCACCAAACTATGTGGTTTGTAAATTCAAAAACGTAATCCTTATAAAGTGTAAAAAACAGCATGGAGTAATAGTGAGTAATGAAATACACATTTTATTTTGTGATGTTTACCGTATCAAACGAAGCCATAAAGTCTGTGTACAAAGTATATATCAGACAACAACATTTTACAATCAGTTATTTCAGAACAATTTTAAAATGTATAAATGCAAATATAAGATCTCAGATTTTTTTACAAGCAAATGAGGGAAAACATACTTAAAAAACTAATTACAATAATGATTACAATCCTCAAATAAGATTTTCATTTCATTATTATTATCACATCAAGACAGTTTCAGTTGCTTTTTTTGTTGTTGTTTTAAGATGCGTATAAATCGCACACAGTTTCAGAGCAATGAGAAATAAGCATTAAAAAGGTGATTAGTAATTATGAGCGTCTATATATGAATCTCCGTCTCAGCTGGAGGTTGAGGTTATTTCAGAATCAGTTTTAAATGTGTAAATGTAAATATTAAAATTCAAAGCAGTAAAATAAAACAAAACAAAGTCCGATATAAACCAAGACACGACAACAGTTCTACATTAAACACTAACAAAACTCAAACTCCATTAAATATTTATCCTGACATTTAAAAAAAAAGTTGCATAAAAAAATCAGACATAAGTGAAAAAAAGATAGAAATACTAGATAGGTTAAATATTTATAAAGTTATATTTATAAAACATGATCACCTCTTGTTGGTGCAGCAGATATCCAAAACAACTTCACCATCACTTCTACATGTATTTATTTATTTGTTGAATTAATTATATAATCTATCTTTTGATGTCTCTGCTTTTACCTTTTAAATCCATAATAATTCATATCCATAAACAAACATTCCCAGCTAACGGTGACACGTTAAAGTTGAACTTGAAGGAAGAATTATGAACTATTTGTGATGAATAAACTGTAATTGATCAAAAACACTTCAAATAACACCTCATAGATTTTTGTTTTTAGGACACAGATGAAGGAAAATATACTTAAACATTAAAACAGAATAATGATGGCAAAACAATATTTTCATTTCATTATTATTATCATCACATCACAGCAGTTTAAGAGGCTTTTTTGTTGTTTTTGAGATGCGTTTAAATCACACTGTTTCAAAGCAATGAGAAATAATGATTAAAAGGTGATTAGTAATTGGGAGTGTTTTCATATGTCCTCTCCGTCTCAGCTGGAGGCTGCTCTCCTCTCCTGGTCTTCAGGATCACAGCGACCACAGCAACACAAAGCATCAGCAGCAGGACACTGAACAGTGGTGACCTCACTACAAGGAAGGTGGAGGAAACCTCAACGGGCTCTCGCTGCTTTACAAGACTTCTGGAGGCTGAAACACACTGAAGGTTTCTAACTGAGGCTATTTCTACACACCAATACTCCCCTGTGTTTTCTACTGAGACATTAGAGATCACCAGGCTTCTGTTAGAGAAAGAAATGTTAAATCTGCGTTGCAGATCAATCATCAGACTTACAGCAAAGATTCTTCCTTCTGTTTGTTTTAACTTCATGAACCACATTTGTTCTGAATCATTTCTGCAACTAGCGTTGCATCTGAGAGTGACTTCATCTCCCTCTGAGAAGAGCTCTACAGCAGGTGGGTCTGATTCTGGACACACTACAAGAAAGTATGTTTGTATCACAATATCACGGTTACAGCTGTACCAACCTGAATGATTCAACATCAGTGGTGAAATCACCAGTGAGGAGTTTTGTCCAAAGTCCTTGAACTCAAGAGGATCACCAAACCGTAATTTGTTATCAGAAATAAATACTTCATAATTGATCTTCTTCCAGGATGGAGGCTGGTCAGTGATGACATCAGTCACAGGACACGGCAACACAGCTGTCTCTTCCACCGAGTGATAGATTATCTCTGGGAACACGTCCAAGTGTAATATTTGACTGCTGACACACTGATGTTGGTTCATCACCAGACAGACGAACACCTCACTGATCTGATCAGTTGTGAAGTTGGAGAGACGAAGAGCTGAAGTGTTTTCCATTTTTTGTAAAGTTCCTTTTTCATGGTTCACCACCAACGTCCCACCGTCCTCAAACACTTTTGTCCATTTATCTTTCTTCACATCAAAATAGATCCACTGGACCGTCAGATTTTCAGCCGCTCCGTCACATGGGATCTCCGATGTTCCTCCAGAACTCATATCAACAGTTTTTCTTTGATGTTGTTGATCACAAACAATAATCCTGATGTTTGCCTCATGTGTCACGTTGCCGTCAGTCCAACACTCCTCTTGGTACCGGCCGGAGTCGGAGGGGGTCAGCTGGGTGATGATGTAATAAGAAACATTCTGCCAGGTTTCAACGTGAAGTCTTTGTTTCAGGTCTTCAGGTACTGTGGAGTTCTCAGTCGAGGGGTCGGAGGTGTTCCACAGGACAAACTTATCTTCACCAACTAGTTTAGAGATCAGGCAGAAGTTGGCCTCTTTTGGGGGTTTGAAGGTGTAATAGCCCCCTCGATTCTTCCATTCGAGACGTTCCTCAGCTTGGATGTTGCTGATGAGAGCAACCAGCAGGAAGAAGAGCTGAGCGTCTGCAGCCATTCTGCTCTGAGGTTTCCTCCTGAGTGGAAGCGACTCTGCTCACCTCGCTCTGAGTGCTGGATGTCAACCCTCAGCAGAGACTCCTCATCTGTGGTCGGAGGACGAACGGGACGTCTTTATCACGTCGTCACGTGACGCGTCAAAGCGTGACGCTCTGTTATCATGTGGTCGATCTCGTTTCACAAAGTACAGATGAAAGAGTTCGATACGCGCAGTGAGGTCGCTTTCAGACACGCAAAGTCCATCTATCGTCTGTATCCGCTTCAACAGCTGACTCTGGGCGAAGGACGGTTAAACGCTGGACCAGACATCCAGTCACGCTCATGTCCAATTTAGAATCAGCGTTAACACAGCAGGCATGTGTTTGGACTGTGGTAGAAAACCCACACAGGTGCAGGAAGAACATACCAACTCCACACAGGAAGGCCTCAGGCGAGCAGCAGCTTCAGATCTAGAACCTTCCTGCCTGTGAGGTGACGGTACTGACCGCTGCATCATCGTGCAGACCTCAAGGTGGAAGGTGTTACCTTAAGTTTGCTGCACAGGTAGAGATTCATCCAAATGGATGGAGCTGAGTTTGCATGAATCTGAAAATAGTTTCTACCATGTTGTGCCGAGGCCACCGAGAATTTTCCAAATGATATGCTGCAGTTCTGCTTTGTTTTCCTGTTTAACCAGACACAACTGACACAGTTGTTTTCTGTCTTAGGTTAACTTAACATGCGCACACTAACAGGTAATTTGCAGGAGTCAGGTTGCTGTAACCTTTGACCTTTGACCTCCGCAATCTGTTCATGTCCTCCTTCAGCCAAGGTGTCCAATTTGAACGAATTCTCCAAAAGCGTTCCTGAATTATCAAGTTAACGAGAATCAGTCAGACGGATGGGAGAGATGTGAGGTCACCACGTTTGACTCAGTTCATCCTCTGGACCACCTGAATGCCAGAAGACCAGAGACCATCAAAGTAATTTGGATGAAGCAGCAGTGAAATTCAAAATGTCCCGATGATCCATCCTGTGGTTGTTTAGATGTAGTCTGGACCAAAGTGGTGAAACAACATCACCATCCACAGAGCCCCGCTAAAAACTAAACTATTATCCTGAACAAGGTAAACGTGTTCGGGAGTTTGAACCAAAAACAATGCAAGTATTTAAGTGAAGTCCATCTGAGGTAGAAATAGTTTTGATTGACAGCTGTCGAGGAAATGTGAGAGGAAATGTAGCCAAAACCAAAGAGGCACAGATAATGAAGAGATGCTGCTCAGAAATGTGTGTGTGTGTGTGCGTGTGTGTGTGTGTGTGTGTGTGTGTGTGTGTGTGTGTGTGTGTGTGTGTGTGTGTGTGTGTGTGTGTGTGCGTCATTTAAAATCATTGGTGCACCCAGATATAGCGATAATGACCTAAATATGAATTCCACATTAAGCCCACGTAACGTTTAACTTAACTAAATCTCTGTGTTGCTTTAACTTAATGTTATTTAAAATGTTGCTCATTTTGCCTTGAATGGCTTAAATGTCTGAAATCTCGTTGTTTTAATTCTGTTGAATGTCGTGCAGCACTTTTGTTTTAATTTAAATGTGTATATAAATATACTGACTTGACTTACGTGAGCCTCCTCGATAGGGAACCACACTAAACCACCTGTAACACCTCGACCAGCTACAGTAAAGTGCTGCACACATTGAGGCTTTACTATCAGTCTAATAATGTTATATAAAGCATAGTATGTCATTTACAGGGGACACTTTCCAAGAATAAGTCATTTTAATTTCAATATTTCAAGCAGTAAAATCGAATTTTCAATACAAGACTTTGGTAAGTTACTTTTTTTTAGGACTTTCAGAAAAGTAAATGAGCTGAATATTTCTTTTAAAGCTGTGTATCGACATCAGGCATCGAGCAGCCGCCGTGGAAGTCGTATGAGATAAGAAATAATGTGTGTGTGTGTCTGAGACTGAGATATGAGCGTCTGTTTCAAGGCATTTTATTTTTAATTTTTTGATATGATAAAGTCAAATACAGCGATAATGACCTAAATATGAATGTTGAACAGCAGCTTGCAGAACATTTATCGTAAAAAAGTGAAATTTAAAGTAAAAAAAAGGTAACTTCTGTCAAAAAAAATAATCTAACCTATTCATTTGTCCAAAAAAAAAATCCCAGTTAATTCCTTTTTAAAAGAATGAATGTGTGCATGTTTCTCTCCCAATCTGCCTCTATGTACACACCACAACTACAGCGATAAAGTCAGATCAAAATGGGCTCCATTTGAAAACGGTCATATCAGCACATTTTAAGAACTATTAAATAGGTTTGTTTTGTTTGTTGTCTGACAAATCCTACGACCAGAATCTTGCAGCCGTATAAAAGACAACATGTTTTTAATGCAGCTGAAGAGGAAAATGTGGCTAAAAACCACTGAAGCTGACGTGTCTTCACACACAGATAACGAAGAGTTGCTGCTTGGAAATGTGTGAGATAAGAAATAATGTGTGTTTCTCAGACTGAGAGACGAGTGTGTGTGTTTGAGGGCATTTAATTTTTTTATATGATCAAGTCAGATATAGAGATAATGACCCAAACAGCAGCTTGCAGAACATTTATTCTTCTCTTAAACTGTTGACTGATATCAACACCACAGATTCTGTGAAATGTTACGTTGGTCGGTAGGAACTAAAATTACCACCAAACTATGTGGTTTGTAAATTCAAAAACGTAATCGTTATAAAGTGTAAAAAACAGCATGGAGTAATAGTGAGTAATGAAATACACATTTTATTTTGTGATGTTTACCGTATCAAACGAAGCCATAAAGTCTGTGTACAAAGTATATATCAGACAACAACATTTTACAATCAGTTATTTCAGAACAATTTTAAAATGTATAAATGCAAATATAAGATGTCAGATTTGTGTGTGTGTGTGTGTGTGTGTGTGTGTGTGTGTGTGTGTGTGTCACTTAAAATTATTGGTTCACCCACTTGTCAGACAAAATAAACAGATGTTTTAAGTTTATTCAACAATAAGCACATATTTTTCATAAAACAATCAAATCTCCTTAGTTTCAACATTCGATATGTTGTCTTTGGTCTATTTTCAATTAAATGAGGGTTTTTAGGATTTACCAATCACCACATTCACATTCTTTATTTACATTTTACACCGTGTCACAACTTTGTCTGGAAACCGGGTTGTATTCAAATTCTCTGATTCCAGTTTCTTCCTTAGTTGAGAAACGCTGGCTGATTACGAATTGGAAAAATAAATGCCAAATATATCCATAATGAAATGAATCATAAGTTGCAGCCATAAAGGGGCAAAGTGTTAATATGCTAAACTGGCAATGAAAACAACGCTCGTTCTCTGTGGGAGAAGAATATTATGTCGTGTTGACAGTTTAGTGAGAAACTCCTAAACCACCTGCAGAGCTCTAGCACCATCTAGTGGACCACAGGCTGCAGGGTGGGGGGGGGGGCTGAATTATACCACAGCTGAATTATACTGCAGCCATGAAGAGGTTGAAAGGTTGACCACTGATATACATAAGTCACCTCTCTGCAGCCTCAAATTAATATTACAAATTACATGCTTGATTTGGCATATATGAGAAATAATAAGGGAAACCAGACCAACACCTTTTTTTTCACGTCTTAAAGCTCTAAAAGTCAATTACACATAATAGATTAAGCTTTAAATGAGTCTTGAACGCACTTTCAAATTAGTGACGATGTTCAACCGTTGAAAACATTTATTAAGTTTTCCGGTTTTGTTTTTATGTCATCTTCATAACTTGTGACGTGTAAAAAAGTTGAGCTTCTTAAATATATATAAATATAATTTATTCTGATGACACATCGTCTGCATGTGTCTTTCTGTAAAAAATTTTTTTTTTTTTTTTTTTTTTTTTAAATCAATAGCAATTGTCAATAACAAGTTTAAAGTTGTTGGAAATACTCAAGTACAAATACCTTTAATGTAGTACACACATTAAGTACAGTACTTGAGTAATTTAGTTACATTACTTTCAAATTTAACACAAAATAGTGACGTTCAGTTAAGTAATGTAAAGTCAGTTATATTTATGGACATTATAATAAAACTAAAGACATTAATAGGATAATAATAAAAGCACAGATTATCTGAATGAAATGAGATGATTAAAAGCCAAACTAAAAAGTTAGGTCCTAAATTTGTGCTGAGCTCTCCGCTGGAAATAAGTAATGAAGCACAGGAAGTATTTTGACATTTTTTGAAGGCATTCAACCAAAACGATAAACTATGTCTCAACTCAGAGTTGCGTTATACCCGGAGAGGATTCGATGCTCATCCCAGCCACAGTATTCAAACAATGCACCGTGGGGGCCGACAGTTGGAGTCAGGCTCGGTAACATATGCGACAGTGTGGCTCTACGCCGATGACATCAAGCTCTCCAGCCAGCGTCCTACTTATTTATGCTCCCGGCAGCAGCTGTTGCTGTTGGGAGGGTCACAGCTGAGCAGAAGCCACAGCAGTCATCTGAGCACAACTGTTAATGTGAAAGAGACGCTCACGAGCCTTTGCACACGATACATGCGTGTCTTTTGTTTTGTCTTGACTGTTTATTCCATTTATCCAACACAGTATCACGGCAAAGCGTGAAATAGACACGCCCGTCCACTAAAGCGAAAATATAAGAGATTCACTCTTTGGCCTCTCCAGGCGTGACAGTTTCACGTTTTGTAAGCGTGAAACTCACACGCATGTAAAAGCAAAGTAACGAAGGATCATGTGACCAATTCCAAAGGACATTTTTCAGCAGCATTACGAGGCAGCAGGGGCGGCGTGGTGGCATGAACCAGACACTACCACGCGGAGGTGACAACTTTTTTCTTTAGTTGTTTTTTGTCACAAACCCCAACCATGTGTTTTTCCTAAAAGTTACATTTTCCTGTCAATCACACGGCTCTATGCATTCAGTAGGTTTAATTTTCGTCAATAACAGGAAAACGTGAAACTGCCACGCATAGACAGGCCAAAGCGTGGCTATCTCACGTTTTGCCGCGATACCGGGTTGATTTAAAATATAAAACATGAACCTTCTTCCTGAGTAATACGGTTTTATAGACATTTCTCTGTTCCAGCCAAGCAGCAACCAGCAGTGACGTCACCCGTTGGTTTATGAATGGCCACTATGAAGCCTCGAATTCAGACATTTTTCACCACCATCTTGCTCATTCCGAGCGGTTTAAAACAGAAAGTGACCATATTTGGACGAGCTGGGGGAGGAGGGAGTTGGTGGATCTGACTGATCTGATTTGAAACCGATTTCATTCGATTTGAGTCGACCTCTAGTGGCACCCGGCGGTATTGCAATTTAAGCCACTTCTGTATCGGACACATTTTTGAGAGACGGAAGCTACGAACGCTTTTATATCCAGTCTGTGGTTACAGCAAACAACAGGAAGAAGAACCCAAAATCAGGACATGGAGGCCGGTTGAAGACCTGGGAGCATGTGAGGTGGGTGTGGCAGGAAGGAGACTGGGCACAGAGGGAGAGACTGGCGCCCTCTGGTGGGTGGAGAGAACGATACAGGGGAACAAACTGAACAACTCAACTGAAACCACAAACTGCACTTCAGTTTCATGTCTCTGGACTCCTGCAATAGGAAACATCTGGACTGTGTGTGTGTGTGTGTGTGTGTGTGTGTGTGTGTGTGTGTGTGTGTGTGTGTGTGTGTGTGACTTTTGTGTACACACTGTGTCCTTGGTATTGCAATAAAACACACAGCTCTAAAATTAGCCCCCGAAGACTCTGATATTAGCTCACTTCCCAGATATGGATTGAAACGCTCACACTCTCAGGGCTGAGCGACGAGTCAGCTGGGTTTTTGTCCTGGAACAGAGAAGACCGGTCGTCAACCTCCATCATCACATGACATCATCGGAGCAGCAGGGAGGAGGACGGAGGACGAGAGCGGCAGCCGACAGACACACTCATGAGAAACACTGCACTTATCCAGGTTTCTTGTTGTTCTTTCTTGAGAGCAGCGACAGACGGTTTCGAGGGAAAGTGTCTGCAGTTTGAACTGTTACAGATATAAATGTTTTAAAGCCGTTATTTTATGACATTTTAGTTTGATAGTCGTCACAGTCCATCAGCCTGACTCTACGTCCATCTTTACAAAAAGTGCAGAAAACTTACGAGGAAATGCATCACAAATAACTGGAAGCAATTGACAAGTAACTTACTGTAAATAAAGTCACAGGAATTTACTGCAAATAAAATCACATGAAGTTACTTGTCAATATCTGCCAGTTAGTTACTGTAAAAAAAAAATCCCAATGTTAACTGTAAATTGAAAACAGTAATTTCTAACTAAAGTACTTTTGGTTGTAGTAGTCGTAATATTAACTACAAGATAAAAAGTTAATTATTTTCAGAGAGTTTATTTTTGGTAACTTATCGTCACATCATGAATTTAACCTGAACAGAAAACTTTGTGGGGATTTTTTTTTCCGTCTTGATTTTTTGGTCATTTTGTCCCGGCCTCTCTCTGTGTCCTTTTTAAGTCCGACTGGTCGCCCGAACGCCACCAGACGATCCATTTATAGAGCGAGAGACGGGAGGAAGGCGAGCGGGGTGGAGGTCGTTCGGTGTCGTGGGAACGTCTCTAAAACAAATACAGACCTCCTATCGCACCGCATCACAAACACACATACACACAAACACGCACAGACACACAAACACAACTGCTTTCAATTTTTCTCCTGAGTTTTTTCTCACACGTCCAACGGTGCTCGTCTGATGATTCAATACTCAAACAATGTGGGTAAATCAGTAAATAATAAAGACGACATCAGAGCCTGTTGTTTTGTTTTTTTATTATCGATCACATGTTTCGAACTTAGCTGGAGAAGAAAACTGTTGATTTGGTAAAAGTTTGACTTGCAGGTGTTGAATCAGCGTTTTAACTTTCAAGCAGCAACATCTGAAACCCTTGAAGGTCTAAGATGGAGCTTCTCACTGCGTCCTTGTGTTGTTCCTGTTTCTGATTAGGACGTCTGTGTCTCTCTGCTGAACTCTGATTCACTCTCTGAGGACTGTTTTCAGTCTGCCTGCCGGTGGCAGCATGAAGCATTGGTTTAAATGTCTTCATGGTTGTTTGTTGTCTCTTTGTGGTCATTTTGCATCTTGTAGACGTCATTTTGTGTCTCTCTGCAGTCTTCTTGTGTCTCTTTGTGCTCATTTTGTGCCTCTTTATAGCAGTTTTTGTCTTGTTGCAGTTATTTTGTGTTTCTTTTCAATAATTCGGTATCTTTTTGTCATCGTTTTGTGTTTGTCTGCAGATATTTTGTGTCTCTTTTTTTTGCCACTTTCAGCTCTTTGGAGTCAGACATCTCCTTTTGACTGTTTTTGTGTCTTGGAGGCCATTGTGCGTCCCTGTGCAATGACTTTGTGTGTGTTCATTTTGAGTCTCTGTGATTTCGTTCTGATTTTCAGCTCGTTCTCTGGTTGTTGTTTTTTTTGTCTCTGAGGTCATTTGTCACTCCGTCTTTCATTGCACTGGTTTTGCATCTAATTGTGTTAATTGCATCTTGTTTTTGTTGGTTGGTGTGTATTTGTGGTTGTTTTGGGTCATTTTGCACCATTTTGTCTCCATTTTGTGTCTTGTTTCTCGAATGCAAAACTCCTGTCCAGACTTTATTTTATTATGAGAAGCAGCAGATAGTTGGAGCTCCGACTGCTCCTGTTTAAGAGGTGAAAAAGGGGATTACAATCACTGACCAGGACATGTAACATTTAAAACCTACACGACTTAAATGAATCCGAGTGGAGCTAAAGATAGAGACACAGAGAGAGAATGACGGGGTGAAGGATAGAGATAAGAGACCGTGAATCAGAGGTTGTTTGCTATAAAAAGCCTGAGAAATATTAAACGAGTGACATGGAAAATACTTGAGTGTGTGTACCAGCCGTCTGACCTCTCTGACCGTCTGACTGAACCACAGAGAGAATAACGGTCGGCGAGCTGATGGTGTTAGTCACCAGCCGACTCTGAGATTCACATCTGGAAATGTTTACGTGACCCCCCCTCCCCCCACAACCCTTTACCCCCCGCAGACTTTAAAGAGTTTTCACACCTCATCTGTGCGCTGTGATTCAAACTGACTCGACTCAGTAAACTGAAAGGATTAATTTACCTCGATGACGTGATGCAGCATCGTCTGCAGGTCTTCCTCTGATGACTCCGAGTGGATTGTTCCTCCTGTCAGTATCTAAAACTGGCCCACAGTAAAGAAAAAAAGAAAAAGCAAACGTTTGATGGCAAAAGCAGCACTAACAAAGTTCCACTGCAGTTATTTTATAGCTTCACAATACGAGATCGGATCAATAAGTTCAGAGAGCAACGACCTTCGTGAGGAAGTATTCAGATTGTCGTCTTTTGATCGACATCAGCACCTGAGTTCAACACGTTAACGTGACCGATGGTACGTGAACATTTGTGATTTCCCCGTGGACCTGAAACTGGAGCAGAGACGATACTTATGACCGTTGAGACTGAGTATAGAAAGTTGGACCCTTGAAATACTTCCTCCGGCTCCGTGTGCATCACTGTGCTGCGTTCAGGAACACTCCCAGTCATGATAGGATCAATAAATATTCAAATAAAGCTGAAAACAGAAGGGAAACTTCAATCGAGAGACTCACAAAGTGGTTTGCACACTTAAAGTTCATTCGATTATCTCAAGTTATTTAGTTTAAATAGTTAAATATGAGCAAATGGACAAAACAAATCAACTTTAAACAGAAACTCTGTATGTTAAATGCGCTTGTGGCTCGACCTGGAGCGAATACCAGGGGAAAATAATAACAATAAATAACATGACTCTGCTGGTTGTGGTGTGAGCTTTGTGATCATCCACCATTATGAAGTTGGCTGAGGCACACACACACACACACACGCACGCACACACACACGCGCACACACGCGCACACACGCACACACACACACACACACACGCGCACACACATACACACACACACACAACACTGCTGCTCTGTAATTTTCCCTGCATGTGATTAGAAACCGGGAGCCCAAACGTTTAACAGGTCTGCTTCTCTCAGCCAATCACCTCGCAGCTTACCTGGCTGCCAGGGCGACGGCCTGGCCCTGTCATTACCGTCTCGGTGGTTACTAGGGTAACGGGGATGTTGTTTGACACGCACACACGATCGTGCTGCTTCAATTGTTCTCTTGACATCATCGCCCGTCGGTCGGTTTGCGACTCGGGGTTTATTTCATCGTCACCTGCCTGGTTTGTGAGTTTAACCGTGTCTGGAGAGGTGAAACCTTTCAGTCACAAACACCTCCTGCTGTCCTGTTAACTGGCTGCTCCTCTAATTCAAACCTCCTTCTTTCATCTTCTTTTTTTAAATTTTTAGATCTGTTTCAAGACCGTTTTATTTCACGTTAGGTCACATTAAACATAGCTGAATTAGCTATGAGGAGCTCCTGTTTGTGATGCACACGTGGACGTACAGGCGAATGTCGCCGATGACCGTGAGACTCAAGAAAACTTAAATATGTGAAGATTCTCAGGGAACTTCTGCAGCTGCTACTTTCCCTGATTTCTGAGTGGATTTGTGGAGATTACGGAAAAAAAACCTGCGTATCCTGTAATTTTCCTGGTGGTTATGTTCACGTCCGGACCAACGATCACGGTGAATATTTAATTCAGGACCTGCAACTGTTACGAAGCCAGTAATGCTTATTGTGAATTATTTCTTTCCAAGAAATTGATGGACAACAGAGTCGGTAAACATCCTCATAAGGAGCTGATGATTCATTTATTGGACGCTCACCAAACCTGCTGAGTGAATGACTCACCTGTTAGTCCACGTTTCATCTTCAAAAGACCAATATAAACTCAAACTGGACCAAAACCAAAAGACAAAAACAGGTATGCGGTATTTACTTGTGTCGGAGCCGAGTGGTGACTTTGATGGACTTATGGTGAAACATGAAAAGCTCTCCACGTCCTGTTTCCAGTTTCAGAAGTAATTTCTTTCACAACTGATCTGGGAGTTTGTGGAAAAATGAAGACTGATGTGACACGGTGAATCAGGTCAGAGGGGAGCGGATGAAGTCAGATAATCGAAGATGAGAACCAGACCGTGTGTTGTTGATGGATATTCATCACCAACCATCAGTGATGTCATCAACCATCAGTGATGTCATCAACCACCAGTGATGTCATCGTTGGTTTGTGAACGTTATGAATCCTCCAGTTCAGATTCTGTCCGTCGCCATCTTTGCTAGTTCAGAGTGGTTTGGAGCAGGAAGTGACCATATCTGGACGAGCTGGGGGAGGAGCCAGCGGTGGATCTGACACCGATCTGATTGGAAACCTGACGATACTACGGTTTGTCTCAAAGTTAGATTGAAGTTGTGCGTCATGTCGGTGAAGGTCCTCACAAGGATACAAGGACCAGTGTGTGTGTGTGTGTGTGTGTGTGTGTGTGTGTGTGTGTGTGTGTGTGTGTGTGTGTGTGTCGCTCAGGCTGAAGCAGCAGACATGAATAAACGTGACGATCACACACAGCAGGATCGATAACGGTTAACGTGTGTTTACGTCACTTATACATTTATTAACGTTTAATCTAAACTAATCTTCCTCACCCTCAAACTGGTTGATGTACATTCTGGGGACTCCAGAACAGCCAGACAGGTCCCCGCAATGAGTAATACACACACACACACACACACACACACACACACACACACACCACACTGACATCACACTTTGGAGTAAGAAGACGATACGGTCGAGGGGCTGACTCAACGAAAACTACCTAATCCTCGCACACACACACACACACACACACACGCACACACACACACACACACACACACACACACACACACACACACACACACACACACACACACACACACACACACACACACACACACACACACACACAGCAGCAGCATTTAGCATCCCGGTGTCATAAGACCGCTGCCAGGAAGTAGAAGTTGTGCTGACATGTCTGGAAGGAATGTCAGCATACACACACACACACACACACACACACACACACACACACACACACACACACACACACACATCGTTTAAACTCCACTCATCACTCTGATGATCTATTTTCGGTCCATCATCTCGGCTCAGCGGTGAGTGACTTGAATGACGACAGCGTTGTTCAGTGATGTAAGATGAAGTTTCTACTTGAAACAAACATGGATGACATTTGTAGTTTAGTTTAAATGGAATAAAAAGCTCACATGTGTGATAGAAATATAACCGGCAGGAGCAGCTGTGAGCATTTTCAGTCCTCCTTCACTTTTTTGTAAAAAAAAATTGTTTTTTGCATGTGAAATATTTTTTGTGTCGGCCATGTTACATCAGGTCAGTTAAAACAGTAAAAAGTGTCGTTGTGATTAATACTTTACTGTTTGAACGTGCACACACACACACACACACACACACACACACACACACACACACACACACACACACGCTCAGTGTAATTACAGTGGGACATTCATTCTGGTTCACAGCTGATTGGTGTTAAATGGACCAACATGGCTGCCAGAAACCACAGACAGCTCCGACCCGACTCTCCTCCGCCGCTCGTCTTTGTGCTGCTGCTTTTCTTTGGACTTCTTTCCTCTTTTCTCTTCTAACTCTTCACTTCACCTGTTTTTCTGTTTCATTTTTGTTCTCCTTTCTTCTCTGACGTTTCTTCTTTCCCGTCTGTTTTCTCTTTTCCTTCCTTTCTCTCATTTCTTGATTTTATTTTCCCTTTATTTCTCATCTGTCTTCTTCTCTTCCTCTTCACTCGTTCAACCTTTTCTTTTATTCGTCCTCTTTTTCTTCGTGCGGCGACGTTTTATCTTTCTGTCTCATCTAACTTGAAAATCACAAACATTTCTCTCTGAAAACAGGAGAAAGACTTTCTCTTTTCTTTGGTGGTGACCACCTTCTTAAGTGCCTCTCTTTCTCTTGGCCGAGGCGTTGCTTGCGGCGTCGAGGCCCGCTCGCCTGGTCGAGGTCCAAAAACCACAAAGCAACCGACATCTAGGTCACAAACACACATACATGCTTCGACTTCTGTCGCCTCGATGACACGACGTGTTCCCGGGCCCCCGAACCCGATCTAACCCGACTGACCCGAAACCTTAAAACCCGGGCCTGAAGCCTCCAGCGTCTGTCCCAAAGCGAGCGTCTGAAACTCCAACTGGTCCTCACAAGGACACACACACACACCACATACCACAGCTGTAAGTGCTTATTGGCAAAGATGCAGAGAGATTAGGCCAAACCACACACACACACACACACACACACACACACACACACACACACACACACACACACACACACACACACACACACACTCGTTCAGTGTGAGTCTGTAATAAGCAGCGGGGTTAGAAAGCCTCGGCTCTCTTCTGCTAATTAAAGACCATGAAGTGATCTGAGCACAATTCTGATTTAATGAAGAAAATCTGCTGCTTCACCAACAAACACGAAGCAAACGGTCCAAAAACCATCAACCGGAGTTCGTCAGTCACTGCAGGGAGAAAACATCAGTCCGTTCGTGATCCAACATCTGCAGGGAGAAAACATCAGTCCGTTCGTGATCCAACATCTGCAGGGAGCAGCAGGTGAGCTGCGACGCGCAGCAGCAACAGACGGATTACAGGAAGGTTTATCGTATTAATGACGACAAACACGTTTCTTAAAATGTTCTCATGATTTCAAGACGTCAGAAAACTGTTTGTTGTCTCTAAAAAAGTTTCCTATAAACATATAAACTCATTTAATCGACCAAAGACAACATATTTAAATGTTGAAACTGAGACATTTTCGTTGTTTGTTTTGTGAAAACAATAAGTGCTTATTTTGAATTTGATGGCAGCAACATGGTTAAAAATTAAAAATAAAAAAGTTGGGAAAGGGTCAATAAAAGACTGGAAATGTTGTCTTAAGCTTAAAAAAATTCGCCTGGTGGAACATCTCTAACTAATGAGGTTACCATGGTAACAGATCAGTGACATGATTGGATATAAAAAGATGATTTCAGAGTGGCAGAGTCTCTCAGCAGTGAAGATGGGGAGAGGTTCACCACTCTGAAGGACTGTGTTGGAAAATAGTTCAACAATCTAAGAATAATGTTCCTCAACGTAAAACTACAAAGAATTAGTGGATTTCATCGTCTACGGTTCATAATATCATTAAAAGATTCAGAGAATCTGGAGAAATCTCTGAACACAAGGGACAAGGCTGGAAACCAATATTGGATGGTGGTGATCTTCGGGCCCTCAGGCAGCACTGCATTAAAAACACACTATTCTGGAGTGGAAATCACTGCATGGGCTCAGGAACACTTGTGAAAACCATCGTCTGTGAACACAGTTCATCGCTGCGTCCACACGGGGTTGCACCTGGATGAATATGAGTCAGAAGACGGACTTCTTCTGACCACTTTTTCAGCTGAAGGTTTTTGATTCTGATCCTTTTTGTTCTGTTATTTGTAAAAACACGACAGACAAATCAACAGATTGCCTGAAACACTGAGAACCAAACTGATCGTTTCAACTTCGTCACGCTGTTGATCACCAACTGGTGCAGCTTTTCTAAAAATGAAAACTAAGTGATGAAAATGAGTAAATTAGAGTTTGTTTATTTACTGTAATTCTGACTCGGTCCATCTTTCCCGCCAACATCTCTCCTTCTTGTAAAAGCCACCTGCAGCCTTTAACACGTTGTCTTCCTGCTTTAAAAAGTGCACACACACACACACACACACACACACACACACACACACACACACACACACACACACACTGTCTTCCACATATTTACCGCACAAAAACAGTCTTATCCACACAGTCGTATACTTTCCTCCTGCTGATGACCTCTGACCTCCTCCTTCCTCCTGATATGTTTGTTCTCTCTCTCCCACATAAACACAAACACATGCACACGGAGACATGTGCTCACACACACACACACACACACACACACACACACACACACAGGTCCGCCGTCGGTTTCTCAGATAGCCTGTAATGAGGCGGCAGGCAGAGCCAAGATGGCCGCCGCCGTGTCATTAGCAGTGGAAATGTGGTCGGTTATTAGAGATGGAATATCAATACGAGCTCCGGTGACTTCATGCGAGGCCGTCAGCCGATCCGGCGCGCAGGAAGCAGCCGAGACAAGAAGCCCAGAGACGACGGTTCGTCTGAAGAGAGGAGGAGGGAATCCAGAAACTTCGGCGGACGCGAAACCGTCGGTCGTTCAGCGCCGCGTCGGGTTCATCTGGACGCCAGGAACCCGTGCTGGGGGGGGGGGGGGAGGGGCTAAATGTGTCCAGGAACAACACAGTGACCTCACAAAACACTTTGGTGGCCGAAACTCCAGAATTCAAACACTGAGTTTGACTAAACTTCACACAGATGACGAAATTAAGAGGTGACGTTTTATATCCGGAAGGTCAAAGGTTCAACTTCCCTGTGACATCATTGTGTTTTTTGTCCCTCATTCAGCATCATAACTGAGGACCAGGAGGGACGACTGGTTGGAGGAGGGGAAAAACCCACGAGGCGGGAGGGTCGAGATGTCAACTCATTTGGACTCAATTTAAACTGGTCTTGGACTTAGTTCCAGATTTGGTTTTGGACAGATTTAGGACTTAGTTTAGGACTATTTAAATCTAGTTTTGGTTTTTGTCAAGTTTAGGACTTGTTTTCAACTAGGTGTTGAACTCTCTTGGGGCTAGTTTTTGTCTCGGATTTTGGACTTGCTTGAGGACAGATTTAGGACTTGGTTTGGACCAATTTAAATCTAGTTTAGGAGTTGGTTTGGACTTCCACCAAGTTTTGGACTCTCTCTGGACTAGCGTTTGTCTTGGATTTTGACCTGGTTTTGGAGTTTATTTTAGGATAAAGTGAGACTGAAGCTCGTCTCAGGGGGGACAGGTGTACAGACAGGTGTACAGACAGGTGTACAGACAGGTGTACGGCGCCGTGAGATGGTGAATAAGCAGAAGAGTTCTTTGGTCCGAGTTTCACTTCCTGTTTCAATCCGAGCTGCTGTTTGGATCCAGAGTTCAAAAACCGCCGTCCTTTTTCTTTTTGTTTGACGACCACCTTTTGACCTCACACACACACACACACACACACACACACACACACACACACACACACACACACACACACACAGAGTCTGCTGGGTGATTGAGGAATGTCTGAGTTTGGACTAACGCTGAGAGGATGCTGCCATCCGACCGACGCTGTATGTGTATGTGTATGTGTGTGTGTGTGTGTGTGTGTGTGTGTGTGTATTTCTTAGTGTTCACACTCTTCTTACGTCTGCTTCTGTTTGTGTATGCATTCCATCAGTGTGTGTGTGTGTGTGTGTGTGTGTGTGTGTGTGTGTGTGTGTGTGTGTGTGTGTGTTTACCTCGGGTTGTGTTTGTCCGGTTTAAAGCTTCCAAACTGGTGGACTGGGAACAGATGTGGTCAGGAATGTCCTCTTTGTGTGTGTGTGTGTGTGTGTGTGTGTGTGTGTGTGTGTGTGTGTGTGTGTGTGTGTACAGTCAGTTAAAAGTCAGCTCACACACGAACATAAAACAAACACAAATCTACCTTTTTGGTTTCTCCCTATCGTTTCTGTCTCTCCTGGTGAAGTTCAGGTGAAACTAAAGACATCATCGTCAAATTTTTAACTCTGGTCCTTTTCTGACTGATTTGTGGACGTCCTTTGTCTCGTTTTTTTGACATTTTGTGTGTCACTTTAGTCGTTTTGTGTCCCCAGCTGTTAATCTTGCAGATGTTTTGCCTGATGGGTCCATGTGGTGATGCAGCCACTGCTGCTGTGCTTGCTCTGACTGGAGAGCTTGAATTGAGCAGCTCATCAGCATCATCAGCTGCACCTGTGATAATCATGCTGTTTTATTTCCAGGAGGTCTCACTCTGTCTGACTCCTGCTGAACCAAAAACTGCTGAAACCTCAGGATTAAAAAAAACCTTCAGGGTGAAACAGTTTCTGAGAAAGTGGTTTGTTCTTTTGAGAACAGTTTGTCAGGCATCGGTCTCTCTCTCTCTCTCTCTCTCTCTCTCTCTCTGATGGTTGTTGGACCTCCCTCCCTCTGCCCCCCCTTCCTCCCCTCCCTCCCTCCCTCCTCGGCAGCAGCAGACGGGGTCGAGTCGCCTCTCCGCCGCCCGGAGCTCATCTCCAAACCACCGAATCACATCTTTCACCGGGAGCTCGACGGTCCTGACGCTCATAATGTCCCTCTGAAGCCCGACTTACGCTTCTTCTACGACCTCTGTGAGTTTTAAAGTGGATGCAGAGAGCGCGTGAGGACAGACAGATGTTGGACGGATTTTTTGTTCTGCTTTTGGTGTGTAAAACTTGCCCAAGTAGGTTAACGGGACGAACCGGAGGAGGTTTTTCTGGTCTGTTTGGAAAATACCGTGAGTTCGTTCTGAAGAGAAAGAGGGACGGGGGGAAGTTGTAGAAAACTCTTGAGTGTGTTCGGTCCAATGCGTCCGGAGCGGCCGCTGAAGCAGCAGGACCACCGGAGAACGACCGAGGGAGGCTCGGAGGGAAGAGCGGCTGCTGGACGTTCATGTCTCCTCTCCCCACCGGCACCGAGGTACGCTCACATTTTAACCATCTTTTCTCGATGAACTCTCCCTCCCTGTACTTCTTATCATTGATGGACAGATGTCAGAGGTCACGGACGCACCTCCAAAATAAGACAAAACACACAAAGAAAAGAAAAAAGAAAAAATGCACCGAAATGCAAAAGTCAGATCAGCTGACCAGAATCAGCTCAAAGAAAATCTAATAAAAAGTATGTTTTGACCCTTCACAATAAAAGCCCAAAGCTCCAAACTGCTCTCCAATCGATCACTGTATTGATCCTCCTGTTCTGCGAAGTGCGCGCGTGCTTCCAGTCCAAGTTTAGACGGTCTCGTAAAAGCTGTGCGCGTGCATGTGTCCTGGAAACGTGTAAATGCATTTAGTTCTCACGCACAATGAGCTACGTTACTGTTATCATCACCACCACCATTATTATTATTATGGTTTTATATATCTCAGTTCAATGAATTAACAGCTGACTAAGAATGACGTCACCAGTTCCGCTTGACATGTCACACTCTTCCAGGTGATTCAGGGGATCTTTCCTCAAAAATTGAAGAAATGCCAACACTGATCAACACTTCCTGCGCCCCAGAGGATGAACCCTTTAGGTCCTTTAATGACGTCATGACCTTTCCAGTACTGCCACACAACAAACAAAACAGCTGCACGAACAGCTGTTGGGTATTAATGTCTGTAGTGGGCATAGCAGCCAGTAGGGGGCAGCAGCAGGAGCATTAACGTGTTTGAAACCCTGAACTGTTTCATTTTCTGCTTCAAATCTGTCATTTCAGCCACACGCTCTTCTTCTGCGGTAACAGCTTCACTACTTCACTACACGTCGTATAGTTTTATTTTCAGAAGACGTCGGGCTCCTCAGAGAGCTGTGCTCTCCAGGACTGGGTTTAATCTAAGAGGCACAACAGGAATCCGATTTTGTTCTCCGCCTCATCTCTCAAACATTTCTTTTAAAAACAAACTTCCCTCACAAGAAAAATGTGGAGCGTCAGCAGAAAAAACAACACAAAAGAGACAAAAAATACCGCAGGATGAAAATGGAGAAATTACCACGATATCAGAGCCAAATGTGGATTAATCCGCCGCTGAAAATAGTCCCCAAAAGCTTCAGCAGCCAGGTTTTTTTTCGGACTGAGTACTTTTGAAACTCTATATTTGGGAGGTGTTTTAACCGAAGGGACCGGAAGGATACTGAACTTTTTCAGAAGATCAAAAGTCGTGTTTGTTTTCTTTTTAAAATCCGGCCCTGAACGGCACAACATTTACACCGTGAGCAGGAGGTCAGCGAACGCACCATCACAACGTGAGAGCAGATCACAGATGATAAAAAAGAACTGTTCTCTTTAAAAAGAAGTGTGTGTGTGTGTGTGTGTGTGTGTGTGTGTGTGTGTGTGTCCTGGTTGGGTGATTATGAAGTCAGTGCTGCAAAGATAAAAAGACTGAAATAGTGACGATATTCTCGTACTGATGACATCAAATGTTTCTGCGGAGGACTGTGGGTCGATTGAAGTTTTATAAAAACACAACAAACAGGTCAAAGTTCAGAATTAACTGTCCTAAAAACGGATTAATCAGAAGCTGAGCTGTGAGACGACGAACCAATGAAAAGCCGGAGAGGGCAGAGGCACTGAGGAGCAGAGAAGGTTTGTCAGAATAATAAACACGAAGCAGGATTTTTCAACACGGAGAGGGTTTGTTTGGAGCCTCTTCCTCCTCCTTCACACCTCCTCTTCATCAATCCAAACAAGCTCCTGAATCCAGACTTCTATTGCAGTTCTGGTCTGTTGCTCATTTTCAGACTCTAGTGGGATGCAAAATGTGAAAAAGCTCCCTCTAAACTGTTTGCCATAGGCTCTGTGGCGTAACAGATAGTGCATTGGACTTCTAGGTTATCATGAAATAAGAGATTTAAAGGTTGTGGGTTCAAGTCCCTCCATAGTCAATATTTAGAATTTGCGGTTTTACTGTGACCTTCTGCGGCTGCAAACCACCTCAACTGTGGCGTCATGGCAACATGTTGTTAGCTGTTTGTTAACTTGAGTCTAGAAAATATCGAATATATAATTTTGTTGGCATTAGACACAGGAAACACTTTATTTTATTCAAGTCTGTCTTCAAGAAGTGGTGCCTGATCAAAATGTGGCTCTGTGGCGCAATGGACAGCATGTTGGACTTCTAGGAAAACAATGATGAAGGCATTCAAAGGTTGTGGGTTTAAATCCCACTAGAAGCAAGCTGACTCAGCAGCACCGAACCTTTAAATTACATGTTTAATTAAACCAGGCTCATTTAGACCCTTCTGTTATAAAAACTGATTTCACAGGCAATCAGAAATCAAACGCACCCCAACCATCCCAAGTATTTGGAAGCAGTTTTAATATTGCAGGGTAATTATGGGATGCGGGAGGATGGTTTCCTCGGTGTTTGTCATTTATAATAATTAGCCTGACAATTTAGCATCATCTGAGGTTAGACAGAGGCTCTTCTGTGACGTGCAGCTGTGTGTGTGTTTGTGTGTGTGTGTGTGTGTGTGTGTGTGTGTGTGTGTGTGTGTGTGTGTGTGTGTGTGTGTGTAATGACTAATGTACTGTATGTATCAGTGCATTTGTGTGTGTATGTTGTGTACGTTGTTTACTGTGTTGCTTTGAGGTCGGAAAACACTGCGGTATACATGTGTCGCCTGAGCCACACACACACACACACACACACACACACACACACACACACACACACACACACACACACACACACACACAAGGATTTGGATGCACTTCAAATGAAAAAGCTTCACTGAGGAGAGAGACGGAGGTTTGTTCAGTTCAAATAAACTTTTAGAGGAGACTGCAGTACCACTGAGGGCCACCAGGGGTTCCAACCATCCTCCAATAGACTCCCATTCAAAAAGCATCAAGTTCTCTCCTGAAATACAAAGTCAGTAAATGTTTTCCATAAGTCATCATTGTGTCATTAGATAAAATCTCCTTCTGATCAGAGTTCTAGTACTTCTGGAAATAATTCATCATTCATTGGATATTAGGACTCAGACACAGATATGTTTGGGGGCGGGGCTGCTTTCTCACATGACCTTGTCCAAAGTCTCATCAAATGAGAACGCAAGAGTTTGGTGAGTGGGAGACCCGATAAGAAACAGAACCGTCATCAAGTCCGAACATTTTATTCAACAACTTCACCGCAAAGTAGGAACAAAGCTCTGAAGTGTTCATTGTGTTTAAACCAGGTGTGTGTGTGTGTGTGTGTGTGTGTGTGTGTGTGTGTGTGTGTGTGTGTGTATGTGTGTGCGTACACTCCCATCATGAATCACTGCACACACACACACACACACACACACACACACACACACACACTAACGTTCTGTTTCTGTGTTATTAGTCACACAACAAAGGCATGAACACACACAGGGACTTTCCAAACGCACACAGAGTCTGTAGTTGTGATGACACATTTAGAGCGTCTCACCTCGACGGGTCGACCGTCCGCTGAGACGACTCCGTTTCCCACAATGCACTGCAGAACAATGGAGCCAAAATAATCAGATCGGAGCAGAGTGAGGCGTCGCAGCTGAAGTCCGGAGTATTTTTACATTCATTCGTCTGTCAAAAAGAAGAACAAACTCCAAATGAAAACACGAACCTGAGATGTCCGGATTTAGCCGTGTGCTGTCAGACCTGAGGTCAAAGGTCAGACCCTCCCTGCTCCGACTCGAGCTTTACGTTTCTCTCAGGAGACGTTTCACAGCTCTGTTGCAGCATCGTTGCATAAGAAGCGTCTTTTCTCTTCATCCTCTGCAGCTGATTTCTTTTTTTCAAATCCAAACAAAAACAAAAGTTTCAGTTTGAAGAAGCTCCAAATTAAAATCACAATGAATGAACAATGATACTTGATTTCATCTCAGAGTGTTTTTACAAAAGAGTTAAAGTGTTTTTGATGTCTAATTTCTCTGTTTTTTAGCTTAGATGTAGAGTTTCAGTTTATCCTGCTGGAGGATGAGAATGGAAGAATAATAATTGTTTATTATTATTATCTATTGATTATTTTACCATGAAACTGAACAATGTTTAATCTTCTTCACATCATGTGAACCCTTTTTATCGCCACGTTTTTATTCACAAACATGTTGCGTTCAAAATATCCGAGCAGAGCGTCTGTCAGAGTCTACTCTGTGTGTGTGTGTGTGTGTGTGTGTGAGTGTGTGTGTGTGTGTGTGTGTGTGAGTGTGTGTGTCTGTGTGTGTGTGTGTGTGTGTGTGTGTGTGTGTGTGTCTGTGTGTGTGTGTGTGTGTGTGTGTGTGTGTGTGTGTGTGTGTGTCTGTGTGTGTGTGTGTGTGTGTGTGTGTGAGTGTGTGTGTGTGTGTGTGTGTGTGTGTGTGTCTGTGTGTGTGTGTGTGTGTGTGTGTGTGTGTGTGTGTGTGTCTGTGTGTGTGTGTGTGTGTGTGTGTGTGTGTGTGTGTGTGTGCGTGCGTGTGTGTGTGTAGATGGAGCTGATTGAACACAAAAGGAAACAGCAGGAGAACAGTGTGGATCTATTGTGTGTTTTATGTGTCTGACAGAAATCGTCTGTTGCGTGTGTGTACACAGAGACACACACACACAAACACACACACACACACACACACACACACACAGACCACACACAGCCTGCTGGCCTACATCGTATGAAGATGTGTGTGTGTGTGTGTGTGTGTGTGTGTGTGTGTGTGTGTGTGTGTGTGTGTTTTTATGAAAGTGGACACACAAACGGTCCCAAAGTGGACAGACAAAACGACGGGTGTTAAAACATGTCGTTTGAATATGAACCAAAAGTCCCCGTCGTGTCTCTTTGAGGTAGTTTTGTGTCTTTTTAATCTCTGTCATCATTTTGCATCCCCGTGGTAGTTTTGTGTTTCATTGCCGTGTCTTCACGGTGGTTGTTGCATCTTTTCTTTGTTCAGTGTTGTTTTGTGGTCAGTTTGTACCTCTTTGCTGTTGTTGTCTTTTTGTGGGAGCTGACAATCTTTAAAATATTCATGGGATTTTTTGCTGTAAAAAAATCATCAGAAGCTGTGCTGGAAGTATATAGATATGCAGCTTTTAGGAGGGGTTTTTTTTGCTTTTGGCCCCATGATTCTCTAAGTTCAATAAATAAATTTGAAAAAGATTAGAACTAAAATATTTCTGTGACGTGCAGCATGATTATTATCACAGGAAGTGATTACATATTTATTCCTTTATCAGGTGGTGCTTTCAAGAAAAATATGTAATTTTCTTTCTCAACCTGCAATGTTTTCTCATTCCTGCAATTTTATGCAAAAACCCACTTAAAACTAAAAAAATTATGACATTTTTGAGAAAATCTGACAGAATCAAACATTTTCGATTGTAACAATTGCAAAAAAACCAGCTGTGACATCCTGGAGTGACTTTACAGTCACCAACGACCTCACACCTACGTACTGCATACACAGCCCAACACACAGAACAAACTGCGCAGTTAAAGAGGAGTAAAGTTATGTTTTATCAACATTTAGTATTTCAGATGGTGTCCTCCAACAGCACCATGGTGTAACTTAGGGTTAGAGATTTGGGTTTAACTTTGTAAGATATGACTCTGGTGGGACTTGAACCCACAACTTTTGAATCACTTCTCTTGTGCTTGGCTAGAAGTCCAACGCGCTGTCCGTTGCGCCACAGAGCCACCTGTGTCTGGGGACTTTGGAATAAACTTGAATATTTTATCAGTGAAGGCTGTTGCGAACTGCCTGGGAGGCAACGCTGAGGGCTAAAATCCACGAGGCCTCCTTCTCTCACTGATGTCATATAAACATGAAGGCCCATAGAAGCAGGAAAAATGTAAACACTACACACTACTACACACGCTACACAAACAAGCTGCGTGCTCTGGTTCTGGAGTTTGAGGCCTGCAGGCTCATTACAGAACAAGTCTAAGTAATAATTCAGATTATTATCCAGAATCCATAATTGCTGCAATCAATCTCTATTTTCTCTGTTTTATTTCTCTCTCCTGTGTGTCGGAGCCCAAATACAATAAATAACGTACGTCACCGTGCAGATTTAGAGCAGCACCGGGAGGACGGCAGAGCAGTGTGTCCACTGAGGAAGATTTTTCAATCTGACTTCAGTGTTTACCAAGAAGTTCAATGTGCTATCTGTTGCGCCACAGAGTCTTCTTCTACTTGGAAACAACATGCATGATGAAACCAGGCTGACACAAAGACTGATGACTCTGGTGGGACTTGAACCCACAACCTTTGAATCACTTCTTTCATGGTAACCTAGAAGTCCAATGCGCTATCCTTTGTGCCACAGAGGCTTGTAGTGATTGTGCAAACCCTGTTGCCATGGAGACACAGTTCAAGTGGTTCTGCAGCGGATGTTTTCCATCACTGGTTCACTGCCCGATTCACGTGTGTCCATCCACAGTGAGTCGTCAATGGGTGGCTCCGTGTTGCCCTAGACAGAGCATTGGACTTCTAGATGATCATTCAAAGGTTGTGGGTTTGAGTCCCACCAGGCTCATAGCTTTTGACCTCTCTGAAGATGTCGTAATGCCCTTTTTTAGCTGTGGCGGGTAAAAAAAAAGGTTCAGCTGAAGGAGACGGACGGCGTCCGACGGCTCTGTTTAATTTAACGGACCTCACGTCTGTCCGCAGTCTGTCCGGTTGTCGCGACGAGATATGGCATCAATAACACAGACACACACACTGACCCCGGTGGAAGTGAAAATGTTGGTTCACTGCCTGCGTGTGTGTATGATGAGGTGTGTTTGAAGCGGATGCACCTGGAAATACCTTGATAGGTGATGAAGAGGATGGTCAAAGGACACAGACACACACACACACACACAGACAGACACAAACACACACACTACAGCCTTTTCTGTTCTCTCAGTGTGTGCTGAGTGTTTTAAGTACCGACAGACAAGTTAAAGACATACGTGTGTGTGTTTTACTCACGTTATGGGGACATACATCTGCTTGCACCGTCTCATTGTGGGGACTTGTCTTCCTACGAAAAGTCCTTCTCACATAAATCATTCAGATTTAAGTTGACGTCTTGGATTAAAGAGTTGCAATCGTTGGAAACAAGAAAAATAAACTGGTCTGAAATACGTTCCTTCTCTCGCCTCCATCTCTATAAGTTATATGAAAGTTTGATGTTTTTTCCATCAGAGAGCAGGACGTCTTATCCAACATGCTCGGAGGCTTCACGACAAGCGCAAACATAATTTCTAGTCAGAGTTTGAGTTGCAGCAGGTGGAGATGATGAGGTGAAGTTAATGTGAAAAAAATCCTCCCAGAGTTCCAGAGGACGAACATTCATGAGCTTCCCACCGTAAACTAGAAACCTCTGGCTACATTAAAAATATAACTTTTACTGTTAGAGAAGATCATTAACCGAATCGTAAAGTTTTAGCTGTCCTGAGTTAGAGACAGAGTGTGTCCCATCGGGGCTGCCGTAGGAGTCAGCACAGTTTCAAGGTGGACAGCCAAGATTAGCATTTGACCGCAAGTGGAATTTGATCTTCTGTTCCTCGGTTATAGTGCGGAACAATGGAGACCAGAGTTTGTCTTGAAGTCGCCTAAAACTGGGTTTATACCCAAGTCTGAAACCAGTTCTAAGTCCAAACCAAGTCCAGAACTACATCCTAAACCTGTCCAAAACCAATTGAAAACCAATCCTAAACTTGTTAAAAATCAAGTCTAAAACCATTCCCCAAATTGTCTTAAACCAAGTCTAAAACCAGTTTAAAACTAGTCCAAACAAAGTCCAGAATCAGTCCTCAACCAGTCCAAAACCAAATCTGGAACTCAATGCAAAACCAGTTTAAAACTGGCTCTAAACCAGTCTATGTTTGTGGGTTTCTTTCCTCCTCCAACCAGTCAGGTGTCAGTTATGGTTCCGAAATAATGAGCGGAAACATCACGATGTGCCAGTGAAGTTGACCTTATATAAAAACTAAAAATGAAATGCTGTCATAATTCAGGTATGAATGATGTTATGAGTTGATGGCTTCATACGTGTTTTGTGAGGTCACCCTGACCTTTGACCTTTGGCCACCAAAAAAAAACAACGTACTTAATTTATCCGAGTGAATGTTTGTGCCAAATTTGAAGATCTGCTCATAAAGAACATCTGCTGTCGCTGTCCAGGAAGTGAATGGAAGTCAATAGACTGTTCTCTGAAGTGCTGGAAACACTGCTGAGTGTGTGTGTGTGTGTGTGTGTGTGTGTGTGTGTGTGTGAGTGTGTGTGTGTGACCTCGCCGTGACTTTTCATTCGGTTAACCACAGTGTTGAAACGGCTCCACCACAGCTCTGTTCGGTACTCTGTCTGTCCTCCACCGTCTCTCGGGGTCATTTTCTCTCCGCCGGTCGGTTCGATTGAAGAAAACGTCGTTTCTTCTGAGTCCGACTCGGCTGCTTTTGATGAAGTCACGTTTTCTCCGTTCGGGCTCCTTCGGACCGTCTTTTCTCTGCTCTTCCTGTCGGCCTTCGTGGACCTCGGGTTCTCCAGGAAATATTACAGAAGAGTTATTATAGAGTTCACTTGTTTCGCTTGAGCAGATTTTAACCTATAAAAAGTTGCTCTAAGCCATTAATTGTGACTCTGGTGGGATTCTAATTCACAATGTCTGAATTTCTCCAAATTAAAATACCAACACACTCTCCATTAAGTTTCAAATATATAAATGACTTTTCCTCAAGTTATTAGAAAATATAATCAGGTCACAATCGTGTTTCCCCTCCGTCCTTCTTGGTGCAGTTTACAGGGCTGGTTTCACAAAATCTAAAGTTTTAAGTCATACGAACGTTTATTTCCAACATCATTAATGTTATTTTAGAGTGCAGACCCGAGTGAGCTGTCACTGCGGTGTTTATAGAGCCCTGCAGTTCCTACATCTTTTTCCCCACAACCGTAAAGTCGCTGTTTAAATCTCAGCTGTGAAGGAGAATCTGCAGGTGTTTCCACGCAGTAAAAATGGATTTCAACCAGCAACCCGCAGACCTGCTCTGCATCTGGCTCATATTACTGACACCCCAACTCCTCCAGGACTCCCATCTAACTCTCACACAGACACACACACACACACACACACACACACACACACACTCTCCCCCTCTCACCCCCTCATCTCGGTTTTTTAGCGGGCAGCTGCAGAAACACTTGTTTACGTACGAAGGACTAATTGGGTCAACCTGTGTTACTGTATCAATGACTTTGTAGGAGGCCGTTATCCTCCAGTGGACACACACACACACACACACACACACACACACACACACACACACACACACACACACACACACACACACACACACACACACACACACACACACACAGGGTTAAGAGAAGAGACCGCATTCTTGTCTTCCAGCCAAACATTACATGTGTCCTCACAGTTTTTACACAAAAGAACAGAGAACTCCTCTATGGATCTCCTCCTCCTCTTCCTCTTCTTCTTCTTCTACTCCTTTATAAAGCTTTTCACCTCCTGCCTCTGTGAGTCTCTTTGTGTCACTGCCGTGTTTTATGTTGTTTAGAAGAAAGACCACTGTTCTCCTTTTAGGGCGTCAAATACTGCAGTTTTCTCAAAGCCTGCTGGCGTCTCTCAGATTCCCCCCACGGTGAACTTTGGCGTCGGTGGCCTGACCACCTGATTCGGGACATCAGGTGAGGTAGGACAGATGATCAAGACCATGTGGAAGCAAAGTCACTGTAGTTTTATTTTAAGTAGCCACAGATTGGATATAAAAGTGATTGTCGCTTCAGGCTCTAAAAAATAAGGCCCATGCAGAAGTGCCTTAAACTGCAATACCACCGAGCGCCACTAGAGGTCGGCTCCAAAAAGCTGCTCCAAACTAGCAAGATGGTGACGAACAGAATCTGAACTGGAGGCTTCATGACGTTCACAAACCAACGATGACATCACTGATGGTTTCCGCTTGTACGATAAGTTACATGATCTTAACGTTACCTACTTTAATAATGAACCGAAGCAGTTTTTGGTTCCTGTACTGAAGCCATCTTGTGGGAATCTCTGGGACGGCAGCAGGCGTTGACAGAACGTCGGTATTCGACACCCTGAGAATGAAAACGGGTCGAGAAATAAGAGGCGCTGATCATTTGTCAATTAATCCAGAGCGCTTACAGGAGTCTGGCACTCTTTCCACAAATGAGACTGAAAACGAGTTGTTTACAGGAACCAGACAAGAGAGTTGGTGTTCGTGAAGCGGGAAGCTAACCGGCGTTCCCTCATTGTTTTCTCCAGGTTTCTACTTCCTGTGACATCATCACACCATGCCTGAGGGGTCACGGCGTGGCAGCCAGAGATCGCCCAGTAACGCAGGTAAAAGGGAAGCGAGGTGGGGGGGTGGGGGGTGGCAGCGGTTGTTATCCATAAAACTGGTCAGATATTTCCCTCAGGAGGTGGTGGAGACCAAAAACAGAGCTAAAAAAAAAAGAGAGAGAAGTCAGTCAGATTAAAGGTTTGGATCATCTGTCAGTCAGTGAGTGACTAACTAGTTCGTGGGATTGTTGTAGTAAAGTTGCCGTTCAAGTAAAGACCAAAATATCTGCCGACAGCACAAATAACTAAACACATGTTGTTTCTCTTGAGTAGATTTTAACCTATAAAAAGTTGCTCCAAGCCATTAATGGTGCCTCTGGTGGGACTCTAACTCACAACCTCGGAATTTCTCCTAATTAAAATACCAACACACTGTCCATTAAGTTTTAAGTTTCCATAAGGTTTTTCGTGATTTTATTTTGAACTAAATTATAAGATGAATGTGGAATATTTTGAAATAACTGGTTCACTGTTTTTTTGCTTCTAAAACTTAAGTTTTCATCTATAAATCAAAAACCTACGAGCTGAGCCGGTTGTGGTGGGCGGGACTAATGCTGGAAACCTGATAGTTGATTGCGGTGTTGAGAAATTTGCTCTTAAAACAGTTTTTGCACAATAAAGACACAAAAATACCCTAATGGGCAAAGACATAAAAGCTTAAAGACAAGATATTAAAAAAAAAAAAAAAAAAAAAAACACAAAAAGACACATGAGACTGTGGATGGATCTGAATTAAAAACCACAAAATATAAGTTAAAACACGGTCGAGGCAGCTCGAGCAGCACCTTCAGTATGTATGTTTCCACGCTTCGCGCTCACCTCTCTGCAGCTGTTGGGCCCCTAAAACGGCCTCCACGCAAGTATGCAAATTAAAAATGTTAGCAGCTGGTGCAGCCGCCGTAAACTGAAGGTTTCTGTGGACATCTGCGGATTGAAACCTCAAACAAACAGACTTATGTGTGCCCTTACTGTCGGCGGTGTGCATGAGAGGAAATATGAGGCTCTGTGGCACAATGGACAGTGCGTTGGACTTCTAGTTGAACACAGTAGAAGTGATTCAAAGGTTGTGGGTTCGACTCCCACCAGAGTCAGTGTTTAAAACTGCCTGATATGGTGACTTTATCTGTATTTCATCCAGCTTTCAAAATAAAAGGCATATATATTTCATATATTTGAAAAATACTACAATTATTCCAGCTTAACCTCACTGAGTGAAGCGTTGTTGTTTTCCCACTGAGAGTCAAGATTTTATTTCAGTGTTTTCGGTCTCGGCTCAACTTTCTCTCCGAGCTGTGACTTCCTGTCACCAAACCAGAGAGAGGCCCGGCAGAGTGGACTGCTATTATACACAACACTAACACACATACATACACACAGACTTACAAACACACACACACACACACACACACACACACACACACACACACACACACACACACACATACACACACACACACACATACATACACACAGACTTACAAACACACGCACACACACACACACACACACACACACACACACACACACATACACACACACACACACATACAAACACACACACACACACATAGAGGCTCTGTAATGATGTGTAATTACACACAGCCACCATGCTGTTTAGTTGCTCTGCTGTTATATTGGCTTCCATACTTAGCATTTACACACACTTACAAACACACACACACACACACACACACACACACACACACACACACACACACACACACACACACACACACACACACACACACACACACACCTAGAAACATACCAAAGGGCAGTTACATTTCTGCACACGCTAAAATTCTGCAATTATCACAGAGGCAACACATTTGTACACAAACACACCACTGATTGTTGCATGCAGAACTGGCATGTGGACATGCGCACGCACACACACACACACACACACACACACACACACACACACACACACACACACACACACACACACACACACACACACACCAATATACTCTGTGGGCAGGAAGTTGTATGGTTTGTGGTGATAAAGTGTAGCGCCGAACAATGTTTCTGCTGTAACAAACACACACACACACACACACATACACACACACACACACACACACACACACACACACACACACACACACACACACACACACACACACACACACACACACACACCATAAAAGGCCACAGCAGATCTGTTGATTATAACCATAGAAAGGAACGAGGCAGAAAATAGAGAACACGCCCAGATAAGGCTGCAGAAACACGACGAGATGAACGATAGAATAGAAACAGAGCAAGCTGAGAAAATCACGGATTTTTATCTGTGGTCGTGTTCTCGCTTGTGATTGGCCGGTTTCTGGAGACTCCCTGCTGTTATTATTTCAGTAACAAACAGTCTGAACAGAAATGAGGAAGGAACCGGGAGGGAAGACTGAAACACTCCGAGTCAGAGTCAAACCGCGGAGTTTTAGACTTTACAAAAAACCTCCGGTGAGAAAAGTCCATCAAAGTTTTAATAAACCGCTTTTTAAATGCAAAAACAAACAGTGAAGTCTGTGAAATGTGTTTTTGTCCTGAACCTTGCACAAAAAAAGGAGACATAGCTGGAAAAGTGAGGCCGATGCAGAAGTGCTATCAGGTGCAGTACTACTGAGGGCCACTAGGGACTGACTCCAAAAAAAAAAAAGCCTCCTGCTCCATAGACTCCCATTCAACTTCTCTCATCAAATCCAAAGTGAATAAAATGTGTCCATCAGTTATCTCGGTGTTGTTAGCTAAAGTCACTCCTTCTTATTAGTTTTCTGGAGGTCCATCTGAAAATAATCCCTCATTCATTAGAAAAGAAGATTCAAGAAGACCTGTTTTTGGGGGCGTGTCTGTTTGATTGACAGGCCTGTTGTGCACTGAGGGTTCTGTTATAGGTGGGCGGGGCTTAGTGTCCCTCAGACCTTTCATCAGGTGGAATTCAAGGAATTTACTGTCAAGACTGAAGAGGAAGGGATGGCAGCAACGTGAAGTTCAGAGAAGTGATGTAAAATTAGCAGCTTGTTGAAGGGAGTTCACTGGTGACTGCAGGAATAAATGTAAACACAAGGAAACCGTGAGGGTGTGTGTGAGGGTGTGTGTGTGTGTGTGTGTGTGTGTGTGTGTGTGTGTGTGTGTGTGTGTGTGTGTGTGTGTGTGTGTGTGTGTGGCACAGTGCTGCTGGGGGTGACGGGCTCAAAGGACGACTCACTTCCTGTCTTTGTCTCTTTATCTGCTGCAGTCTGAAAACTTTCACTCAAACGCTGTTAAAAGGCCACTTGGACTGTTGCGCTGAATCTGACTCTGAAGTTACATTCTCAGTGTTTAAACATCTGGTTTAAAGTTACATTCTCCCCATATTTAAACATTTGGTTTAGAGTTTCATGGGTGCCCCGTCCCTCAGCTTCCTCGTCACTCTCTTATCTGTAGAATTATTCAGTGATTGAAGGGAGATACAAAGATGAAAAATAAGAAAGATCACAAAAAAAAGGAATTGCTGCTGGTGTCATGTTGGTATCTTAAATTATTTTACACCTCGGGCCGCAAGAAATAATTTTGGCTCTAAAAACGTTCCTACAATACTCTGCAGTGTTTCAACAACCCAGTATAACGGATAAACGTGAAATAGACACGCTTTGTGCTGTCTAGGCGTGAAAGTTACACGTTTTCCTGTTGTGGATGAAAATGAAACCTACTGCTTGTATTGAGCCGTGTGATTTTCAGGAAAATAAAACTTACAGCTAAAATGAGTGATGATTCCACAGCACCTGACATTTACATGCATTTAAGTTTCACGCTTTCAAAGCGTGTAACTGTCACACCTAGACAGCCCAAAGTGTGTCTATTTCACATTTCTCTGAAGTAGACCGGTGTTTTTTTTTCTTTATTGCAAATTTTTGATATTTTAGTTTTCGTAATAAAGTCAGTTTTATTTTGAAAGGTGACTTTATGCTGTAATACTTTCAGCAAAGCATCTGCTCACGACAGTTTTTCTTGGGAAAAGTTGCATGAATCTTGCTAAATTGCCGGCTGTTGCAGATATTACAGAGACTGTGTGAGTTCACGTTAATTGTTCACAACTTTCCTGAAATGACTTTCTTGTTAAAGACAAACTTTTCTCTGAAATCTTTCTCCAAATACAATTAATCGTGCACCGTTTGAATCATGTGACTTTGTGCTTTCAGATGACGTCTTGTTTAGTGAGTTTAAGGGGTTAATACAGTCAGTCCGCCACAAACACAAGGACGGTAGTTAAATATCACATTTTAAATTGAATTATCGATGAGCTGAAGCGCAGCCGGATATTTTTTCTTCTGTTCTTCAGGTTCACGTGTCGCAGTTTGTCCTATTCTGAGAAACTGGTTACGAACACTTAATGACAGGAGCTCCTGTCTTATTACTGTAATCACACGCTGGAATCCACTCCGCCTTATAGTTTGTGTTTGAAGGGAGATTCCCCTTCATGTCAATCACCGTGTGGCGTTTAGGAACAGAAAAACACACCTGATGTTCTGTAGTGAGGCTTCTTCAGACATTTTGTTTATTACATTCTCCTCGCACAATATTTATCATTTATGGCACAATTCTTTGTTTTAATTGGTTCATTTTAAAGCAAAAAATGTTGAAGTAAAATGGAAACTAAGGTCAAATGACAAAATTCAGGCTTTGAAGACTTTGAGTGTATAAAGTTTAGAAATCTTTAATTAAATTTTTTTTTAATCTGAAAATGTCTAAATAATTAATCTATAATCCAACATTAAGACAAGATAAGACTTTATTAAACTTTCAGTGGGGAAATTTAGTCGTGACAGCAACTTAAGAATACAGGTGAAAGAAAAAAATTACAAATACGCAAACAATAAAAGTAGAATAGAATAAAAAGATTTATTTTTTTGAAAAATGCAAAAGGTTTTTATAAATACACACAAAAGCTATATACACAAAATAAATAAATACATCTTTGACCTATACAGTGAAATGTTAGTATAAATATTTCTGAACAAAGCAAAAACTGATTATTAATGCGCGTAGCTGATAAAAGACATATATTTTTCTGTACATTAGAAGATTTGACTTCTTTACTCTGATTACTATGATCTGTGTCTGTTTTAGAGATTAATACATAAATACACGTCTGTTTACATTTTACACAGGAAACATCTGACTCTGATGTTGGACCGCCGCTCCCACAGGTCGGTCTGTCGTTAAGTTTTCAGGGTGGATGTGCTCAGAGTTACGGAGTTACGTAACAGAGATGGAGGCTTTTATAAACAGCCTGTGGTTTGGACGGAGTTTCATTGGGTTGTTTGAGACTTCAGGTTAGAATCAGGTTTACGTTGAGAGGACGAGCGGTGACGGGACGGTCCTCATAAAGATAGAAGTACAAGTGTGTGTGTGTGTGTGTGTGTGTGTGTGTGTGCGTGTGCGTGTGCGTGTGCGTGTGCGTGTTTGTGTGTGTGTGTGTGTGTGTGGTGTGTGTGTGTGTGTGTGTGTGTGTGTGTGTGTGTCTGTGTGTGGTGTGTGTGTGTGTGTGTGTGTGGTGTGTGTGTGTGTGTGTGTGTGTGTGTGTGTGTGTGTGTGCGTGTGTGTGTGTGTGTGTGTGTGTGCGTGTGCGTTTGCATAAGAAAGACAAACAGAAAGAGATGTTCATAAAACCACATCCTGTACTCTTAAGTCAGGTGCGCGCGCGCACACACACACACACACACACACACACACACAGCCAATAACAGGAAATCAGGCTGCCTGAGTGTGACTGACAGACTTCAGTCAGTCTTTAACGGTTATCTGTATTGTTATAAATTCAGCAGAGAAACAGCATGTGGACTGATTGACACACACACACACACACACACTGACCCCTGCAAATTGTAAGTACATCTCTCTTGAACACATTTCTAATGGTCGTCTGTTTTTCTGCTCATTGATCTGCCGGTTTTCAGGTGGAACCGATCAGTCCTGATCTGGTTGTTTGATATGGGTTCAGGTTGTCTGGTTGGTTAGTGTGTGTGTGTGTGTGTGTGTGTGTGTGTGTGTGTGTGTGTGTGTGTGTGTGTGTGTGTGTGTGTGTGTGTGTGCAGTAGATCCTCCAGTTCTGATGTCCAGTTGTTGAATCTGTTCTGTTTTGGGGACTCGTCGACTCAATTGTTTTTCTCCTTTTTGGACTCGGTTATGCCGTTGAGCCGTGTTGCATCATGCTGACAGGTGTTTCTATTATTTTGTCCACCCTGTTTCTATGAGGCTGGGTGTTTAAAGCTGTGCATGTATTCTATAAGCTAAAATTCTTAATTGTCTGTAGATCACATGATTGAAAGCATCCAGGAGGTTATATTTCATCAATCTCAAAACAGGCCCAAAGCGTTCAGTACAATGTTTGATTAATCGTTAAAGACCAAAAAAAATCTTCATGTTTGAAAAGCTTGTACGAGAAAATGTTCGTCATTTTTTGAAGAAAAATAACTTTTAAGACAGTTAATCAGTAAATAAAATCTAATTCCACATATTTCTGGGCTGTTTAATCTGCAACAGTGAATCATGTTTTTTATCTCTGCTTCATTTATTCTGTATTTAAAATCTAGATCTGTGAACATGTCTCAGACATCATATTTACGGCGATTATACTCAAAAATCAATAATTTAAGAGCATTTTGTCGTTTTACTTCCCTTGTGTGAAGTCTATTAGGAGCCAACGACTTCTTTTTTCTTTTATATAAAAGATGTTTTTTCTAAACGAAACATGTGGAACGAAAGCAGCTCAACGCTTCAAACCACATGTAGCTGCTTTACAACCGTGTTGGCAGCTTTTAAAACTCTTCCTCTACAAAACCTGACGGACTGATATCAGCTCAAAGGGGCCCGCGTGGAAAAAAAAAAAAAAAGTTTCTCCTTTAACACTCGGTGAGGAAATTTTCCTCCTGCCGGGACGTCTGGAGTTTTAAACGCTTAATGAGCCTTAAATACTTCACCGCGTCGGCGAGTCTCTGCCAGCAGGCCGGGCAGGTGGGTTCATGTCTGGACGGAAAAGTTATTAGCTGTTTGACGGAGATATTCAAAGGTTGTTGGTTCGAGTCCCGTCAGAGTCGATGTTTCTGACACTAAAATGTTTGCTGCTGCGTGCTGATTTACCACAAAGGAAATGGTTGTCTGTCACCACGGTAACGCTGTCAGATTAAATGAAGTTGGCTTAGCTTCTTGTTGTGTCATAACGAAACAACACGCCTGATGTACAGCTCATATGACAACAGCACTTCCTGTTTACCACTAACGATTTCCTCAATTCACCGATCAGCAAATTGTTTGAATGCAACTGTTGGGTCTTTTTGTGCTCGTACTTCCTGTCGAAATTGAGGTCGCCTTGACGACGGTTTGACTGGCAGGTGAGCAGCTGTTTGGATGGTTTTTCAGCTTCCACTGTTAGAAACACTTGTGTATTTATGTGTGTGTGTGTGTGTGTGTGTGTGTGTGTGTGTGTGTGTGTGTGTGTGTGTGTGTGTGTGTGTGTGTCAGCAAATAAAATAACTGTCCATCTGGTTCGATTTAAAAAGCAGCAAACGTGTCAAAAGTTTCAGAGTCAATCAGACGGATTCTGACTCGGAGGAAATCAGCTGGAGGATTAATTGATTGATTGATTGATTGGTTGATTGATTGATTGGTTGATTGATATTTATAGAGCCTGTTTTCAGTTTGAGTTGTTTAAATGCTCTGTGACACCATTTGTATTTGTAGTTTGAGTCCTGAACATCGACTCAAACACTGAATATCTCCGTACGTCAGTTGTTGTTTTTTTACACAGTGGACCTGTTCCTGCACTTGCTGACACCCTTGACGTTACCTTTCTTCTTCGTTGGTATCCCTATTGCCTGCTTTTTACCTGATAAGAGCAGCTGGTGGACTGAACTGTGTCTCTGTCTCCCTGCAGCTGCCAAACGTCCCTCCTCAGTCTCGTCCCTGAGTGGGATTGTGGGTAGGATGATGTCATCGGGCGAGCGAGGCGCGTCGTCCTCCTCCTGCACCTCCGTCAACACCGTCTGCTCGGATGGCGAGCGCCCCGCCTCCCTCTCCTCTTCTGCCTCCTCAGTCTCCCTGCAGGATGCCTCCCACTCCTCCTCCTCATCTTCCTCCTCCTCCTCGCTTCCATACGGCGCCGTGCCGACCTACAACGCCTCGTCGTCATCCTCCACGCCGAAGAGGAACGGTTCTGACATCAGCCTGGACCTCACTCCGCTCGTCACGCCACACGGAGGAGGAGGAGGAGGAGGAGGAGGAGTCTCTGTTGCCAAGGTGGCAGGAGGAAGCCACGCCCCTAACGGACATGCACCCAGTCCGACCGCGGCGGTGGTAGCAGTGGCCGCGCCGAAGCAGCTTTCTCGGCTGGAGCGAGTCGTTCTGGAGATCGTGGAGACAGAACGGGCCTACGTCCGAGACCTGAAGAGCATCGTGGAGGTAACAACTTTATTTGTTTTTATTTAAGAGAGTTTAAATTGTGTAGAAATGTAGTGAAAAGATGTGTAACGTCTAAAAAAAACTAAGATATTCAGATGTCACAGACTTTTTAAAAAGCAGCAGCCGGGGAACTTTTGGCTTAAAAAAATGACTCCAAGTCTCCAACCTGCTTTTTTTTATTATTTTTATTTTTTTATGGACAATCAGCTGATTGTGTTTCAGAACTTGAAGGGCTTTTGGACCAAACGTTAACGGCGAGTTTCCCCAAGAACTACCAAGGGATTTGTTTCCGTCTGCATTCTCACTGAAGAATAGGAAGATGTAAATCAGTCGGTTGTTGGTATAGCAACGTCTATTCTTCCGTGTTTTTGTTCTGTTATTAAAAGCTAAACAGATAGTTCGGCTCGTTTGAGGCGGGGTTACACGGTAAATACACGGAACAAACATCCTCCTCAGTCCCTGCAGTGCTGACATTTAAAAAAAAACAAAAATACATCATCCAAATGTTCCTCCAACATTTCTGCATAACTTTCAACACACAACGACTTTGAGTGAATGCAGAGGATGACATCATACAGGAAGTCATTCTGAAGCTGCAGGTTTGAAGAAATGATCGGGACGTCTGAGGGTTGCATCTGTTATATTTAACTTCCTGTCGTGCTCAGTCTGTCCTGGTGGACGCCAAATATCTGCAGGGTCCCCTGAGCTCTTTAAAAATAAACAAAGGACACAAAACGTCACTTCAGGAAGCTACGTGAAGTTACCCGTTTCCTCACTCTTCGAACTCCCTCTTGGGTTGGTTGGTTTCCACGGTTACTGTGGCCTGCAAGGTGTTGACCGGACGCGATTGCAGCGATTTAACGGAGAGAAAAATTAAACAGGACGTTGAGGAGAGGCCACATCTGTGTGTGTGTGTGTGTGTGTGTGTGTGTGTGTGTGTGTGTGTGTGTGTGTGTGTGTGTGTGTGTGTGTGTGTGTGGGAGGAGCCGGCTGATTTACCGGCCAGGTGTGAAAGCCTCCGGGCCGGTGTAACTGCAGCTGCCCTCCACACATCCTCCTCCCTCTGCTGCATCATCGATGGACAAACGTTCCTTCACATCAGAACTCTGTCACTCAGGAAGTGTCGTCTTCCTCCTCCTCTTCCTCTTCTCGTCTCATAAGCTTTGTCTCTTTGTTTTTATTTCAAAGCACAACTTACAGACACACGACACATTACTTTAAAGTTTATTTGTGGTTCTTTTTAATACCACAGAAAGTTGACGTCACGTGTACTCGTAGAAATACCACAAAAAAAAAGATTCATTAAAACTTCTAAGATTTATGTTTATCTGGAAACTGGACCATGTTGAGAGCACCGACTCAGTATTTCACCCGACCTGAAGAATGGGTCAGAAATGCTTTTTGGAAACAACTTAAAAGTTCTCCGTTGAGTAAAAAATGAACTTTTTTTAAAGGAACTTTTGAATGGAAAAAATGCTTCTTGACAGAATTTGCTGAGCTGGTTGTTTGACTGTGTGTGTTTCATCCATCATTGGTCCAGGTGCACCAGGTGTGTGTGTGTGTGTGTGTGCGTGTGTGTGTGTGTGTGTGTGTGTGTGTGTGTGTGTGCGCGCGCGTGTGCGTGTGTGTGTGTGTGCGTGTGCGTGCGTGTGTGTGTGTGTGTGTACACCTACAGCTGTCCGATCGGAGTGTGAAACATCCTTTTGAAGTAAAGGACAGAATTTACTGCTGCCTTCATCCCCTGCCATATTACACACACACACACACACACACACACACACACACACACACACACATACACACACTCTCGCTGAGGGCTCGGCTGTTGTCAGGTTTATCAGCTGTCTGTCAGTTTCTCCTCTCCGACCTCCAGCTCTCTCTCTCATCACCACATCTTTCTTCTTTGTTGGTTAATCCCTCCTGACTGTTTTCTTCCTCACTCAGGGGTCACTTTCAGCGTCACATGACTCCTGCTCACCTGCAGGTACTTCATCACTAGATTATTAGAATATTAGCGGATTGGTCTTTTATTTTTTTTTTTCCTAAACTTGTTTGCAGTTGAATTGTTATGATGACATTGTTTTGCTGAAATAAACAAGACCTTCCCTGAAACAGACGTCGTCTGGATGGCAGCATGTGTTGCTCCAAAACCTGTATAGATCGGATGCCGGCTTTGGAACTGTGCACCGATAACAAGCTGGATGGTCCCTCTCCTCCTTTAGCTCAAAGAGATGCAGCATCTATGATTTCCAAAATTAATTTCAAATTTTGATTCATCAGACCACAGGACAGTTTTCTGGATCATGTTTCTATCTGGTTTCTTCTTTGCAGAGTTTTAAACTGTGTTCACGGACGATGGTTTTCACAAGTGTTCCTGAGTCCATGCAGGGATTTTCACTCCAGAATCTTGGCTGTTTTTAATGCAGTGCCGCCTGAGGGTTTGAAGATCATCAAAAATCTGTTGACCCCCATTATTATGTTAGGTACTGTGATTAAAATGAATAAACTGTCAATTAAACTGCAACTTCAAAACACACAAAAATACAATGAAACTCCACAAAGCTTTTAAAAAAAAGCACACATTTATTCGTTTTTTTTCCCTGTTTCATATAAAACACTCTGCACCACATCTTGCTGTTTTAAAACTTTCTTCCAGCTGTGAGCTTTTCTCTGAAAGAAAAATGGCGTCAGTCAACGCGTCACTGAAACACCAGTCTCATTCAGTCCGTGCATTTCTGACTTTAACGGCCAACAGTGTGAAGAATCGGAGCAACAAACCCAGAATTCCCCTGTTCTGATGGAGACAGAGGAGGTCTGATAGATGATAGGTGTGTGTGTCTGTGTGTGTGTGTGTGTGTGTGTGTGTGTGTGTGTGTGTGTGTGTGTGTGTGTGTGTCTGTGTGTGTGTCTGTCTGTGTGTGTGTGTGTGTGTGTGTGTCTGTGTCTGTGTGTAATGTAAACCTTCATTCCTGCTGTTCTCTGTATTTGAGGTTTTGCTGAAGTCTGGTTTTGATTGGGGCTACATGATGTCACGCTCACTTGGAATCTGAACCAACTACCATAATAGGACTGTGTGTGTGTGTGTGTGTGTGTGTGTGTGTGTGTGTGTGTGTGTGTGTGTGTGTGTGTGTGTGTGTGTGTGTGTGTGTGTGTGTGTGTGTGTGTGAGCAGCTCCAGCTGGTTCAACTCTTTTCATTCACTTTTATTGATTAACGCTCTCACTCGAAGAGATTTCCTTGGAAACTGCTGAAAACTGTGAAACTGAATACGTTAAGGAATCAGTTTAGTTTTTCTGGAGAGAAAACGGAGTTGCGGAGTGAACATGAGGGATCGAGCTGCTGACCTGCTGCCAAGTGGGACAGGAAACTGAGAAAGGAGGAGGTGGAAGAGGAGGAGGGGGGGGGGGGAATCGAATGATGGAGGGGAGACAGATGAAGGAGGGGGGGGGTTTAAGAACCAGAGGAAACATGAGGAAACATGAGGAGACAGGGGAAGACAGCGAGGAGGAGGAGGATGGGGAGGAGGAGGAGGAGACGGAGGAAGAGGAGCAGGAGGAGGAAGAAGACGAGGAGGGGATCCGAGATGAGATTTGGGAAAACTAGAAAAACAGAAAGAGGGATGAAAAATGTTGAAGGAAGAATGAGGAAAAGGAAGCGAAGGGAGGACACAAAGATCAGGGAGGAAAGTAAGGAGAACACAGACAATAAGAAAAGGGCGAGAAGGAAGGAGAGAAGGAAAGGAAAGGAGGAAGTGAATTTCAGGTCGCAGATTTTAGGAACGAGGAGAGGAAAACAAGCAGGAAGGAAGCAGAGACCGGAGTTCAACTCCTGAAAGGCTAGATTCAGAGAATATCCAAAATAAAACGCCAGCCTCCTGATTTTATAACACATCACTCGACCTGGTGTCACGGCAACGTGTGTAATAGATACGCTTGTTCACAGGCGTGTCTATTACACGCAGCGCTTTATAGGAAAAGGAAACCATGTGAAAACCAGGTTTAGAAAAAATAAAACAACAAAGTAGACAACCTTTGACAAACCTCGTCGGCCCGTATGGCGGTCCGTGACTCATGCCACCAAGCCACACCTCCTCATGATGGAGGCAGGAGGTGTGGCTTATTACTTCATTAGGACAGAGTTTGGACAGAATTGTATTAAATCTATGATCTTCGGGCCCTCAGGAGGCCCTGCATTAAAAACAGTCAGGTGTCTGTAGTGGTTGTAGTTTGTACATCGTAGGACGACGGTCACATGACAACCCATTTTTTGTTTCTTTAGTTTCCTGATCGATCCTCCTCTTCCTCCTCTTCGTCATCTGGGGTTCAGCTCAAGCAACTCTCTTCCTCTTCCTCATTCCTCCTGTGTTCTTCTCTTCTTTTCCTGTTAAGCTCCATCATTTTTCACTCATCTCTCTCTCTCCCATCATGCCCTGCAGTGTGTGTGTGTGTGTGTGTGTGTGTGTGTGTGTGTGTGTGTGTGTGTGTGTGTGTGTGTGTGTGTTTCCTGTTGTCTTTAAAAAGGTGATGAATGCGGTCAAAACCTCTCATTATAGGCCATTTTTGTGTGCACACACTGTGTGCGTGTTTTAGAC